>NC_046345.1:7126489-7454611 GCF_000738735.6 Corvus cornix cornix
TTGAAGTGGTTCCTGAATTGTATTTTAATTGGTAGGTTTATTATTTTGATAGATATGAGCTTTGCTACTGTACTTTTGATGAAGATGTCCTATTTGAAAAAATGTAAACTCAGTTTAAAATTGAGAAACTGCTTGGTCCAGGCTGGAAATCAGGATGGTGGATGCTTTCTCCCCAGTGCCCAGCAGCACATCAAAGAGCTGAATCATTCAGCACAGGCCTGCAGCTGCTGAGCCTTACTTGTAGCAGGTTGCCCCTCAGAGTTCCTTACACACGGTGTTTCATGCTTCTAAACCTAACAGGATTTAAAAACCTTTGTGAAGTTTTCAAGATACCTTATATGATGACTTTTGAGGTCCTGCTTGAGGGCAACATAGTAAAGCAAATGAAAGGTACTTGTTCTGGTCTTTTAAAGTAAAGAATCAAAAATCCTCTGTGAAATTTCTCCTGCCAGTTGCTGTCAGTAGCAATTTCCATATTTATACAATATAAAGGCAACAGTGCATTGTATTTGGGTGGAGGTGTGAACATAAATGGTGTGGCTTAAAGTGTAGCTCAGTAAAACTTCCTTTTCCAGCTACCAGTAATAACATCAATGAAGTGCCAAACGAAGAGGGAAGTCTGGAGATAAACAGCAAAGTGGACGCCTGCCAGAATGGGCCAGAGTCGCTCTGCCCCGACTCTCCTGTATCTTTTGATCCCACCAGCAGTGAACAGGGTGAAGAGTCATCCCCAGGTGTGACTGGTTTCCATGACAGCCTAAGGAAGTCTCAGGGAACTAGTGCTGAGGGCATAGCTCTTAGAAAAGAAGCTTTGCAGTCTCTCAAACTAAGTCTTCCCATGCAAGAAACTGAATTGTGTAAGCATCTGTTTATGGTGGTGCCCCTGCTTTCTCTTGCTGCATAAAGCTTTTTTTACTCTGAGCCTGGCTCTGGACTTCTATAACATCATTTAAGCTTGAACTAAACTTCATTTTTGCAGTAAACTTTTACTTAGAACTACAATTCATTTTCTTTCAGTAAGCCACCCTCTGCTGCAGCTAAGGCATGTGCCTTACCATTTAAAACTGGCTCTTCACTGGAGGGGAATTCACGCTTTCTGGGGCTGAAGCTATTCTAATCTTCTTGATTATTAGGAGTAACAGGTGACAAAACCAAAAACCAGCAGAACCATATGATTTTAAGCTAAGAAAAAAGGAAGGGAGAGAAGAGCAATGAAGGGGGGAGAAGGGAAAGCCTTTATATTAAGGTGTCTAAAAGTCTTACTACAGGGAAGGTTTAATGTGAGTTAATAAGAGGTAAGAAAATGTATCTAGGGAACAATTTGCCACTGCTTGTAGGGAATGAATGAACTGTGTAGGTCTTGCTTAGTTTTATAATTTTAGTACTGTCAGAAATGCAGGACAGGTGAGATTAAATGACAGCAATATTTTTTTCTTGCTGTATAATCTCTTGTCATATGGCTGCGGAGGAACTATAGCATTTGCAAACTGAGCAGTGGCAGTCCACAGGCTTTATGAGTGCTTACACAAGGATATATTTGCAGAGGGTCGTTTGAGGTGTGTGTCAGTGGGCTTTCCTTTTGTTCCTTGCTTAAGCATGAAGCATGTTGCCAATGGTAGAAGGGGCTTTTACCTTTTGCATTCCATTTGCCTGTGTTGGAGTCTTCTGTTTGACTGTGAAGGTATCTTTCCCTCACAGGCTCAGTAGAGTCTTCACTGCCATTGGAGAATGAAGAACAGATCAGACTTCAGGCAAGAAGGCGTCTGGAAGAACAGCTCAAGCAATACCGAGTGAAGAGACATCAAGAAAGAGTGAGTACCACGCAACACATCTTCTAGATTGAGTTTTGTTGAGAAGCTTGGAAACTTTACCATTTCTGTGCCCTGAACTAAAACATTCAGTAGTTTTCTCAAATGTGAGAAAGCATTTTTTTTTCTTCTAAACAGGCAAAATTTGGTTCTGTTACCTCATCAGTAATGTACCATTTTGTGCAACTTAAAATGGCGGGGGGGGGAGGGGAGGGGCAACCGACACCAAACTTAAAGTGACCTACATGTTCAATTTTGCCTGTATTTTCAGTTACCTTTAGGAGTTTCACATGAACATTTTCAATATATATACACTGAATGTTGATAGGGTTAATTGCTGATATAATTTACCTTGTTTATGAAAGGATGTATATTTAATATCGGTGTAGAAGTGTAGAGCTTTATATCTTAAATTACAGCAAAATAAGTCTTTGGTGCTATTTTAAAGTTAGCTCTCTGGAATTTATTGTTAACTCTTTGTTTCTTTCAGTCGAGTCAGTCTACATCCAAAACCCGTCCCTCCAGCACCCTGGATCCTGAGCTGATGTTAAATCCAGAAATCCTGCCAAGAGCCAGCACTGTAGCGATGACAAAAGAATACTCCTTTTTGCGGACCAGTGTCCCCAGGGGGCCAAAGCTGGGTAGCTTGGGACTTCCAGCATCGTCAAAAGAAAGAAGAAGTTCAAAATCTAAGGCCAGCAAGATCCGGTCCTTGGCTGACTACAGAACTGAAGATTCAGACACTCAAAATGCTACTGGGAATTCTGTGGCTACTGACTTATCTGGGGGGGCTCTGACGCAAAGCAGAAGTGGTCCAACATCAGTTGTTTCTGAGATCAGTCTGCCCTCTGATGTGGATGATCGAATAGAGAATTCCTCCTTGGCAGGAGACAGCATTTCAGAGATTGATGGGAGTGAAGTGGGAATGAGGCTGGATGGAAATGAGAGCGACAGCTCTACCTACAGCAGTGTGTCAGGGAAAGGGCTGTATAGCAGTTTACGGAATGCAGAAGGCAAACAGGATACTCCATATACAATAAATGGCCAGAAGATACATCCTGAAGCAATGGGGCAATTTCCTTCCATCAGTGAGGTGCTGCAGGCTGCAGCAGTGGAGCATCAGGCCCAAGAGCAAGAAGTTAATGGAGAGGTACGGAGCAGGAGAGACAGTATTTCTAGCAGGTAAGAATGATCACATTGTTAGTTAATTATATTTTCTTGGAATAGGCAGCCTATTACTCTTGCCTCCTACTAACTTTAGATCCAGTTTTAACTTACACTGTGATTAAGTCTGTTATTAGCTTCCAAATTCTAAAAGAATCTGAGAGGTCGCTTCACTTGAGTACCTATTTACTAAGTATATCTTTAGAGAAAGATATTTTTGCCACTGACTGTATTAAATGTACTGCAAGCAGTTGTTTCTATCTGTGTAGAAGGACTTCATTCTCTGAATCACTCACAAGCCTTGGTCTGTAAAGTCTGAAAGTGTAGAGTTGACTGCCTCAGTAATATTTAGTATTGTCCTTTTCCTAATCTGTGCATGTACCTTTCAGACCTCACATAGTTAAGAAATGCCAAGAGTCTTGTCCTAGATATCCTATCCTCTTTATTTTTAGAGTAAGATTTAGTCTCCCAAGCTTATGTGTGTATGACAGGTATTAAACTGATTCAGAAAGCAAGTGCATGGCTGGTGAAGCCCTTAACAATGTGTGCTTTTTATAAGTTGTCTGTAGATGCATGTTTTTTTGAAATTTTTGAATTTTTTTTAAATACTCCCCCCCCGCTTTGTTAGAATAAAGTGTCATGCCCAGAGATGTTGAGGTGTACAATCAGTTGTTGATGATTATTCTGGCTTAGACTTATTTCTTATGGTAATGAGAGAAGATCTTTTTCTCAAGATGCCTTGGCTGTACAGCAAGAAATCAGCATAAAGAATCCCTTATACCACATACCTGTTCTTCCTCCTATTGCAGAAGCTGTTGGTATTTCTCAGGCAAATTAAAGCAGATAGACAATAGTTGTGGAGGTTTTGTGATCCCATCATGTCCAGTTGTCTGCTTAAAATGGGATCTGTATATACAGAATATGATGAAGTCAGCGATTGCACTTCTGTGAAATAACAAACATACGGTGCCACACTAGATTCTAGTTGCTGCAAGTACAGGAAGCTGGAGTATAAAACTTTAGCATGAATGTAATTGCTTTCTCTTTTTAACAGAGGTTGTTCCACTGTGTTCTGGATCTATCATAAAGCCAGAAAAAACATCCAACAGTCTAAACCACGTGGAGTCTGAGTACCTCTTAATTTCAGTGTCACTTTTCTTCAACTAGACAAGAGTTGTATTCTAGCCCTCTAACTGTGTTTGTGTTGTCTCTGTCTCCAGTGTTTCTATGGAAAGCTCTATCGCAGGAACTCATGATGAGATGTTGCAGGTTATGAAGGAGAAGATGAGACTTGAAGGGCAACTAGAAGCACTCTCACTAGAAGCTAATCAGGTAGAAAATGAATTTGGAATTCTGTATTCAGCAAATCAGATGAATATTTTAATTAATTTTCAAGAGCTTCTTGCTCATTACTTGTGGAATTGTGTTTTGTAAAAACATTGTTGGATAAGGTACTTTACAAGAATGCCATGGTGGCTGACCCTGGCTGGATGCCAGGTGCCCACCAAAGCTGCTCTGTTACTCTACTCCTCAGCTGGCCAGAGAAGAGAAGAAATAACAATGAAAGGCTCATGGGTTGAGATTCTCCCCAGAGAGATGGGGAATCTCAGCTCCAGAGCATGGGGCACCTCCTTCCCCTCCCTCTGCACTGACCTTGGTGTCTGCAGAGCTGTTTCTCTCACACAGTTTTCTTTCTTATCTTTGCTGTTGTTCCTCTGCTATTTTTTTTTCACTTTCTGAAATCCCTCATCCCAGAGGCACTCCTGCTGTCACTGATGGGCTCAGCTCTGGCCAGTGGTGTGTCCATCTTGGAGCCAGCTGGCCTTGGCTCCACTGGACATGGGGGAAGCTTCTGGCAGCTTCTCACAGAGACTACCCCTTGTAGACCCCCACTACTGCATAAACACAGTACAGATGGTGAAGAGGATTAGTATCAAGTTGGTAAAGTCTTCAAAGATTACCTTAAAGAAAAAAGAAAGTGGGGTTTTCATATGTTTTTTTTTTTAAGAAGTCAAATTAAAAGAGGGACAATAAATCCAGAGCAGTGCTAGCGATGTCTTTATAAGTATTTTCTTTTTGTTTTAATTGATGGTATAACATTAAAAATACAAAGCATTCTTCCTTAAAGTGTGGAAATATGTGTTTTATGAAAAATGCTGATGTGGTTACTGATATGCAATGCTCTGTGTCTTGTATGTTCTTTCCTCTGTGTTTTCTTTGACTATTTGAAATACCTGATAGGTGAGATGTTGCTTTAAAAAGAATTTTTTACAAGCAAGTGGTCTTTGCCTTATCAAAGCCATTTTGCTGGGCATCTTTTTTAGTCAGCCATTAATGTCTTTTCTCATGAGACTTCTGTATTTTGATTTTCTGGACACATTCAGGCTCTCAAAGAGAAGGCTGAGCTACAAGCCCAACTTGCAGCTTTGAACATGAAGCTTCAGGCACAGATGGAGCACAGCCAAAACAGCCAGCAGAAGCAGGAATCTCTGAGCTCAGAAGTGGCCACATTAAAGCAGTCTTGCTGGGATCTGGAACGAGCAATGGCTGACCTGCAAAATGCCTTGGAAGCAAAGAATGCCAGTTTGGCTTCTTCAAACAATGATCTGCAGTTAGCAGAGGAGCAGTACCAGAGACTCCTGCAGAAGGTTGAAGATATGCAAAAAAATGTTCTCACCAGAGACAGCACAGGTGGGATGATGTAAATATCAGTCTTTAAAAATTTGTTGTTGCATAAATCATTTTATTTCAACCTAATTCTGAAGTCCAGGAAGAAAAAGAAATTTTAATTTGTGTTTATTTGATATCATACTAATAAAATGGTGTGAATTTTAAGACGATTGGTTTCTATTTTGTGTCACAAAAGTGTCACAGTTTGCAAGCTGCCACTGTCAGCCTGGAGAGGGAGGCATAAACATTTAGTCCAGACAGTGGCCTAGTTGTTTTTTTGGAAAATTGTACAAATACTGATTTGTAATGATGACTCTACATGCCAGGACACCTACTTCCTGATGTTTAGTTAGTTGATGTTTTCATAACTAAGGAACTGTGAATGCTTACAGAAGTGATTCATTTAGTTTAATTTTACTCTGCTTATGACCCGATACTTTGGATTCTAGCACTTTGGCAGGAAAAGCCAATCTTTATGTAATTAGGCATATGTGCTTTTGTTCAACAATAAAGGAAAAGTAGAAAAACCTACGAATATAGCAATAATCCATGAAAAAGTGTGCATATAACAGCACAGTGGGGTGTGCTAGTCCAAGTCCTTCATTTTTGTTCTCCTAGTTCACGACCTGCGACAGCAGTTGGCTTCCTTGCAGACCCAGCTTCAGAAGGTGCAGCTGGAACGGACCACGCTGACCAACAAGCTGAAGGCATCTGAAACAGAGATCACATCTCTCCAAAATGTGAGGCAGTGGTACCAGCAGCAGCTGGTCCTGGCACAGGAAGCCCGTGTCCGGCTGCAGAGTGAGATGGCCAATATACAGGTATTGTGATGTACTGGTATATGGGAGAGCTGAGAATCTGTTCTTTTTTGTCAGTTTTAACCACAGGACAACCTAGTGCCCTTCTACAACGGCCTGACTGCACCAGTGCCATGAAAGTAGTAGCTGAAATAAGGCACACACAGTTTCAACATGATTTTTTTTTTTTCTGAAATTCTTAAATTCTGTTGGTATTAATCTGTGATTTTTTTCCTTCCTTTAGGCTGGGCAAATGACTCAAGCAGGTATGTTGGAACATCTCAAACTAGAGAATGTGGCACTGTCTCAGCAGCTGACTGAAACCCAGCACAGGTCCATTAAAGAAAAGGAACGTATTGCAGCACAGCTACAAAATATTGAGGTATGGTTGTAGATGGATTTCATGAGTTATGTTCTATCTAGGTTGTGTATTTATGTTTTGCAAAGTCAAGGCTATTCTGGCAAAGTCACATAGAATTCTTATGAACTGGTTCAAATGCTGCATTATAAAAGCAGTAAATATTTCAGAGCAAATAAATTTGTGTGGCATTATTAACAATAAGAGGGAACAAGGCCATATATTTTCCATTTGAAGGTGATCCTTGCATTTGCAGTTCTGGTATTTGTTTTTAATTGAAGGCAAATGTAAATGTTGTCCTTTGCCCATTCATGTACTTTTTCAAGAGAATTTAATCGGAAGTTAATCTAAATTAGTAATTTGCTTTTTAAATGTGTGAAATTGCTCAGTAATCAGGTTTGTCCTTCCTTCCCTCCAGTAAGAAAAGTTGGGTAAAATCTGAAGTTCAGTTCAGTCACTTCCAAAGCTCTTTAGAACCTTAAATTCCCCTGATTTTCAGTGACATTCCTGCTTCTGTCTCAAAGGAGAGTAAGGCAGCAGGTTAGTGGAAGCACCCCATCTGCAGTGTTACTGATAGCTTGTGTAAATGACAGGAATTGCTATTTCCTGAGTAGCTACTGTGTCCAAGGAATTCCTTTTGTATTAGAATTTTTCCAAACAATTAATTTTAATAAAGATTCTTTTTCTTCACGTCTTGCTCATCAATTGAGAAAGGACAAGGTGTTATTTAATAGGAATTCAGATTGTCACAAGTATGCAAGACACTCACTGTTATTCTAAGGTGTTTTAAGTATAGGAATGAGTGACTTCAGTAGAGGCATACAGGTGTATCAGGCAGACATCAGAATTATTTTTGTTTGTGTCTTTCCTCTACAAATTTTCTTCATAATCTACTTTTCTCTTTTCCTATTTTTTTTTCTTTTTCCAACTCCTTCCCCTCCATTGAAACCGTAGCAGTTGATTCCATGCTTTCTCTATACAGGCTGACATGTTAGATCAAGAAGCTGCCTTCATGCAGATCCAGGAGGCTAAAACCATGGTGGAAGAAGACTTGCAGAGAAAACTAGAGGAGTTTGAGGATGAGAAAGAACAGCTTCAGAAGATGGCTGATTCTGCAGCAACACTGGAGCAAGAATTGGAAAAGGTAGACTGCTGTTAATCAACTTCCCAAGGGTTCCAAGGGAAATACTTGTTTGGCAGAAAAAGCAATAGTAAATAGATACTGAGCTCTAAACTTCTTTTTAAAACCTGAAAGATTGCTGCAAAACTGAAGTGCATATTAAAGTCACTCTGTTCCAGGTAAAAAGGCCTTTTTTTCAACCATGTCAGTAATAATACTTTTTTAAAACTTCATAACTGCTGTTTTGCCAGATGCTGGGTTTTTTTTAGTGAATTCAGTATGTGGTTATTCTAAGTATGGACAAGAACCATAGATCCATGTTCAAAGTTGTTAGGCAGTCAGGATATCATTATATACATTTGGACTTACAGAGCCCTGCTTTAACCTTGTAACCTTACATAGGCAGCATGTCAGGGGCTGCAGTGAGATGAAGTATGTGATTGCTCAGTACTACATTCCATGTAATGATATGGTATTATTAATAATGCTGAATTTACCTGAATTGACTGTGGACACCTTTTTCAAGCAAAACTTTGAAATACAATGACTATTATGAATATTTTAGGTTTGTCATTCTGGTCATGCTTAGCCTGTAAGGTAACAGATGCTGCACAAGGCAGTCAATACCCTTAACAGAGCAAATAGAAGTGGCCTAGGAAAGTTAAAAAATATTACCACCTTCTGCTATTTTCTCCTAGAGGCTAAAATATTAATTATAACACTTGATTTTGATTAGAGTGCATTTGCAAAGATAACCTTTGTTTTGTATTAATTTAATATTTCTTATTTCTATTTTCTTTTTCTGTATTAATTAATTGTATTAATTTAATTTTTCTTATTTTTAATATTTATTATTTAATATTTTGTAATAATATTTCTTGTCAGGTCAAGTTGACTTTGCATCAGCGAGATCTGCAGCTTGAATCCTTGCAGCAAGAACACCTCGACCTAATGAAGCAATTGACTCTAACCCAAGAGACACTGCACACCAAAGAGCAGTCCCTGGATGACCTGCAAACACAGTATGATGAACTGAAGGCCAGGTTAGAAGAGTTCCAGAGTGATGCTACTTCTAAAGATGACATGATCCAGTATTTGCAGAATGAGAAGATTGTGTTGGAAGTCGCTCTGCAGGCAGCAAAAGCAAGTAAAGAGCAACTTGATGAAGGAGCAGTGCGCCTTGGAGAAGATACAGAAGTAACATCACAAATGTTGGAGCAGCTGAAGCAAGAAATGGCAGTCAAATCAAGCCAGGTAATGATCTTTCTGAAATCTCACAGTTTTAAAACACAATAATTTGGAGTTCAGGTCATAGTTTGGGAAGTAATTTTGTAGTGGGCTCTTTTCTGTGGCACTGTGGGTCAAACATCTTTCCTATGCAGTAATTTGGCTGCCAGTGTGGTGACCTGGTGAATGTATTTCTGTATCAAATGTTGTGTTATCTAACCATTGAGGTGCTTAGTCAGAAACAGGATCTTTGTTAGATTAGGCAATTGTTACAAATCAGACAGATACGCTCACTGAAGAAATCAAGTAGAATATGACATTTGGCACATTAAGCAATGTTTGTTTTTTCCCCCTCTGGCAGGTGGAAAATCTGCAACAAGAAAATGCCAGCCTCAAAAAACAGCTTCAAAAAGTGAAGGAACAGTTCCTGCAGCAGAAGGTAAGCAAAACAAAGAAATTTCCAAGACATAAACCCAAGGAATACAATTCATTTTACAGTGAAGGCATGTACTTCTGGGGGGGTTGTGAGGATATTTGAATCTCCTTTTTGTATCACAGAACTTTGTGACATTAAAATACAGAAACTGTATAGCTTACAGTTGAATTTTTATCTGTAGCTAATGTAAAAGCTGATCCACCAACCAATTAATGCTTTGATAGGGCTTCAGGGAGTTTGCCAAGTGATCCACCAAAGAAAATCTCTTTGGTTTGTTCGTTAGGTTTGCTTCTGCAAAAGCACTCATGTAAGTCTTCAAGCGTTGTCATTTCCTTGCAGCTCTGAGAAAGCATAGTTGCTTCAGTAATTAGATGGTAAATAAGTGCTTTACTGCAAATTTTGTTCCGAATTTACGGTTTTGAAACAGTAATATGAAATTGGTATGTCGTTAGTGTTGCACATATATGTGTCTTATTTATAAGACACCATTAATTTGCTGCTTGATTGCTTATTAACCTAATGTCAAAGTTTGTTTTAGCTTGTTATGTTTTAAGTTTGGGAAGGCTGTTTAAACTGTCAGTCACAGTTAAGCCCTCTTCTTATGGTAAAAGTTACTAATTGTGTGCATGGGATGGTTAATTTGTTACAATTACTTTGGTTTTTAAAAATGGCACATAATTAATGCAGTTTTCGTAAAGAATGTGAAGAAGAGTATCCTGTACTGCAGAGAACACTGAGGTGTTTTTTTAATTAACTGCTGATATGAACTGTTACTTAATATCTGAGCTTGCATAAAAGCCTTTGAATCAGAGTAAATATAATACAGAAGCTGATGCTGGTTTGTATGACACACACCCTCCTCAAACTAAAAGAATATAGTAAATTAGTCATAAATTTGCAAAGCTGAAACAGAAGTGTCATTGTCCTCTTGAAACTCCTGTGTGCAAGGTCATGGTGGAAGCTTACCGGAGGGATGCAAGTTCCAAGGACCAGCTGATTAGTGAGCTGAAAGCTACAAAGAAGCGGCTGGACTCAGAGCTGAAGGAGATAAAACGAGAGCTGCTGAAAATCCAAGTTGAAAAACAGTCCCTCGAATCTGAGCATGCAAAACTACAGAAGGAAGTGTCTCAGGTTCACCAGCAAATGGTGGAAATAGAAAATCACCTCCAGTCAGTGCAGAAAGAACGAGATGATATGGAAACACGCCTACAGGTATGGAAGGTGTAGAGCCCTGAACTTGGAGAGTGTTACATCCAGGATACACTGCTATTTCTAGTAATGTTGGAAACAAACAGAATAACCACCTGCAAGTTAATGTTCTTGGTTATATGTTTAAAATAGTCTAGACATTTCAACATATACCTAGCAAAGTTCTGTAAATGCATGACTGCTTACTAACATCTCGTGTAAGTGGAGGGAAGCACTGATGCTGAAGCAGTTTCCTTGGCCCTAAAGTGAACTCCAAGAACAAAATCCAAACACTGTTCATATGTGTTAACAGTGGTGGCCTCAGAGGGATGAGTTAAAGAGGATATAAAAGGGAAAGAGAATATGGAGAACTGGAGAGCCATTTATATTTAGAGATGGAAGTAATTTTGAAATTTCATGCTTTTTCTTTTATAATCAAACATACACAGCAAACATGCTTTTGTTCTTACGCTCATGGGTCTTTTCCTTCCTGTTAAGTCTTTGCAGTTCGATAAGGAGCAAATGGAATCTCTTGCTGAGGCAAATCAGGCATTAAAACAACAAGTAGAACAAATGCAAGAGGAAGCAAAGAAGTAAGTGTTCTTTTAGCACAGACAAAAGAACTACAGCATTTGGTTTTCATATTTGGCTTTCAAATGTTGGGTTTTGTTGGGTCATGGGAAAAATTAATCTTGTAGTACTATTTGTCAAGCAGCTTTTGTTTTTACCTGGTGTTTTCTTTTCCTTTCACGCCAGGGCCATTACAGAGCAGAAACAGAAAATGAAGCGTCTCGGGTCAGACCTGACAAGCGCTCAGAAAGAGATGAAAGCAAAACACAAAGCCTATGAGAATGCAGTCAGCATTCTCAGTCGGAGGCTGCAGGAATCTCTGACTGCAAAGGAATCTGCTGAGGCAGAGCTGAGCAAACTAAAAGCACAAATTACTGATGGTGGGAATGACCAGATTGCTCAGGTATGCAGATGTCTTCTGACATTGTACAAAGACAGAGCTATATGTCTTGAAATACTATTTCACCCTGAAGTGATGAAAATATTTGGAAAATAAAGCTAGACATGGTGTCAGTGTTCTGAGCACTGAGAACTTCTTTAACTATATTTGAGGCTAGATTTCCTAATGAATTTTTATTGTTGGTTTGTTTTTTGGTGGGATTTTTTTACCTTTTTTTTCTTAAGGGTTAGTATCTGAAGATTTTCCAAAATTCTAGTGCTTACTGCTTTTTTCTCATTGACAGCTAGAAGTTTTTCAAGGTAGCCATAGCTTATTTATATATGTTAAGCCTGTGATAAGAAAATTAATTTACTGAGGGAAGCTCCAGTTTCTTGAACCAATGGAGCAAGATATCAAATACACCAATAGCAGTAGCTGGATGTAGTGGTGGAAAACTCTGATCAAGACCTTTAAACTAAACACTAGCCACCTCATTTCATATTTGCTAGAGGAGTAGGCATTGTAACCAAAGCAGAAGTGACTCCTGAGGATGGGTGATGCACTAATCACATGTGTGACCCCTTTGTCTTTAGGAGAAGATTCAAGCTCTGAAGACAGAACTGAGAGCTGTGAGCAGCAGTAAGTTGATGCTGGAAAAAGAGTTGCAAGAAGTGATTTCACTGACCAGCCAGGAGCTTGAAGAGTACCGAGAGAAAGTCCTGGAACTTGAGGATGAGGTGATTGCTTCAATTTGCTTCGTAGATGGGCATATGACAATAAAAAATGCCTGAGAAATTTTAGTACCAAAGTTTTATTCCAACGGTGGAGAAAATCAGAATCTTGGATAGGAAACATCATGTCAGTGATACTTGCAAATTTTGTTGTCTTGTGCTGGTTCTTCTTGGTTTCATGAGTCATTGTCATATAGGGAAAGAGGATGTATAGGGAGAGACGAGTGCTTCTTGTATTAGATACCAGCTGTGTCTGGTCATGAGACAGTGAGGATACATGAATCATGAGCTTTTGGAACTACTGGGAGTCATGAATCCCCAGTGATTTTGAGGGCCAGGTGGTGGCGTTCAGTTGTAGAGTGGCACAAAAAAATTGTATGTATCAACTACTCTGGATTTGCACCTGAACAGTACTCCTGGATTCTTCTTTCTAGCAAGCATTTTAGTCTTCCAACACGAAAAAATACCAAAGTGAACTTAGTTTTTGATATTCATTTAAAGGAGAAAAAAAAGAAAAAAAAAAATCCCACTCTGGAAAAGCAAAATGCTTAATGAGTTTAACTCTCAATTCTTTTGTGATAGTAGTCTGAAGTTGTTTGGTTATGTTTGTTTGATTTGTGTTTTCCTTTGACTATAGCTTCAGGAATCTAGAGGCTTCAGGAAGAAGATAAAACGTTTAGAAGAAATTAATAAGAAGTTGACCCTTGAACTGGAACACGAACGTGGAAAACTTACAGGTCTCAGTCAGTCCAACGCTGCTTTGAGGGAGCACAATAATATCCTCGAAACAGCATTAGCAAAAAGAGAGGCAGACTTGGTACAACTGAATCTACAGGTATTTGACTTTTTGATGTAATAACTTAAGAAAGGAATTGGCTCATATTGTACGAAGTCAGTGCATTTTCTCCAGCTCTGGGTCCTCCATGTGTTGCATAACAGCAGCAATATGGGGGGCTGAACAAAAGATCAGAAATGGGACCTGGCACTAAACAGAGTTTTCTTTGGAAAAAAAATTAATAAAATGTCACTACAATACGTGCAATAGTGAAAGTGTAGGTAGTCAGAACATACAAACCCTGTTACATATGGATTCATTGAGATAAATCATTTTTATGCCAGTAGTAATACATTCATGGGGACATAGGCAATGAGCTACCATTTAACCATAGCTACTTTCAATGTTGAAGGTACTGTGTGGAAAGAGTGATCAGTGAACAGCAGCGAGTTGTTTTGCAATCCCTGCATGGTTTGTGTTTATATTTCCTCTACTTCCAGTGAGCCCACACAAAAGGTGCATTTGCTTTTTTGATGTGTTACAGGTTCAGGCAGTCCTAAAGCGGAAAGAGGAAGAGGATCAGCAAATGCAACAACTTATTCAAGCTCTACAGGCTTCCCTAGAGAAAGAAAAGTTAAAAGTTAAAGACCTTCAGAAGCAGGTAATGGCTCATCTTTTATTTACTTAGAAAGTGATTTAAAGGTATTTTAAAAGTATCTGGAATTAAATCTGTTTTATAACATACTACTTCCTGCAGGGTCTCTGTCACGATAGCCAGTGGCTGAAAGATCAGTTGATGCCTTCTCTGTTGTGTCCTGCGTTAAGCTCCCTTTCTGATTCATGCTACAGTGACAAAACAAAATAAAACTGCATCTCTTTCTCCTGTTAGGAAGCAGCAGCCAAAGCAGACGCAGCCCATAACCGCCGACACCACCGGGCGGCGATGCTCGAGCTCAGTGAGATCAAGAAGGAGCTCCACGCCAAAGAACTGCTGGTCCAGGCCCTGCAGGCTGAGGTGGACAAGCTGCAGTAAGTAATTGTCTGAAAAAGAACAGTAATTAAAACAAATCATCTGAAAAAGGTGCACATTAGTGAGTTTTTGGGTTTGCCCCTTCGTTCCCCAGCAGAGCCTGGCTGTCAGATGCTTGTTTGGACTCTGAGCAAATACGTGCATTTTTCTCTCTTTACAATTCAGTTAGACTTGAAGTACACTGGTTTTAGGCTTCACTATCTGCTTTTTCCCACTTTCTACTATTTCACGTTACTAGTAAGGATTAACAATTTATATAGATCCTATTATTCTTCTCTGATTAATTTGATTATTGACTATGTTCCACAATGTATTAAAATTCAATTAGCTTGTATATAAAAATTTTTCTTAAATTATAAGAAATTATCATACCTACATGAAAATGGATATAAACTTAACCCTATTCCTCAAAAAACAAAGCAAAATTGCTGACAGGGTTTTGTTTTATTTTTTTTACTGCATAATCTGTTGTTTGTAAATGGACTATTAGCAGTGCTCAATGAATTTTGTAAAATCTTTTTTCAATATTTAATATTTATACATCTCTTTCATAAAATCTTTTTGTAATTTAACTCTTGCTATGAATGTGTTGGCAAAGCCCTCAGTCAGAGCTGTAATTAACCAGGTTCCATGCATGGTCATGACATTTACAGTTACATGGCTAACCCAGTGAAATTCCTGTTTTAAAGAACAGATTGAATAACTGCTCTGTCTGTTAATCTTGCTGTGCAGGGTAGAGGATGAAAAACATTCCCAGGAAGTATCTCAGTTTCAGCAAGAGCTGGCAGAAGCCAGATCTCAGCTCCAAGTTCTGCAGAAAAACCTGGATGACAAACTTAGTGAACAGCCTCTAGTAAACCAAGAGGTAAAAAGTGAACACTTACTGTGTTTATCTGTACTGATACTGCATTTTATGACTTTGTCTTTAATTCAGCGTTTTTAATAAAGTTTTGCTAGGTTTTCTTAGGAAAGGTGTTATTAGACATAAGAATATATTTCTTCTGATAGATTTTGTGGTTGATTGCACCTGTAGATAATTCCAATGATTTTTTTTTTCTTTGCCCTGGTAGGTGGAAGACCTGAAGTGGGAAGTAGAACGAAAAGAAAGAGAAATTGAAACACTTAAGCAGCAGCTGGACATGACTGAACAGCGCAGCCACAAGGAGTTAGAAGGGATACAAGTTGTCTTGCAGGTATTTAGTCGAGCCAGTGGAAATTCTGATGGATTGAAATTCTGATTGCTGTAGGGGGATAATTAAAACAATATTTTTATTTTTTAAAAGCATACTTTTTTCTAAATTTTTATTTTGGCTGTGCTGTTACCTTTGTTTTTTTTCAACCTTTATGCCATTGAAATAGGCTACTGACTTAACCTAGTATCTGATTTTCTGCCATGGCAAATTCATTTCAAACAGCAGTGTTGTGTGTTGGGTTTTTCTAGTTTCCTCTGGAAACTGAAAAAATTATAAAAACATTAGTTGGCTGGAATTTTTATACTGTTTCTCTACATCATACTGATTCTCTTCCCATTTAGAATATCAAGACAGAGCTGGAAATGGTGAGGGAAGACCTGTCAGTGGCTCAGAAGGATAAGTTTATGCTGCAAGCTAAAGTGACTGAACTGAAGAACAGCATGAAGTCACTGCTGCAGCAAAACCAGCAACTGAAGTTGGACCTGAAGCATGGCAAGATGAAGAAGGTATTTAAATGGGAAGAACACATTGTACAGTACAGGAAAATCCTCTGCTAATGTTCTTAAATAACCTAACATGAATATGCCTGTGATTCCTGATCTGTAATGAGGATGTGTACCAGTAGTGTGATGTGAGATTCTAGGTGAGAAAAATGATATTGAAGAAATAACTTAATCGTGTTTCTGACTCTTCTTTTTTTCCTTTAACCAGAGGAAAGAACTGAAAGGCGAGAATAACTCTTCCAATCCTGTGACTCCAGTCAAGATTCCTGATTGTCCAGTGCCTGCTGCCTTGCTGGAAGAACTGTTGAAACCAACAGCTGTGAGCAAGGAGCCTTTAAAGAATCTGAACAGCTGTCTCCGGCAATTAAAGTATGGCCTGTTATTTTAAACCATATTAAATAATCTTAAAAATGTTTTCAGGAAACCAGCTGCCACCATGAGGAAGAAAGGATTTGTAAAATTAATTCTTTATTGGGACTATATTTAGGACAGTGGGATGTTCTGTCATTGTAAGTGCTTGCTTATATGGCTATTACCATAGTGAAAGAAGACTTTACAATAAACTAAACAAAATGTCCATTGTAAATAGTACACAGCAGAAAAAAGTCAGAAACAGCTACTAATATTTTTTAATTAAGCATATTGTATTTGTTTTGCTCGTAGACAATTCCTAAGCTTCTTGTAGATTTCTTACTCTTGTATACAGCTATATCTTAGGTAGTCTTGGAGTAGGTATCAAGAATCAGAAAAGTAATTTTTTGATCTTGCATTTAGCAGTCAGTTTTCTGCTTGTTAATTTTTGCATTTTTTGTTCTCAATACATTCAAAGGCAAGAAATGGACAGCCTTCAGCGCCAGATGGAGGAACACACCATTACAGTACATGAATCAATGTCTTCATGGACTCAGATTGAGGGCAAGTTAATGGACCTTACTTCTACAAGTCCCACAACTGCATCAGACCAGCAGGAGATTTCTACTGCAGATGAAAAGAACGAGAATTGTAGTGTTAGTGACAAGGAAGCTTTGACACTATAACCTCCTTATCAGTTGTCTTTCATCCTATTGCTTTAAGTATATAAACAAATCTTTATAAAAATTATTTATTTCCTTTTTTTTAAAATGGTATTCGGAGTTGTGCTTTTGCCTGTAGAAGCGAAGGGCACTGATTTGAGAAAGTGATGTAATATTTTGTAACTGATGTAATAAGAATGTGCTATTCTAAGGGTTTGTTTGAAACCTTGCCATAACAATTCTGTCATGTTGGATACTGCCAAGTGGTGAATCTAGCTCACTTGAGGGTTTAGTAAGAAATGCAGGTGAAGATTTAAAATGAGGTCAAGAGGAGCATCTGTTTCCAAGTACGTAATTGTTCAATCTGGGTGAGTTTGTTAAGGAATTACTGTTAATTATGTAACAGCTAGGTTTTCTTATTTGGATTTTTTTTTTAATTTGTGGGAGTAGGATGTGTTTCTTTCCCCCATCTTGGGTTGTAGCCAAACTACAGGGAAAAATAAGTTCTTCTCATGTTCAGCCGTTAACAGTGGTTGAGAACTGCATATGCTGAGCATTCTCTTGTCCCTCTTATAATCTCTTATTCTTGAAGTTCAGATTATGGATATCTGTATTTGAGTAAGCCATTTCCAGTTTTGAAGATGACCTCTGACCTATAGCAAAAGAAACAAGACTGTAAAGACAAGCAATGCGGAGCAGTTGGTATCTTTGGCAGATTTGCCTGGGATGTTTGCTGATGTTTTTCTCTTACAGTCACAGGCCAGTAGTGAGCTTTGCTTCACTGCACAAATACTTTGCACCTTTTTATTTCAAGTTTTGAAGTAGACACCCTTAAAAAAGTATGCGTGTAAAATACATATATATGTATATATATAAAAGAAAAAAATCATAATTTTCTGACTTTGAATATCTGGTTTAATATGCTTATATACTGTAAGTTAAGGCTACAATGAGGGGTTTTGTTACTGTCATTGTTTTAATATTACATTTAAGTTTGCTCTTCTTTGACATACCGTACAAATGGCTTGGGGAAATTAGCCCCCAAAGCCAGAGCTTTTAGAAATGTAATTATTTTTACTTTAAAAGACATAATTCTAATGCCTATAAAATTATTATTTTTAAAAGCTTTATCTTCTCCCACACACTTCCTCTACTTTTTGCACCCTCTATTACAAGGTGTCCACCGTGAATGGAAGTGTTGGTACTGTGGCAGCCCCTCTGCAGAGCACCTTGACTAAGTTACTTTTAAAGCAGCTCACTTTAGTTTCCTTCATCTTTGGTCCCATTGCTCCCTGTGGCTCATAGTGCAGTGTTAAGCCAGCCTTCTCCTCACTCAAAAATTCAGTGTTCAGGTATTTGGCAGATTTAGTGGCAACTCATGTACTAGAATATTTTTGTCCTTAAAATATAAACTAGTCCATTATATCCACTATAGTTTGGTGTTTACAAAAAAAAAAAAAGTCTATTAAGTACCAGTGGATTCAGAAGCTGGAAAAAAAAGTTTTGGTTCATGTATTTTTCCAGAGAGGCTGTTGCTGGTTTTGGATTTGGTTGTTGCGTAGGAGGGGGAAGGATATTGCATTTTGTTTAGCAGTAAGGTAAAAAATAAACAAACAAAACTCCCAAACCCACCTATATTTATCCAACGTCTGATTTCTCATAACTACCACTTCAAGCTCTAGTCCAACTGAACACTTTGCACTAAAAGTGTTTATACTGAATGATTTCATGCCCTGCAGCTACTGGATTTTAACTTATATTTTATTGGGATCAAAGTCAAGTGATGCTGACAGTCAAGGTTTTGAAATTGGTAAAGGAAGAAATGCATTGGTGTGGCATTAGGTGCCCATGAAACGGATTTACCAAACAGTTCAAAAGCTTTACAGACTAGCTTAAGACATGTCTGCACACTGCTGCAGTGTACTTTGTAGAGTAAATGGTACTGATTAGCTTGCTGTTGTCATGTTCTTGAAGTTGCCTGTATATTAAGCTCAAAGAAGGAAAAAACCAAACAACAGTATTGTCAAAGAAAAAAACCAACTGTAGTGAATAATATATTCAGTACAGAAAAAAACTACCAAATGTCCAGGATTTAAAATACTACTTGTTGCAGCGTTAATGTTGCTGTTCACTTTATTAAACACATTGCCTACAGTTCAAAATCCACTATGTTCCAATCTGTTAGTTCGGCAGTGGTTGTATGGGTAAAGGTTTTACCTGATATCAAAGAAGCCAGAATTGTTAGAAACCTTCATAGTTGTTCTGAATGTCAGCTCTCCTTTTTGTATCCATTCTGCATCCAGTTGCAGTTTCTGACTAGCTCCTGAAGACATCTGAGCTTGCACAATCAAGTAGCCTTAGATGTGTGTTTCCCTTTCCAAGATAAGGGAGCTGTTTTGGATTAGATTCCTGCATTGACCCACCTGCTCTGGAAGTATGTGGACACTGGGTATGGTCCTGTTACATTCACCATGTGTTTTTTCTACAAACAGAAACACCATGTCATTTACTTAAATGAAGGACAGACTTGAGGGTCTAAATCTGGTGAGGTACTAAGTCAAGTTACAGAAGTCACTGGGAAGTCTTCTAGAAGGAGCATGCAGTGTGTGATAAAAGCAAGGCCTTTTCTTTGAAGCTCATCAGCTATGTTTTTAATTACCCAGAGAAATAGTTGCTGCTTTATTAAAAAGCCTCACCCTGAGGCTAAGCATGCTCAGTCTACAAAACTTCAGGTCTCTGCTGTCTAGGCAATAAAATAACATAGTTGTAGGAATGAAAACTGCCTCCCTCTGCCTGTCACAGCCCTGCCAAATAATCAGGAGAACCTGAAGAATAATCTCTTTAAAAATTATTTTCCTTTTTCAAGCACTGCAATAGAATGTATTTTCTGTGTTTCTTCAGTGGTTGCTACCTACTAAACCAAGTCGAGTTAGTGAAGGAGAAATGCCACAGCAATGTGACAATGTTCCCAAGTGCTGAAAGCTGCGCATTATTTTTTCAGATGCTGTTGAGTTTTTGAGGGCTCTTGAATAACTGTGCATTAAAAAAAAAAATCACAACAAAGACCAGCAAACTCTACAATGGAATAAAATGTTACTGAGACCCTGGCATTGCTGAATATTGCATAATGCTCCATTCTGTTGTCTTCCAGATTTCTTGGAAATATTTGTGCACTGTATTGGGATCAGCTGAGCCCCCTATCCATTCATGCAACGGGAGGATCTGATCCCATACTGTTTATTTAGGCAATATCCTAGCAGAAATCTATGATATTTTCACATGTGTAAAGTAATATCCAGGATGAATGTTCTATTGTTCATATTGTCATAGATTATATATTCCTCCTTAGGGGAGAGAACTGCAGTGGCATGGTTATTTTAGTGTTAGCTATGACAACATTAAAGGTGTGCTGGGGACAGGTAGTATTATCAATATAAATTTACCTTAAAGATGACAAATTCACTCCTGGAGATGCAGAAGCTTGTGATGTATATTTTATTGATTTTGTGGGGAAAGTGGGAATAGTTGCATGTGACTTACTGTGATCAGAGTCTTTAAGTATTTTCCTGTGAAAGCAATTGCTGTTCAGAGGAATTACTAATGCTCATCAGCTGTCATCTGATCACTGCCTCCTACTAATGAGCAACACTTGAGTCTTGGGCAGCCTCATTTCCAATACAGATGCACAGATTTCTAGGGAAGGGAAAGATGTTCTGGATATTGTAAATGAAATGGTTCTGTTTCATGTATGACATTCAGTAATGTCTGCTTAGGCTGTGTTTGTAAAGATAGAAGTTAATAATTCCATGTTCTTGAAGAATGGATAAGCCAGGGGCTGGAGGAGTTACACTATGTACAATTAATGTTTATGATCATACAAAGCATGTTGATTATAAAAATTATGTGCATAGGGATTCCTTTAAAAGTTTTGTGCAATAAACTATTTTTGCTAAAGGGCCCCATGTTGTTTCTATTTTAAAAGAGTTACCATCTTCTTTTTGGTTTTGGGCAGTAATTTTTATGTTGGGATCCTGAATATGCTGTATAGCCTCCTTTAAGGAAAAAAACCTCTTTATTTTAAAATACTACATTATTGGGTATTGATTTTTCACACACCTAAACTTCACTGTATTTCCATTTTTCTCAGTTAGTTGATCACATCAGGGAAGAAACACAATTCCTTGGCCTGCATTTGTTAGCATCTGGAGTCTGAGTGTACAAAATGGAACAATGCAGAAATGTCATCATCATTCTAATTTAGCCAATTGCAATGACAAGGAGAGAAATTACTGCACCTTACTTGCAATTTAAGCAGTGTGAGTTAAAAGGATAATGTTTTCTTCTTTAAGGACAGTAACTTAAACCAGCAAGTGCCCGCATTGCACATAGTACAGGTGCCTATACCCCTAAGGTAGGAATGTTGTATTCGCTGGGATGGCTGGTTCACAACTGTGCAGGGAATTGTTTCCTTCTACACTAGAGGCCTCCTTCTTCGTGGTTTTCCATCTCTCACGGGTTATGCGAGACCGCTGCAGCATTTTGAGGTTAATACCCGGACGGAACCTTTCGAAAGAGGCCTCTCGACGTGCCTGTGTGTCCCCTGTCCCCGGGGCTGATGGCAAACCGTGTGCTGGCCGGGTGCAGTTCAAACCCTGCCTGCCTGTCCCGGCCTTGGGCAGCGCCCTCGCCGCCCGCCCGGCCCGCAGCCGCGGCTTGATGCGCGGAGCTCCGCCGCGTGGTTCCGCCGCAGCAGCGGCGCCGCGCTCCCCTCGGCCTCCCCCCGCCCTTCCCCGCTGCCGGGAGCGGCGGCCGAGCGGAGCCGCAGTCACCGGCGAGGCCCAGGGAGGCGGCGGAGCTCCGTCAGCGCCGGGCGGCAGCCGCTGCTGCGTACTGTCGGGGGCGGGCGCGGGGCGGGCGCCGGGGCGGAGGAGGCGGAAGCCGCGAGGCCGCGGAGGTACCGTCCCTGAGGGCGTGCGGGCGCAGCCGGCGCGCGGCGGGCGGGCCGCGGGCCGGGCATGGAGCGGTGGGTCGGGGCCGCCGGGGGCTGGGAGTCGCTGTGGGGAGCCGGCTGGGGCCGATGGCCGTGCTGGGAGCTCCTGGCCGCCTGCGCCGTCATCGGCGCCGTGGGTTGGCTGCTGCGGCTACGGGACAGGAGGCCGGGCGGCCGCCGGGCGGCGGCGGCGGCCCGCCATACTCCTCCCCGACCCCCCATCGCCTGCCCGGCTCCCCGCTCCGTCCCGGCGCCGCTCGCCGCGGGGAGCAGGCGCTGCAGCGGGAGCCGCCCAGGTGAGAGACCTCGCCGGGGGAGGCCTGGCGGGGGGTGGCCGCTGCCCCTCGCCCCGCGGGAAGGGCCGGGAGAAGGGCACCGGGCACCGCCCCGGGGAGGCCGCGCGGCCCTTCTCGCCTCTGCGCGGCCCCAGCGCCTGCGGGCCCCGCCGGGCCCGGCCCCGCCGCCCCGCCTCCCCTTCCCGCTTTGTCACGGCCGGGCCCCGCCCGTCCTCCGGCTCGGCGGCAGAGTCGGCTCCGCCCGCCCCGCCCCGGCCCCGCTCCTGCGGCCCTGTCCCTGCTTCCCGCGTCCCCTCCCGCGCCCTGCCCGCCCGCTCCGGGTCTAGACATAGGTGTGCGTTTCTCTTTCCTGAGAAGTTGCCACCTTTTCCCTTCTCTTTCTTCTTTTCCCGTGGCTTATTTCAAGTTTGCTTTGCAAACCTTCCCTTTCAGCCACGTAGTTCGTAAGTGGTGGCTCATTTAGCCACAGGCGGTACAGACAAATCACCCGATCGCGAAGCCACGGTTGCTGTAACATATGCAAATCCTATCAGCCAAGTACAGCCAAAGACAGGATGTGACTCTCCATTCCTGCCTCCAAAAAAGAAAAAAAGCCCAACAACAACAACAAACCCAGGCCCATTTTCTTACATTACTCATTTATTGAAGGATTTAATGAGAATAGTAGAGTTAATACTGCCATCCTTAGAAGTCAGTCATTCATTCTGTCATGGGTCTAGTCTTAATATTTTTTCAGAGCAGATTCTCCTGTTTCTTACTGATCCAGCAAGACAAGGGAAAATAGAATTTTTGCCCGTTCTTCCAGGTTTTGATTGATATGGAAGAACCTTCAAACATGTGGTTGTTGTTAAAGCAGTTACTCACGTTTGCAGAGGTAACTTGCAAGGCCTTACATGCCGAACTGGAAGAGGTGGCAACGTCAGTGCTGGCTGTGCTCTGGATCATTTGTAGTTATATAATACATTTTACGGCTCAAATAATCTCCTTTTGCACCTGCATGTAACAAACGGTTGAAGTATTGTCTCAAACCAGGCAGTTGCTGTTTCTCAGGTTTGCAAGTCACACCTTTTGTTTTGGACCGATTAAAATAGGTGATGAAGTTAAAAACCAGTAATGCTTATCTAAGCTAGCTGAAATCTTATTGTCAGAACGCAAATATTTAGTGAGAGTTCTGTTTTTTCATTCCAACAGTGTTTTCCCTATTTCCACGCCAAACTCACTGTAGAAAACTCTTCATCCTAACAGCAGATCTTAAACCTGATGCTTCACTGTTGATCTGCTTTGCCATCTCATTTTGATTTAGTCATGCCAGAGTTGTAATAGGCACACAAAATAAATAAATTTTTTTTTTAAATAGACAAAATTTTGACCACTAAGTTTTAGGTACCATGTTCTGTCAAAACATAGGAAACCAGAGAAATCACTCCTTCATGGCATTTTTTTCTTAACCACAAGGGAGGAAGGATTTTTGTGTGTTCCTGTCTGCTCTCCATACATGAATTATATATATGTAAAAGTCTGCTCTTCTGCCGAATCATTGTGCTAGTTCTGAGCCCTAAAAATAGGAGCAGTTCTCAGTTAATTCTTTAAGGCATTATGTTGACTCTTCAAAGTGTTTTCATTGAGGTGTTTTTGCAATGAACTTTCTCACCCCTGAGTTTTCATCTTTCTTGTGATTTTACAGTTACTCAGTCTCAAAAGGAAAATCCTTAGAATAGCAAGTTTGGATATTTTAATTGCCCTTAGGGCTGCATCCCTTGATTAAAACACATTGGTATCAAATTTATTTAAAAAACCAGGTGATTAAGGATTGAAAACAAGTGAGAGGATCTTTCACATCTGTCTTTGCAATCTTGTGGGCAAGTCAGATAATCGAAACAGTGAGGTTGCTTAGAGGCTCAGGAATCTCAAGGGAACTACAGTACTTTGGGGAAGTGGCTCAGCAGCATCAGCTGTGGCTCTGCTGCTGTTTGGTGGGTTTTTGGACTTGGAAATACTCTCATATCCCATTGTTTCACCGAGGTTCCATTTAATACTTGTGAAATGTTGAGGGGCTGAGTTTTGCTCTCTAAGCACAGACATTCAAAATAAGACATTCATAAAAAAGAGACAGCTCTCAAAGGAAATGTCCCTCCAAGGAAACAACCCTCAAACTCACATGACTGTTGACTTGTAATAATTGAAAGACTGTTTAAGTTTGGCATTAAGTACATTTTCATAGGATTTCCTGATACTAGGAATGCGTTTGTTCTGAATCAGATTGCAGTGAAACTTTTACTTGGCTCTATATTGACTGTGGTTGGAAATGACAAAAACTTAACTGTGTGCATTTGGGTTTTTTGACTATATGAAAAGTAGTCTTAAATTTCATTATGTGAGGATGAAACCCAAAATTGAAAAGAAAGTACTAGAACTGCCATACACCCCTGTCCAAAGCAGTAGAACCCATGAAATGGCTCAGCAGTGGAGGAAGGGGCAGTGTAAGGCATGAGTGAAGGCAAGCTGAGGGAACAGCCCAGTTGAATCATTTCTGTCTGGAGCTTCCCTTCCTGAGCAGTGTGTGCCAGGAGAGTCACAGCCTCTGTGGAGGTACATGGTTGCAGTACCTGATGAAGTAATGTGAAAGCTTTGTACATTCTTGAGCTGCCCAAATCCTGTATTTTTCAGTTGTATTTTTCACAGCAAGGAATTTGTGTTGGCATCAGTTTGGTTTTAGTATCTTCTCGCTGACCAGTGTGGATTACATGGAGGGATGTGAGCTGAGGGAATTGGATCCTAGCAGAGAGAAGGATATTCCTTTGGAAATGGAGAAATTCTCCCAGCTCCAGTTTCTTGTTGGAGAGGGAGATCTGAAGATGAGTTGTTTTTGTTTTCTGGCTGTTTGCTTTCGAAACAGGCCTGGGAAACAACATGTTGTGTACATATTTCCAGCCTTTCATCACAGCCAGAGAAAGCCTGCTCTGGTTTCTGCACTGTGCCTTAGGCTTCTGTCTAAGGAAAGTCCTAAGGAAATACTAGAAATAGTTCTGTGCCTTTAGCTGGAGGTGCAGCCCCTTTCCTTGGGGCTGACTAGTGCTCATGTCCATGTATTGCAGTGCACACACAGACTGTGCCTTTCTTGTCAGGAATCAAATATTTCTCAGCCTGTCATAAACTTTAATGATTAAATGCTCTGGATTGAATTTTCACTGCAGAAGAAATTGAAAAAGGATGAACAAGAATAAAATGTAAGCTGTAAATATTCTTTTAAGTAGTTGAGAGAGGAGGAAATAAACTTGGTGTAGGTCTGGTAGCTTAAAAACATGCCTAACACATTGAATTGAAAAATATTTTGTCTTCTCTGCACTGCAAGAATCTCTTCAGAATTCCAAGAAATTGTTAAGAGGCACTTTTTTCCTTGGCTTTAATATACCATTTAAATAGCAGGAGAAAAGTTGTGTTTGTTACATCTCCTTTTCTGCCTTTCCTGTAGGTGAAATAACAATGGATACTATATTATCCCGATTGAAGAAGCTGAGCCATGATGAACTTAGAGAAGAGATTATGAGAGCAGGACTGAAATGTGGGCCCATTACTGCAACTACGAGGTTTATTTTTGAAAAAAAATTGGCTCAGGCACTGTTGGAGCAGCAAGGAGCCCTGGAGGAAGAAGGGTCTGCTGTGCCAGAGGAGACTGCTGGAAATGTCCCAGTGAATCACAACAGCCATGGAAGCGCTTCTGAGGAGGCAGACTTTGGGTACTGTGTGGGTCTGAACCCTCCAGAGGAAGATGCTGTGACACACGTGAACTGTGCAGCTCCAGCCTGTGGTGCTGATTCACAAATCGCTGCTCAGACACCGTCCAGAGATCCTCCACTATTCTATGGTGTTTGCCCAGTTTATGATGACATATTGGCAAGGAATGGTAAATACTCACTGCCCTTATTTCCAATGACAGGCATTTATTTTACAGTTGTGTCTGAGCAGACCTCGTTTATGTAGCAGGTGTTACAAACACCACTGCATTAGTATGTAAGCATTGCTTGAAGTATTTCTTTGTTCCTGTAAATAGTATTTATTTGATTTTCTGAGGCAAAGCAACACAGTTATAAGACATCCCAGGTGTTCTGCCATTATAGTTCCTGCACATGAAGATCCTCTACCTGATGTAGCTCAGATGAAGAAAATGATTTCCTGTTGCTACTCTTGGACCCCTTCTGTGCCTTTAATCCCTCTCAAGAATAAAAAGTAATCCTCTAAATAAACAATCAAAAGAATATTTATACTGTCATCAGTTGAAGCTTTAATGATCTGTTCTAAAAGTTTTCACTTTTTCTGTTTCTGGCAGTAGAGTAATGCACAGAGGATCATTTACTGTGAGACAGTAGTAAGAATTCTTACTAAGAAAAAGTACATTAAGATACCCTTATCTGAGCAATATCATTAAAAGGAGAAGGAGAAAAATTTGTTTATTATCTAAGGTTCTCTGTAAAGATCTTAAAGTTGTGATAGTGGATCACTTACAAATTCGGTCTTTCTGAACAAGAGAACATCAAAAGTAATGCAGGGTGAATAAGCTGTGAGTTTGCTTTCCCATCTGGAAGTGAAATGCTTGTTGAAGCTGGCCTGTCCATTAAAGGGGGTGCTCAGGTATTGATTGATAGAAATGGCTGAGCCCTGTACATGTCTCACCTGACATTACCTGCAGTGTGTGGGAGGCTCCTACTCAGTTTCCAGAGACAGGATTTAAAAGGACTTTTGATCCTTATGCCATGTGTGGAAGAGAAACAGTCTGAGACCAAAGCTGGAATGATAGTCTAGGAATTCTGTACTCTTCTTCTAGGAGTTGAAATCTGAGATTGTTGAAATAACGTAGTTTTGTTTGTTCTTTGTTGCAGAGAGAATACATGTGTATGAAGATAGGAAGGAAGCTCTCCAGGCTGTTAAGATGATTAAGGGTTCCCGTTTTAAAGCTTTTACAAAAAGAGAGGATGCTGAGAAATTTGCTAAGGGAATCTGTGATTATTTCCCATCTCCAGGCAAGTCCTCTTTATGTTTGTCTCCAGTGAAAATGGGATCATTTAACAGAGGTAAGTGGGGAACTTCATCTATGTACAGTAGTTGCAATAGACAGCGTTAATTTTTTTTATTATTATTTTTGGTGAGAGAACAAGCAACAGCTGCCTTATCAATATACTAATAACAGAAAAAATTCCAAGGGTGGAGCATTGAATGAACTGAAGTTTAAAAGAACTTTAAGTGTAAAAATGTTTAAAATGTGGAAAATGTTTTAAATGTAAAATAGCATTGTTACTTTTTTAAGGCTGTAATGTAGGTAATGGTCTGCATGGATACCCTGCTTAGTAGTCCATGGTCATATTTGTTAGGATTTGATTTTACTCATGGACTTCAGGATATTCAGGTTTAGTAAGAAGCTGATAAAATTGCACAGTATATTAAAACTGTACTCAATTGTTAAGTAAATTTTTAAGTTCAAAAATAAAATGTTAAGCACTGATCATATTTCACAGTGTCCCAGCTGCTAGATTAAAGGGATT
This sequence comes from Corvus cornix cornix, assembly GCF_000738735.6. NCBI lineage: Eukaryota > Metazoa > Chordata > Aves > Passeriformes > Corvidae > Corvus > Corvus cornix. The sequence goes on from NC_046345.1 coordinate 7,154,275, forward strand.
CAGGAGTCACAGAACTGCAGAAGCAATTTTAATAATCAGAAAATTGTTGTTTCTTGCTGAATTTTGCTTTTAAGTTTGGATGGGAGCAGACTGGTAATTACAAAGTTTACCAGTCCCTATTAAAGTCTGAAATGGTTTTACAAGATGATTAATCATTTTCCTCTCCCTCCCTATTACTAATTACTGGTGTATTTAAATGTCTTGTTATTGAGTTTAGTTTCCTTACTCCTGTATATTAAAGATGCAAAATTAATACATGGTTTAGATGAAAAGCATAATTTCCATGGCTAGCATGTGAAAATGGTGATCACTGGAAAGAATGTATCTAGAAAGGAGTGGTTTGTGTTTTGATAGATGGCTTGTGCTCCCCTGAGAGTGAGACTGTGAATAAGGAGAGAGCCAACAGCTACAAAAGTCCACGGACTCAGGATCTCACAGCTAAGCTTCGGAAAGCTGTCGAGAAAGGAGACACAGCAACATTTTCAGAACTTATTTGGAGTAACCCTCGTTACCTGATCGGGTCAGGAGACAACCCTACGATCGTACAGGTAAAAAAACAGCAAGGAAACAGGAAATCCAGGTTCTGGTTTAGTTTTGGGGCCTGAAAGCAGAAGTGGAAGGAGTGATGTTTCCTGCTCCTCCTTCAAGACACCTTGTTCCACCCAGCTCAGGGTTTCTCAGTGTTTATTGACAGCAGCTGGGGCACTTCTCTGTAAGTCACCCTGAGAGCTCCTTAGCTCCAGCGGAGCTAAAGGAACTGAGTGTGCAGTTCTTCAGGGAAGAATAGTTTTATTCAGTAGTGCAAGAATAGTCTTGTCTTTTTATTCTTTGGTCTCCTCCAAATAATTGGAATCTTTTTAAAAACAGACTAATTGTAAAGACCAGGGTAGGGCCTAAGCTGTAGTTAGGTGTTCCTAGAGCATTGCTTACCTAAGCACCCCTATTAAATTCTAAAACCATGTATAAGGTGCCATTTAGCAAACACTGACAATCTTACTTCAACTTGTATCAGACCAGCTTTGTGGAGCTGTTGAAATTTTTTGTCATACAGCAAAGCGTTTGAATGTTTTATATCTATCTACACCCATTTTCCTGCTCCTCTTATAAACTGAACTTCCTACCTCCCTTTATTGCTTGATATTTTATTATACCTTTTTTGCCACATTCTTTCCTGGAATGAAGACTATAGCTGAGTACAAGAATAATTTCATTAATTATAAGAATAATGTGGGTGTAAAGAGAAGGCTTTACAAAAATATTAGTATAACACTCAGTGTGGGAACCCTTGTATTTTCGCAGTTAAATCAGTTACATCGATAGGTGTAAGAGAGCTGTTTAGATTGGGGTTCATTCTAATGTTGGTCTTTCTTTTCCAGGAAGGGTGTAGGTACAATGTCATGCATGTTGCTGCCAAGGAGAATCAGCCTGCTATCTGCCAGTTATTGCTGGACACTCTGGAAAATCCAGAATTTATGCGGCTGATGTACCCAGATGATAATGATGTCATGTTGAAGAAACGCATCCAATATATTGTTGACCTTTACCTGAACACTCCAGATAAAATGGTAAGATTGGGGGGGCTACCTGGTTATTATTGTTATTATTATTTTTTTATTATTATTTTATTATTATGGAAACAACTGGAAGGGGTTAATGATGTGTAAGGGAGACTGACAGAGAACAGAAGGTGAGCTGTCCATTAGTTCTGTGGGTTTTGGTAGTCATTATTCTGCACTATGGTGGGAGAATATTTGTTAAGAGCTCGGATAATTAGTCATGACACATATTTACTTTCCTCAGTCTCAAAATTAAATGTGTGGTACTGACTTTATCATCTTTCTAAGTGCATGTGAATTTTTCCCTTTTTCCCACTGCAGTGGTTTGATACTCCATTGCATTTTGCCTGCAAGTTTGGGAATTTGGATGTTGTTAATGTGCTTACCTCACACCCAGCCATTGTAAAAAATCCAAGAAACAAATATGATCAAACTCCAGCAGAAGTAAGTCTCTCCATGTCCACAGCAAACCCAAAAATGTTATCCTGATCAGTATTTTTCATATTCAAGCATTACTGACTAATATAGATAGAAGGTTTGTAGTAAGGTGCTAGTGTCATGATTAAAGAGTAAATTCTGTATAATTTTAAAAATATTTTATGCTGATTGTGTCTGTGGAAAAGTTTTCACTGTATGGAGTTGGATGTATTTTAGTTGCACTACTATGAATTGAAAGTACTGGGTGAGATGAGTAGGGGCCAGTAATGTGATTGTTCAGGAAGAAGACACATTGGAGTTGATTTGGAACTGAAGTTCTTAGGCTGTACTAACAATTAAAATTGTATTTACAGGTAGTTTGTGAAAGAAGCAAGAATAAATCTGCAGAACTGAAAGAAAAGCTAAGAGAGTACTTGAAAGGTCTGTATGCAGAATTTTGTACTATGTCAGGCGTGTATTTTGGCTCTTCACTGTCTTCTATTCTGTTTGCTTTCTGTAGCATTTCAGTTCCTAAGTGATGCTGCTGTACAGTGCTGTAAAAACCAAAGGGAAACTCTAAAACTGATCAGGGACAGAAAACTTTTTGTCTTTTAAATTACAGTCAGAACTGTTAATATATGCATCACAAGGTTGCCCTCATGGCTGTGTAACGTAGGCAAGGCCCTGATTCAGCAAGCCTGGAGCAGAGTGTTTAATCTAAAAGAAACAAAAACCCTTTGCAGGGCAAGAGGTGTATCTGACATGCTGGGAAGTCCTGTAATTTTGTAGTTTCCTTGACATAGAACTTTCTCTGTTTTGTCATGTGTGTGTTGAAGCATTTGCAAAAGGAGGCTGTGAAATTTGTTAAAGACCTTGAGGGAAGGGCTCTATGAATCATTGCAGGTGGTTTTGTGTTTGAAAGAGAAGGGAACCTGCACTAAAATGTGATCTGTAATCACTAAAGCAGTTAGTTTGAATTACAAGGAGTTTTACTCGTGAAGTAAAGTCAGATGGTTCAGTGTACAGGTGCACTGATGGTCCAGGAAGAAGCAGCAGGCTGATGTAACATAAACTTAATGAGAAAGCTTTGTATGATTTCTTTTAGGTCGCTATTATGTACCTCTCCTGAGAGCAGAAGACAATTCCTCAGCTCCGGTCATTGGCGCGCCGTGGTCGCCCGATCAGACGGACGATGGCCCCCAGAGAACTTGGTCTAAATACCCTGGCAGCCCCAAAGACCCAGTGTTGTCCATAAGAGCTTTTGCAGGCCCCATGAGCCCCTCAAAGGTAAGGAGAGAACTTCATGTGACTCTAATGCCTATGCTTCTCCTTTTTATGGATGAAGAAGATCCCCACAGGGTTCCTTGTGTGGTGTAGCTTGCTCCTGGCACAGATTGTGGCTTTCTCTTTGCTGAGGAGATGAATCTTTCTCCACGGAGAAGCACAGAAACTTGTAAATATTTTTTTATTGCCGAAAACAGAAATGCGGTGTAAATAAGAGTAGAAGTTCAGTCGAATATTGTTTTCTTTTTCCTCTTGGAATCTATTCAAAGAGCACCTCTGGCAAGCCTTTATTTCTTACAGATGATTACTGTAACTTTCTAACCTGAAGCAAAGCCTTTCAAGGCAGCTATGAATCAGTTTAAAAAAATCTTAACTATAAATTTATCTCATTTCTAGATGTTGCCACTGGATGTTAGAAGCAGTTTAACCTCTGCTTGTTGAATTAACATTAATATATTTTTCTAGATGGAAAAATTGACAACCAAATAGTAGGTGTTGGGATGGTTTTGGAAATGTATTGATGGTAGTGGAAAAGCAAAATCTTCAGTTTTCAGTAGGAATGCTTAGATACCTGTTAAATATATTCCAGACTTACTGGTGTTTGTTTGACTCATTTGTTTAGTATGAACATGGTGCAGGTACGACAGCTTTAGAAACAGTGAATAAATGCAGTGGAGGACTTTGTGTCATCTGATGGTTGCATTCTTTAAGACTCAATTTTACCAAAATGCTAGTGCTTTTTCTTCTTAGTGTTCTTGATCAGTTTTCTGTTCAACTGACAGAAATTTAAATATCATTTATACTCTGAAAAATACTATCTACAGTGTAAACAGTTCATAATTTTGATTGCTGACAGGTATTTTAATGTCTGAATGTAGTTCTTAGTCACTGTGATCTTTGTCATATAAAGTCAAGAAGGGTGGGATTTTGCAAAGAATTTCCCTTGAGGCATTCCAAATTCAAAATAGACAGCAAGAATTTATTCTAATAACTGTAGCAAGTCTGTGCATATAAAAATATCCCCTTTGCATCCTAGAAAACAATGACCAGGACGCATTTGTAATTAAATAAAATGACATGGCAAAATCACAAGATACTTCTGTTTCCTGCTGCACACAAATTAAAACCAGGCAGATGTGGTGTCTATGCAGTTGATTTTCAGATGGTTGTACATTAGGGTCCTTCTCTTTCATGAGCACTTCAGAGATAAAAGTAACCACCAGTAGTGAAAGGAGTAACTTTAGATCCAGTGTGAGATCCTTCATAGCTGGAGTTGAGCAACACCTGTGGACAGCAAACAGCTGAACATCTTCTAGACCTGTAGGTAGACATGTAGCCAGCACAGAGTTAGTTCATATTGTGGGGGGTGGTTTTTTAATTTATTTCTGTTTTTTAAAGGCTGAAGAATTTCGCAGGCTGTGGAAGACTCCACCTCGAGAGAGAGCTGGCTTCTTTCACAATGTCAGGAAATCTGATCTGGAGAGAGGTGTTGAAAGAGTTGGAAGGTATCTAAAAGATGTCAATATAAAAAATTAATAATAGAGCATGTAAAAGCAAAAGACTGTGCTGAGAGTACAGTTATTACTGCACAATATCTTGGGGCAAAAGCTACTGCAGAAATATTTAATGAAGTGTTTTGCAGTTGGATTTTTACTGTATTTTTGTGTAAACAAGATAGCTAAAATGTGAGACCTGGCTTTCTTAGCCTTGGCAATAAAGATATTTTAGCTATTATTGATGGTATGTATGGAATGCTTTTCACAGACATTTGCTTGCCTCATTTGGCAGATCTAAAATAATGCATAGCCTGTTTGTTCTGTGAAAGTGAGGGATTGTTAAAAGGGAGCAGAATGAAATAACCCTAATACAAATGTGTTGCTTATAAAAGCTCTGTGTGTGTGGTGTGTCCTTGCAGTTAAAATACCTTCTGTCAGCAACATACGGAAAAAAATACTTCGTTAAAAGCTGACTGCATTTCATTCTTTAAAATAATCCCTCACTTCCTCCTACCTCTCCCAAATAGGAAAAAGCTGTTGAATGCACTATCAGTGGCGATTCTTGTCTATCTAATGTCTAGATACAATCAGCTTAAAGATAGCAATGTTTATGCTGCTGTTAAAATAGTAGATTAAATGTGAAAAATGCTCTAGAACAAATGAGGTGATACTTTGCTAAGGATGTGTCTGTGCTTTTGCAGACTGTTGATTGTTGTGGGATTGTGTTGCCTGGTTGCACGTTTGGCTGTTAAAATGTGATCAGAAAAGTTATTGTCAAACTAATATTTATGTCTTCACAAATGATTCGTTTTATTTTATTTATTGCAGGGAGTTAGCTCATGAACTGGGGTTCCCGTGGGTTGAATACTGGGAATTTCTGGGCTGTTTTGTTGATCTGTCTTCCCAGGAGGGGCTGCGAAAACTAGAAGAGTACCTGAGTCATCGTGAAATGAGCGAAAAGGCTCAGCCAGAAACAGGGGAAAATGAAACCTGCAATAGATATAAAAGTCCACATCCCTCTGGTAAGAGAAGGGCAAATGCTGCAAACAATGGGTTTTACCTGGGGAGAAGAGGGAGAGGAAAAGCTTGGTGCCCAGGGGAAGCAGTGTTCACCTGTTGTGGTTGCTGTTACTCATCTCTTGTCCAGTCTGATTACAGTGCCAAAAAAGGAGCCACTGTGAATGTAGAAGTGCAGTCTTTATCTTTCATGTGAAGTACTTTATTTGAGTGTAGCCCCCAAACGAAATCCCTATAAGAAAACCTCTATCTGCAGTATGTTTTCACTCAGAGCATTTGGGAATTCATCTTAAAGTATAGAATTTTGTAATCCACAGATATGGAATAAATAACTTTTAAAAATAAAAGAATAATTCTTTACAACTGTGAAAGACACAAGAAGCAAAACCAAGGAAAGCCTTTATACCTTAGACCACTGCTGGCCATGTGTGCATTTTGGATTTGTAGCTTTAGTCAGGTTAGTTCATGCTTTACATAAATTCAGAGACATCTTCAGGAAATAGAATTAGGCATAAAGATTGTGTATTTGTTCCTGGTTTATGTACTTGACATTCTGTTTAAAGTCTTTTTATGTGTTGCTCTTGTTAAAATTATTTACAGGTAAAAGTAAAAAGTCCTGCAATTCCATTTCTGTTGGAGCATTTTTAGATGAGGATGATGATGACATGAGCTTAGAAGAAATTAAAAACAGACAAAATGCAGCACGAAATATCAGCCCCTCTCTTGTGTCCAGGGAGCCCAGCATTGATGCCATTGGAGATGCTGAGTGTGATATCCTGTCCATGGAGTGTGCAGGAAACATCATAGAGACCTCAGCTCACCCCCGGCACTATGAGAAGGGAGCTGCTTCCAGCAAAAATGGGTTTTGCAGTCCTGTGTCCAGTGAAAGGATCATCAGTGACAGAAAGCAGCTGCATGATGGGTCAGAATGCCTCATGTCACCTGTTTCCAATTTGATGTCAGAATTTGAAAGCCTGTCGTTCCAAGAGCAAGAGGTTGCAGGAGTATCTCATAAAATCATTGAAAAAACTGAGAATGAGGGAATTCTGGACAAGACCTGCTATGCAGCGTCACTGGCAAGTTCTTCTGAGCCGAGAGTTACAGGAAAACCTGGAGAGACCAAGTTAAGGACAGACCACAAAATATCATTAGATAAGGAGAGAGTGTCCAGGGAATCTGGAATTCAGATTAAGGAGGCACAACAACGTCAAGAACTTTCTTCCCAGAAGTTTCTTTTGAAGACTTCACCCACAAATGACAATTTAAAGTTATTCCTGCTTGGGTAAGAATTGTTTTTCTAAACTCTTACTTGCACAGGGAATCTCTTTGCTTATATAAAAACTAAAGTGTTTTGGAATTGTTTTATGGCCTGAACAAATACGTCGTTCTCTTTTCATCTAGTTCTGTTTCCATTCTAGGGAGCAGCCCTCGAAGCTGGATGGTGATGTCTTAGCAGCTATAGAAGGAGCAGAGATTGATCCCCAGAAATACCCAATGATTTACAAATGGAAACACACGGTGCAGTCCTACTCCTCGTCTGACAGGCAAAGGTATTGCTGCAAATTCAATCACAGGAGTTGGGATACATTTTTAGCTTGAATAGCAGAATTTCAGGTCGTGTTGCCCACAAACCCATATTTTAAATATTCAGCAGAATTAACTGTTTTCTGAAGTTAATCACCAAAGCCTTTTGGGCTGGTGTCTATTGATAAGGAGTTTCCTGGTGCTGCCGTCATGTTCCTTCCATTCCACTGCTGTTCCAAGTAACTTGAGCATGTCTCCACAGACAAATCAGACATGAGTATTTTCCTCCTGGCCAACGACTCACTTCACTGATTGGGTACTTGGATCCTTCACTGGACTCAGTGGTAGTTGTGCTGTTGGTTTCTAATTTATCCCTGTTGTTGATGCAGTGCAGGAATGCTGTGTTGCCTTAGGTTGTGCAGAGGCATGTTAAGGTGAATTTAATGTCTTTAGGCATCTTTTTATTACTGTTTTTATTTTTAGTCTTTATTACCCCAGTTCAGAGGAACTGTTCATGTGAAGGACAGTGTATGTCTTCATGGCCATTTTGAAAGAAACGATGTCTTCTTGATAGGGGCAACACGTCTACATAAAATATTTCCTGCTCTTCCTATTCCTTTCAGTCTTCCAGGCCTGTCTCTTACCAGATAGGATTTTTCTCAGCTGGTGCATTGGTTCTGAGATCTAAAGTGATTCTGAGTTAAAGTGCTGCTCTCTTTATTGCAGTTTCCTTTAAAAAGTGCACAGTAACTTCTGGTTTCTTTCAGTTGGCCAAGTCCAGCACTGAAGGCAAGATTCCGGTCCCAAACCATTGCTGCTGGCCTTCCAAATGCTTCAGTGTATCCTAATTCAGGAAGAAACAGTCCCATACCAGGAAGTCCGGGAAAACACGGCAGTGCCGCCTCGTTCCCTCCAGAGCCTGGGAGCCCTGGGCGCTACAGCCCCGCCTGTGTCCTGCGCTATTTCTCAGAGCCTCCTGCCCACTAAAATACAACTCATCATCCTGGGACTTGAGAGCTGTTTTCATTGTTAGAGTGGAGGAAAAACTACAATGTTACTAAAGTGACATGAGGTTTTACTTGGCTATTTATTTTTCCTCAATTGAGGACAACTGTATGTTTAAAAAATGGAATATATGTCTTAATGCCATATACGAGGTAGATTATTACTGGTGACATGCAAGAAGTTCGTGACAGTGCAGTTGTCCAGTAGCTCTGAATTAACCCTTGTTGCCAGTACCACGGTGGGCTGAACTGTCCCCTAGCAATGGTGGTATTTGCTGTCACTACTTATCCTCATTGTAATGAACACACAGCCCTCAACTGCCTTTCTTTACCTTGGATAGTTGAGGAAACGCATCATCAGCAAATAGAACACGGGAGAGGAAATCGATGGCAGGAAGTGAAACATTCTCCTGCTTTCAGGGGCAATGCTCAGAGTCAAAAGCCTAAAACCTGCCTGGGAATGCAAGGATGCTTTGCAGTGTGGAGGAGGGCTGTGAAACCCTGTGCATAAGCAGAGTGTTTACAGCCAGCTGGGCTGGTTAGTTGATACCCACACCCACACTCACCTGTCTGTCCGTGTGTGTGTGTGCACAGATTTGCATGAGACCCTTGAGGCTCTGCTTGTTCTGAGGCTGTTACAGACACCATGATCTACCAAGTGCATTAGAAACGGGGCACTGTAGAAACTACTGGGATTCCTTTAAGTGGTAGTGTGAAGATTTAAGGAAAAAAACTTTAGCTGTTTATTTCCCCCAGAGAAGCTGTTAACACTAGCAGATTTCAATAGTTATTACACAAAAGCACATCAGCAATAATCTCAGCAGATTTACCAGCAAGATACCTTAACTTAATGGTCTAGTTTGTAATATGTTAGCATGGTAGCCAGTGGCCCAGGAGGTGGCTATTTCCCAGCTGTAAAGAGCAAGGACTAAGGACTAAAAATATTTTTATGGAATCTGAGCTTTTACTATGTCTCTAGTGTGGACGTGGTAATGAGTTTTTGTTACAGCAGTCAATAATTTTATTCTTCAGCCTTCTGTAAGAATGACTTGTTTTGACAGCGTGATGCTGAGAATAAGAAAGCTTTTCAAAACTCCAGAGAGTTTTCCTTATGAAGCCTAGTAGTTGTAATGTTGCATGAAAGGCTTCCAGAAACAGAGCTCTCTAGGTTAAAAAAAAAAAAAAAAGAAAAAGAAAGAAAGAAGACCTATTTACTGTTCGAAGATAAATCTGATCAGAAAATGAAGCTCTGCAGGGCTGTGCCACATGGTGAGTGAGAGCTTGGAGCCACTTCGCAGGGCTGGAAGGGAAGGGCACCAAGTTCAGCAAACACAGGTGGGAGGCAGGAGGGGCCAGCCCAGCCTCCCCCAGGGTCCCACCAGTCCCGGGGCCATTCCAGACCCTGGGGCTGCTCACACGGCAGTGACTGTTCCTACACAAACTGTGCACCCTCATAGGTTCGTGACTGGTACTAACCTAAAACACTGCACTTAATGCTTTTGCAAGCTCAGTAGTGCCTTTTGTAATATATTTTTTTAATTAAATTTTTGTTCTTTTAGAAGTTTAAAAAAAAAAGTGGCATCCACTTATTATGGGCAGATAAAATACAGTTTTTCTCTGGGCTTTCTGAACAGGATGTCTTTTAATGTCTCTAAGTTGGATTATTTGGTGCGATAGCTCTCCACTGGGGGAGAGACTCCTCTTTTAGAAATTATTCTTAAAAAAAAACCAAAAAAAGGCTTATTCTGCTCTTTTGTTAAAATCGAGCCTAGTGCCATGGAGCTGGACATTAGGAGGAGCAATTTTACATAAATGCTTCTCATTCAGTCATATTCTAGACAAGTACCAGGGGCTTGGGGGGTGTTGTACTTAAACATCTTTTAAAAAAAAAACAAAAAAACAAAAAACACAAACAAAAAAACAGAACCACAAACATAAGCTGCTGTTACCAAGTATTTTAACTGACTTTTTCATAAGGATTTTTTGTTTTTTTTTTTTTATTCAGCAGGCTCCATGGTTTCAAAATATTTTAAGGTCCCCACATACCCCCAGTTTTACTTTAAAAGGTTTGAGACTGGCTTCTTTTCTTGCTGGTTGGTTTTGGGGTTTTAAATAATTTAATGTAAATTACATCTTTATCATTCTGGAGAAATTGATCAGCTGACGTAATTGTCTAATACCATTTTAGAGCCAAGCTGCTGGGGTAAATTGTGGGTGCAGCTGCTGTTCTCGACCCTGGTCCTTCAGAGCTGTGGTACAGTAGCATTGCCCTTTTGCTAAGAGTTTGTTACTGAGCCAGGGAGACTAACACTAGTTCTTTGTCCTTTTTACCTTTATTATGCTTTGCTTTCTTTTTTTAATATTTAAATGTACGTTACTGGTATGTATATGTAGCCAGGCACCCCCACACACACCCCTCCACCCACCCACCATACCCTTGCCTTTCACTTTGTAATCTTGTTTTGGTTCAGTCAGGAGAGTATTTTTTTTAACTGTGTTATACAGTGTGCATTAGTCCAGTTGTACTGCACTTAAGAGGTCATTTTTCTAACAATGTATTACTTCAGCTATGATAAAAATAGCAATTTATGTAGCGATTTGATCATTTGTGATTTTGTGAAGAAAGCCCTTCAACACTGAGCCTGTGGAGACACTTTAAATCAGAGTGATAGTGCTTGAATTGTGTTTTCTTGGCCAAACGTTCACTTTTAAAGGTGCAAAACAATGGTTGTGTTTTTGTTGGTTGTTTTTTAATTAGCAAAGTGTCATGTTAAAAATACAGACTTATCCCACTTTCTATTAAAAACCCAATGAATAGCTGAAAGTGTCACCCTGTGTTCAGCATGGGACGTGGGGAGAAGGAGTGACTCACTGGTTAGTGCAGGCCTTGCTCACACAATACCTGCAGCTGTTGTGTGTGTGCACAGCAACAAAGTGCACACCATCAAAGACTTAAAAGAAGAGTTTTACAGTGTTGAAGAAACAGGAACTCAGACTATGGTAAAAAAGACTTAATTTTCAATTTCATGCTTTCCACCCCCACCTTAAGTGTCACCAAAACTATTGCTAATTTCTGTACCTGGGCAAAGAGGTGGTGTGTCATCTGGTTGCCCACCAAGAGCTTGTTCAGTGACACAGAGGTTGTAGAAGGGGATGTGTGTGAGAGGGTACATGTGCGCACACACAAAAATAAAAACGCACAGAATTTCCATCTTACAGGTGCTGGTGCTCGTGTTCCTCGTGGTGGTGACACAGCCCTGCAAATGGCTGTGCTGAGGCTACAATAGTTCCCCTCTTGGGCAGCTCTGTGGCTGACGACAATTAACTGCTCTGGCTCCCATCTCAAGCTTACATTTCAGATGGTTGGTGAAAGAGCTGTTGCCCTTGAGCAGTGTGGGACATGTCAGCTCTTGCACTGGCAGTCCCCGCAGAGCTCCAGCCACACTTGCTACAGCTGCCCCATGCAGCCATTCAGCTGAAGAGATGGGAAAGAAAGACAGACAAAGTATTTTATTCAAAACGTTTAAAAAGTTAATAGACAAAAACTGATAAATTATTCTCATTGCATCAATGAGAGATACGGCATGATGGTTTCCTCTTGCCCCCACAACCTTACACTACACAACAGTTTGTTCCCTACCAGTCCCTGTTCCTTGAACTTACCCTGATGTAGCAGCAGTTCAGTATCAAGCCCTTAAATCCTCTTCTCCATAGGTTGTGTGCCCTGATTATGTTTCTTACAGCTCTGACAGTATCTCATCAACATCCTTACTGATCAGAGAACCTGTCAAACAAGTTACGTCTGCTGTCCTACTTTTGTTTGCTGTCCTACAGTCTGTCCTCTCTCCCCAAGGCAGACAATGCCTATGGTGAAGTTTTCCAAGCCTCCACCTATTAACCTGAGCCAAGTTTCTACATCGGTTCAGGTGCCCAGCAAGCTTCAGAATGCTTCTGAGCCCTCCCACATACCCAGCAGTGTCAGAGCTGTATGAAGGAGGCACTTGGAGCATTCTGCCCAATGCCTGTCCTATACACTCGGCCTGGACGAGCCATCTCACGGCCACTTGCTCACCATTCTGGCAACAGCAGTTTGCTCCAGTGTTGCAGGACCTGCAGCATCACAACCCTGAACTCTGTGGTGGTATTGCTCTACTCTGAAAGTAAGGAATCAACAAATACAAATCAATGGGAAAGAGCACTCAAAAATACATCAGTAACTGAAAGCACTTTGAGAAGATTGCTGCTCTCCTTTCCTCCCATCTTACTGCTACAGGCTCATCCCTACAGCCTTCTCCAGACCATGTTTTAGTTAAAGGCTTTACAAGACTGAAAAATATTCTTAAGAACATCTTAAAGGACATTCTGAGGATGGTGGAACACTTAATATAAGCATCGGTTAGTTCTAGCACCACAGCTCTGAGTCAAATGGTTTTTTACCCTCTTTCCTTTATGCTCATAACCTCCAGGCACAGTTTACATGGGCTTTTTGGGGGGCAGAGGGGAACAGTGGCAACATCAACATACACACTCAACAGCTTACAAAAACTGAAGCTTTATCCCTTTGTCCTTTGAACAGCAGAATACCCTGTTTATCACTCCTGCAGGCGCTGGAACAAGCTGGCTCACCTTTTGTTTTAGCTGCAGTGTGATACAAGGCTGCTCCCACACCAATCGCTTTCCTGCACAAGAAAAATACCCACAGGAGGAAGCTTTGGTTAGAGAAATTCACAGCGGGGTGGGGGAAAAGTCAGTGCTCTTGCAACTGCTGAGCAGACATTCAATCTCTGTATTCCACAGCTCAGCTTTGAGTTTTGGGGAATACTTAAGGACAGGACAGCTTCAGGCTTACAAAGGTTTCTTCTTTTCTGGACTGAAAGGCAGATATGAATATGAAGGAGAAAAGGGGCTAAAGGACATTTTAAGACAGCATCACATCCCAATGTAATAAAAATCTAGTGGTACTGTAGCAGAATGTGCTAGTGCAAAGAGACTAGAGGCAGCTCCTGGACAGTCATCCATTCATTGTGCTCAGTCAGGTGCGTGTGATTTTGTCTGGAGGCATGAAACCTGTGTCACCCAGTGTTCGAAGGGCCACTCTGCCGTTGGGACGTATCACCAAGTGAGTGATGCTGCCGTTGTTGAGAGACAGTCGCAGCCAACCTTCCGGGGGGAACTGCAGTGCTCTGGTGACAAAAACACACATATTATTAATTCATGAGCAGTTAAATTAACATGCCCTCACAGCATCACCTTCTGTCCCAGATAAGGAGGGGAAGGAGGGGGAAAATCAAAATTGGTGGGCACTGTGCAGCTTGCATACCAATGCCCCCAGTCAGCCTTGGAAAAAAGCCTTTTCTTTGGAACTGATATAAAACCGCAGCATTGGTAACTGGACTGGGGCCAAGAGTGCACTTGGCTAAGCAGAGTGCCCCAGATGGGTGTGATTACTGCTGACAGGATTAGTTCAAGTGGACAGAAGGTAGCAGCTCGAATGCAGCGAGGCTGCCGGGAGTGCTCTGAGCCCCATCACAGACAGAACTGGGGATGGCCCAGGCTCCAGCTGTCCCCAGGAGGCTGCAGCACCACCACACCTCTGCAGCTGGGACAGGGCAGAGGCTGGCTCAGCACCCAAGGGCCACCTCTGCAGAGACGAGGTGGATGTGGCAAACAGTGACTGTCACACTCCAGTTCAGCCACGCCACCACAGCAGAGGCAGTGACACAGGATTCACTCCAATGGCCTGCACGTGCCTACAGAAGAAATTCACCAGAACTACTTTCCATCGGCTACATCGTTCCTCAGGAAGGGCAAGAAAAAGTACCTTGTGCCTTCCACAGCATCACAGCTGGTCTGCAGCCATTCTGAAATTCCTAACTCAACAGCCCCAGGAGCTCCATCAATTGTATTAAACAGCTGGAAAAAATACCATGCTGCCTCAAACAGCTTTTGCCTGTGATACTGAGGAATAACTTGGTTTTGGCTCTTATGACAGTCTTGTAGAAAGCTGAAGAAATTAAATACCACTACAGCCAAGCTAGATTTGAAGTGAATGTTACATGGATTGTCTTCAATTGTCCTATCAGACTGCCTGGAATAGAAGGCACAGAAGAGACATTAAAATGAAGAGGAAAGCAACAGCAAAAAGTATGTAAGTCTTTCAGAAAAAGCCTTGGCAGGAGCAACATGGTATTTTTTAGCATAGCAAAGAATATTCTGTTTACCTGATCAATAATTTTAAGTACAGCAATTTTGAAAGGCTAAAGCAGCCCACAGAGCAGACAGGCCAGCATTTAACTAGCTCAGCTAAATAAAGCTAACTGAAATTGTTGTAGGTATTGATCAGATTAAACTTTAATCACATCTGTCCTGCTCACGACAAATTATCTTACAGAGAGTGCTTTGTTGATGGGGAAGAGGAATAAAACAGACTCAGCTGACTGGACACCGAGACAGGCAAAGATCCAGAACTGTTTTCTCCTTTATGAACAACCTTGACGTTATTGGAAAGATCCACTCTCCCCTTAATCCAATACTGGATGGTACTGCAAAAACACACTAATGCAACTTGAACATAACTCAAAAATATCCATTAGCAAAGAATTCCCAAAACTGAATCAATCTTTAATTATACAGGATCAAATTCATGTCACCTCAAAGAGACGCATCCAGTCAAATGCTCTATTTGTAATGTTTTCCAACAGGCCCAGCCCTCAGGCTTATGGAAGCAGAAGCATATGGTAATTAAAGTGACTGTCCAGATGGACAAAAAAGGTTAAGTTTCACCTATTTAACCATTTTTTGCTTTAGAATTAGAATGAGAAAGTGTTCTAATTTTCAAAAGTGCCTTGATGAAGTTGCAGAAGCAGCTGCTCACAGTGCAGGCACTGATCTCCAACCACTTCAAAGAAGTCAAATCAACACATCTCCTCCCTCAGTGGTGCCAAAAGCCAACCCTGTTCCAGTGAACCCTCCCTTGAGAAGCCCCAGGTGAACAGAGCAGCCAGCCCGTACCTGCACACGATGTAGCGGATGACGTTGGCGTGGCACACAAAGATCTCGTAGCTGTCCTCCTCCTGTTTGGCATCAGCTCTATGAATGAAGTTTCGAAAAGCAGCCTCAATTCGAGCTCCATCTTCGTAATACTGCTAAAGGCACCGAGGTCACAGTTACACACCGCTCAGAGCAGCACGGGCCACTGTCTGCATTCCTGGGGTCTTCTCTCCTCAAGAGCTCTTGGTTATTGGGGTGCACACTTGGGGCTGAACTAATGCTCAAGGGCTGCAGGTTATTTTAACTGTTCTGCACACTTACTGGGGAGGAGGAAAGTATGCAATTATCTAAGGGCTGTGATAAGAAACATCAGCTCAGACACTGCAAGTTACTGCTACTGTCCATACAGAGTATACTGAAAAAAAACATAAAGAAAACTTTAAAGAAAAAGTTACCACAGCTTCTGGTTTCCAGTGGGAGACTGGAGGGTCTGGTTCTATAGGTGCTCCCTCTCTCAGCAGATCAGTACTGATCTTTTTGACTCCTGAAATATTAGATACACAATCAGAAAGGAGTTCACATGCCATTACAAACAGCCCCACAACTCTACAATCAATACATTTTTCACAGTCTTTCTTTGAGGAAGGCTTACTCTCATCCTAAAGTCCGTTTTAGTCTACACACTTCTGTTAAGGGATATGGATCTCTCCAACAAAACTGTTTTGCCATCAGCAAGACAACTTATTCCAACTGTGAACAGAACAGCAAGCTGTTTTCCCTGTCTGTTACACTTTGAAAAAGTGTATTTGTACTTTTAAAGATAAACTGGAAACAAGCAGATTTACGGCTGTAGGTTTCTTTATAAATACAGACATTCACACAGGGCTGGAAAATGGCTAAATAACATCTCAACCTTAAGGACAAGCTTAGAATTCTACTGGAAGCAGTTTTAAGGATCAGAAGACAATGAAAAATTAAGGGAACTCTTACCTGGGAGATGTTTGCTTATAATTTCAGTTGTTTCAGTTGCTCTAGTCATGGAGGAGTGGATAATCTGATCAAATTTTAATCCCAAACTTGCCAGCCTGTGTCCAGTCAGTTCAGCCTGCTCTCGACCTTAAAAAGTACGTTCATTATATAAGTTGGTGACACTCCCTTAAAGACCTCAGGCAAACTACCAAGAGAGTTGTCCAGCAGACATAAAAGGCCTCCATCGATGCCAGGCTTTTCCTTTCAAAAAACAACTGGAAAACATTTTTATTAGAGCCACTGCTTACTCAGGCCAAGCTTACTGGTTGGACAATTTCAAGTCATTCTTCCATTGGTAGGAAAAAAATTGTTTTAATTAAAAAAAAAATCAAAACTTATTCAGCAGCTTTCACTGAAGTATTCAATACCCCTGCTAGCCCCATCCCAAGGACACAACAGACCACTCAGGCCTGACAGTGTGTTGTTGTTCATAAAGGCAACACCAGCTTGGCACAGTTCACAGCACCTGGGCAGCCTCAGGAAGGTTCATCCCACCTTTCATGCAGGCAGGTGAAAAGACAACAGACAGGTTAAGTCACTTACTTAAGGCACAGGATGAGACAGGATTAAGATTATACTTTGTTACCAGTTTAAGACAGCACTTAAGGCCTGCAATTAGCATTTCACTCCTGTTTACACACCAGTACTTGAGATGTGAGTGGAAAAAAAGCCCACAATAAAAATTCTTCCCCCTCTCAAAATAGTGTTGGCACATATATAATCAAGGAAGTGTCCAATGCTTTTAAAGTACACTATTAAAAATAATACTAATTAGCATTTGAGACCTAGTCACAGGATCAGTGAGTTAAGATTAACACCAACAGAGGTTATCCTCATTTCACGTAACTGATTAGCAGTACTCCCAGAAACAGTGACAGCAGCAAAAGTGAAATGTATTTAATTATAAACACTCCAACTGAAAGTCAGAGGTGTTTTCTTTTTAATAAATCAGCAGATTAAATGACAAGAAACACAAGTCACCTTTTAAGAGAAATCCATCTCAATGGAGCAGAGTTTAAAAGCCTCAGCCCTTAGGAATAACATCAGCTGGCATGAAAATTTGCTCAAGCAACCTTAAGATAATTCAGAATTTCCTTTGACAAGTTTCTTTACAACTGAGTGTGTTTAGAACTCTCTAAATCACATCTTAATGTTTGGATCTAGAGGATCAAAAATGAAGAAAACAAACTTACTCATGACATCTTTCTGCCGCAAAGGAATCCAGAAACTGGATTAAGGATTGGCAGCAAGACCCAAAACAGTGCTGAGTTACTGACCTGTACTCATCAGGACAGCACACATGAAAAATAATTTCCTCAAAATGCAAAGTATGATGCTGCTAGTGATACCTACCCAGTGGGGTCAGAGTTCTGTCTTTATCAGCCCGGCCATCCAAATTATACTGGGAATGACGGATAAGGAATATGTGCCTGGTGGCTTTTGCTTTGCAGTGATCTAGGCGAGAGGCAAGTTCTTCTTCCCCGGTTTCTTCATTTTTCTTTTTGAGGTTGATAAGAGCCAGTGGTTCACGTCTAAACAAACACATTTTAAAGAGTCATTTTTAGATTGGGGAGACTAAGAGGCAGGGGAATTTTACAGATATATAGTCTTGCCTTATTTCCAGATATAGCTGAAGAACTAAAACTGACAATTTAGCCACTTGTACCATGAAACTGATTCAAACCTTTCCGTGAAAGGTATAAATAAATGCCTGCATGAAAAAAAAGTTGATGTCATAGGTTAAAAGGCGTGACTTGACAAAGGTAAATTTGCCACTTAGTGCCAGCCACCTGAATTAATTCTTGGGAAACAAAAGCAGTGAACAACAGAAAAACTTGTAGGGTATAATAGTAGGGTTTTTGACAAGAAAAACTAACCAGGAAGGATACCCAGGAAAAGGGGAAAAGGTGTTGACTGACCATTAAAGAAAGAAAATGCTCCATATCTAAAAGGCCCTGTGATAACACCTACACAATTTGCAATTTATCAATCACATTTGCATCAAATGACTAAAAAACCACTCCCCCCAACAACATCCTAGAAAGACTCCAACCTTCTGCAGTGCACATTGGGAATTATTTTCTGCTTTAAACTAGGTCACATCAGGTCTCTCCAGTAAAACTTTTTTTTATTTTTCAGCCTGGAGTGCTTATTTATCCTTCCATCTTTTTCAGCACTCTCTCCCCTCATGCCACTTTAATCTCTCTTCCACTTGTCACAGTGCACACGAGCACCCTGCTCTGCACATCACCCAGACAGCTGACCTGGTTCCTCCTGAGGGCATGGGGATCTTCCCCTGTCCCTGCTATCACAGGTTTAGTGCCACAGATCTCCCACCGCCAGCACCATCCCTGCACCATCATCACCAACCCTGTCCAAACCTTCCCCACATTAGTCTGGGCTGCTCTCTGCACTGATCCTCCACTCCATTAATACAAATCCTTTTGCTATGTCACTCCAGAGCATATTTCATTCATACCAGACATCACTTCTTCCATTATTAAACTTGTTTATTTGATGATAGATTTTTTTAATCAAAAATAATTTTTATTCAGTTTGGGACAAAGTAATTTGCTCATAGAAAATTGCTGTTTCCCATACCTATTTCTCACAGCAAGACTGGCTGTGCAAAGCCCTCCTGCCTCCATTTTGCTTTACTGAACACATGATTTCCATTAAACAATGAGGATCTACACATTCCTCAAGCTGTTGAAGTTCAGCAAGGCATTAAAAATTAAACAATAGTCCAGTAAGAAGAAGTTCTATTGCTATTTCACAGGATACTTCTTTTGATTCACTGGAAACTATACTGCTGGCAAGATACAATGGGAAAACAAAAAAAATCTCTAAAATCATTTCAAGAACATTTGTAAAGCAGCAAAGGGAATAACTCATCTGATATCTGAAATAAAGTATTCCACATGAATGAAACTAGATCTATCCTCACCGAGAACTGAGCTGCACAATTCCTGTGCAAGTGGCACAGACCAATGCAACATCCCAAGTGTGATACCCTATCTGACCAACAACAAGTTTGATATTTGCATTCGTTTGTTTGAAACCTGAAAAGCCATCGGTTGTTAAGAATATTGTACTATCTGGTCATCTGCTCAAGATTTGACCTTCTGAACATTCCCTGCTCCCAAAGAGCAGTGGTCAGATATTCTGTGTATTTATAAGCCATTTAACAACTTTTCTCACTAGGTGCTTCTGCCAACAACATCCAAAAGTCAAGATTAAGATTTCAAGCAGGCCACAGCACACCAACTGGTAGACTGCAAGCAGCAGAAAACAAATTAATCTACGGTAATATATTCACACTCCCACTGTTTGCACACTATGACGAATGCGGATACACTATTCTGAACTGCTAGGAAGTATTATCTGGCCATACTATCTGTCGACAGCTCTGCCACTTACAGCACAATCTCTACTTCCTGGATTGGTTAAAAAAAAAATTACGTGAGTCTGAAAGTACTTTAGAATCCTTGAAGAAAATCAACCATTTAGCAGAACCAGGAAGGCCTGGAGTTGCAGTTAAACAAGCAGCTTTAGTATCCCCCTCAGTGTAACTGTGTAACCAGTTGCAACTTTATTTAATGACGCTTTTATTTTTATCATGGGGGTGTACAGAGACCTATTTATATGAGCATTTGATCCTGTAGCTTCTCAAAAATCAAAACGATGCATTATACAATAAAAATCTGTTAGTGCTTAGGTTTGGATTTACTATGATTAAACTGGAGCCTGACATAAGTCTCCCCTGGGAGATAATTCTAGCAGACAGAAGCTAAATGAGCCAAACCTCAATACAGATATCTGCACGCTCTAATTAAAGATTCAGAAAAAATGTAGTCAACCCTTGCGTGAATGTGTTTCAACGCTGAAGAACACGACTGAGTAGGCTTCAAAGCGCCGCTGCCTTTACAAGGATTTAAGACCGGGCAGCC
Organism: Corvus cornix cornix; assembly: GCF_000738735.6. Taxonomy (NCBI): domain Eukaryota; kingdom Metazoa; phylum Chordata; class Aves; order Passeriformes; family Corvidae; genus Corvus; species Corvus cornix. Next base: position 7,174,542 of record NC_046345.1, read on the forward strand.
TCATGGCCAACACGAGCAGCAGGCCCAGTGCCTGCCCAGCACGTGAGAGCGCTTGGCATCCACACAGGAGCTGCTGCCGAGCTGAAAAACCCTGGTGCAGACACAGAGCAACACCGAGACATGGCCAAAAAAAAAAAAAAGGGTACCTCTTCTGCCCAGTGCTTACATTTACCACAAGCCTGAGGCTTGGCAGTCTCGCTGGCTGAAAGCATCAGAATAAAGGGATCTGCACAGGGTAAGTCTCTGAGCTATCCGAACAAAACCCAGCGCTAGCACATCCCTCCACGGCACTCGGGCGCTCCAGCGTTCCACGGGTGTTCACGAACTTCAACTGCATTCTACTCTGAGCGGGTCACCACACGGAATTTCCCCGGGAAACGACTCGTGGGGTCCCTGCCTCGCCTCGGGGCTGCCCCGTGGGGCCGGCGGCTGCTCCCGCAGGGCTCCGGGGCCTCCCGCCCCGAGCCCGTTCCCCCGCGGGGCTCCGGAGGGGGCTCAGGGGAGCTCCCACCGCCCCCGCTGAGCCCCTCCCGACCCCTCACCACAGCTGCGACCTCCCCAGGCGAGGAGGCGGCCCCGCCACCGCATCCCGGCCGCACCCACCTGTCCCAGTTGCTGTCCCAGTAGCTGCCGGTGCCGGCGGGTCTCTCGATCCAGCCGGCGGTCGGTGGGCAGGAGGCGGTGGGCGGCAGCAGCAGCAAGCCGGGCGGCGCGGCGGAGGGCACGGCGGAGCCCCCCGGGCGCGGCTCGCTATCGCCACCGCCGCGGGCGGGCTGCTTGCCCACGACGACGGCGGAGAGCAGGACAGAGCCGCCCGCCAGCCCGCAGGCGGCGAGCGCCAGGGCGCGGCGGACCGACATGGCGGGGCGGCCGCGAGCCCCTCACCGGCGAGCCCGCCCCGCGCCGCCCGCCCCGCCCCAGACGGAGCGCGGCGCGGGGCAAGATTCCTCCGCGAACGGGGAGCACGGGGCTGCACAGACCCCCCCGACCCCCGGCCCTTCACTGACCCTTGCGGGCTCGGCCCGGCCCCCTCTCCCCGAACCGCGGTGCCCGCGGGACTGCACCCGCCTCAGGCCGGGCTCAGGGACTGGTTCTGCCGGGCCGCTCCCAAACCGGTTTCCGCCCCAGCCGGGTCACCGGGTGGGGCTGGGCAGGGGATCCCCGGCAGCCCTGCCTGGTTTAACCGCCTTGTGCGGTCCTTCAGGGTGGAAGAGACCTGTACGTTGAGTCCAACCACTAACCCAGCACTGCCGAGTCCAGCATAGCTAATTACAAGTCCTGAGCCTTATCACTGTGTCCGGCTACTCCTCAGTACAACAAAGACCAGGAGTTTTTGGACAGGGTCCAGCAGAGGCCACAAAGATGATGGGTCTGGAGCATCTCTTACGAAGGCAGACTCTGGGAGCTGAGCCTGTTTAGTCTGAAGAGAAGACTCTTTGCACAGGTGCCCATGACAAGATGAGGAGCAATGGCCTTACACTGAAACACAAGAAGTTTCACCTCAATGTGAGGAAGAACTTCATGTTGAGGGTGGCAGAGCAGTAGAACAGCTGCCCAGGGAGGTCATGGAGTCTCCCTCTCTGGAGATATTCCAAACCCACCTGGATGCATTCCTGTGTCACCTGTTCTTGGTGACCCTGCTTTGGCTGGGGGCTTGGACTGGATGGTCTCCAGGTCCCTTCCAACCCCAGCGATTCTGTGATTCTGTCATACAGGAATCAATCTCTTACAGGCAGCACTGGGTCCCTGGCACTGGAAACCAGGAACCTACATTTTCGGAAATAAAAGTGGTTACCAGCGAGGTGCACTCCACAGAGCCAAGCTGGCAGCACCCCCCCAGGCATTCCTGTCCCACCGCTTGGGCCTCTGGCCTGAATGCTGCTCCCCTCTTCACATGGAGACTCCTTTCAGAAGCCAGAGCTCATTACAGCTCCACGCATTGCCTTGTGCAGAAGAAAGATATGGTGGAACTGGAATGTTAATTACCTGTAGATGGGCAATGGTGCTGTTGTAACCTCACAACAGAGGCCTCAGGGAAGGATAACCAGAACAGACCACCCTTTTCCTGAGCTGACATTCCAAATTCAGCACTGGTTTCTACCTGTCAGATTCAGCAGTTTGCAAATGGTGACAGAACTGCTTCTGAATGTGGACCTTGGGATGTCAGCAGATTTTAGAGATTCCATTATCCAGCCTTTGCATATTTAATTGTGCATTCTTACCAGTCCCATCCACCTGTTCAAGCTCCAACTCCATACCCACATTCCCCACACTACAAATTCTATACTACTATTCCTGTTATTCCACTAACATGCCAGCTGGGCAGAGTTTCCAACAGCCAGATTTCAACCAGTGTGAGTGATTCCAGAGCCACTGAGACCAGAACCTGTTCCCCCCTCCCTGAGCACACAGAGATGTTCCCCTGAGCCCTGGAGTTAACACGCTCAGCCTCCTGTGGCACTGACAGCAGGTGCACAAGAACGTTGTGCCTATCCAAAAGAAAACGGTCTTTCTGTTAAAGTGAAGCCACCTTCCAGCTTTTCCAGTGGAGTGTCTTTCCCCTGTCCACCACTCCGTGTCTCTGCTTCACACACATACGGTGCAGAGGAGACACATCTGACTGGAGCACACATCCTTTGGCTCTGGGGCATTTCACAGACCAACAGTGGCTCCCAGGGGTCACGTAAGAGAATCTAACCCTGATGAAAATCTGCCACAGACCCTCCTTTATCCTTCTTGCCTGCTCATTCTCTGTATTTAAGATACTCAGCTGTTTCTTCTTATATAGCTTTAAAATGCTAATTTTATTATTTTTCTTCCATTTATCTTATTATATAGGCAGGTGTGTGTATTTATACTTTGTATGTTCCTTCTTACCAAGAGCCCAGAAGAAAAACATCCAATTTCTCCTAAAGTAGCATGGTCCCTTTTCCCCAGGTCTCAGTGTCCCAGAGTCCTGCAAATGCCTTCTAAATCTTTCCTCTCATGATGCCTTTTCTCTTTTATCCCTAGTAATACTTATTCTCCATTAAATGGTTCCACTTGTGTCCTACCTCTTCCCCTCCAGCCTGCTCTCTAACCTGAATCCCATTTGACTTCCAGCATCTCACAAAAGAAGGAAAAAATTGCACCAGATACCATCGCTCACTTGGGGACAGGGGCAGGCTGAAGCTAGATCAGACAAATAAAAAATTCCGGATTAATCTCTCAGTTGCTTGAACTGAATTCTAAAATCGTATGGTTCCATTTGAAATTTCAGTGCTATTCGAGGTGCATTGCTTGCACAAATAATCTGCCATTTGGGGTCAAAGTCCCAGTAATAAACACAGGCAAGTTTCCCGAGTGCATGATAGTGTCACCAAACACACCAGAGCTGAGCTCTGCTCACCACCAGAAAAGCTTCAGACTGCTGTTAAGCAATAGTCAAAATTGTTTCCCCAGCACAAAAAAAGTATTGCTGAACATCTGGGCAATCTCATTGTGCTAGAAAATGAAAATGGATAATATTGATTGTTTGCCTCAGTGCTGCATTTTGGCTGTCATTCTGCACTAACGCTTCACCATCAGGAAACTCCTGTGCCTATGCGCCATTCTGCAGTTTATTTTTGCTTGGGTTAGGTAATAATACACTTAGACAATTTATGTTCAAAAGTCTTTTGAGATTACCTTAGATTTTCCTCAGTATGTCAAAAAATGTTATTTTTAATTAGATTATACTTACCACTTTGTAAAAATTGCAATTCAATTATGTAAAAAAAAAAAAACCTCTAAAAATAATTTGTTGAAGGTTACCATTAATTTGAACATACAGTCCTGTGTTCCATCAATAACTACCCAGCTTCTTGCTCTTTGTTCTTTTCATACCTATTTATATTTGCTGCTATTGTAATCCAGTTTTATTGTGTTGTATTTCATCTGTAAGCAGAAAATCCATCTAAGAGGATAACAACCTACTGATGCCCACTAATGGAATTATTCTGTTAGCAAAAACAGTAAATGCTTGTGCTACTGATGCCACAGGTCCAGTCCTCAGGGATGATTCCCAGGGGCTTATCCCATTTCTCTGGTTAGATGCAGAGATACCTTCAAGGAGGATGCCCTAGGTTAGGGCAGCCTCTGAACTATGCTGTGACCAGAACAAAGAGAAGGTAAGTCAGCCAGCAAAAGGCAGAAAGGTCAGCACAGGTGGGGCCCAACAAATGGTTTCCTCTGGCAGGCAGAAAAACCCTGTGGGAAAAGGAGGCCCAGGCAGCCCCCAGGGTTAACTTCACCAGGAATACAAACAGCTCATCTCTGGATGGGACTTGGATCACCACAGGGATGAGTCAGTGTTTGGATGTTTTACCATTAGCTAAAGGGAGATCAAGAGCAGGTCTCTAGCCTTCAACTGGCAAGCAAAATTTATGAACTTTCAGGCATTTTTTTAGACAAAACAGAGTAATAAAAGGACATGTGAAACAAGGAAAAAGTGGTTTTGTAAAGCCTCTTCTATGACCTCAAAAATATTTACTCACCATGTATCACCTTCCCAATGTAAAAAAAAAAGTGTAAATTTATTCTCAGAAGAGCTACAGAGAGAGAGAAAAAAAGTTAACATTATGTCATTTGAACCACATGTATTCAGACATACGCTGTGGACTTACTGCTGGCCTTCTTAAAGGAAATATTGATGTCATCCTGGCCTGCTTCAGACCCTGCAACATTTAAATGATACACTAGTTTAAACTTTTGGGTTATAAAATGATGCTACTTAAGCCCACTTAATAATTTTTATTTTTTTTATAGAGCAAGAGAGAATACTGGTTTTAAGCAGCTTTGGTGAGTATGATTTGATCAGTTAAAAACCAAAGATTTTGAAGCAGATGCTGGTTTCCTGACTGTATCTGACTGCATCGCTGAAGGGTAAGCAGGACAAATACTGTGTTGGGTAAATACAGCACAAAATTTTGGGAGATTTTGGCATGAAAGAAACTCTACATATATGTACTTTAGCAGTGATTCAGATCTTGAATTTAATCTAGGTGGTGTGAATCACCTCGTAGAGGATTCTTCAGATTTCCTTTGACCAGAAAAAAAAAAAGAGACGCTCATTTGAGATGAAAGACTTGTCCTCTTCCCCTGGCACACTCTCTATAAACCTATTTAAAAGTAGGCTTTGCCTTATCTAAAGTATGCGAAGTCTTGATATCATGCATGATTAATCCATTTCTTAATTTTGCACTCACAGTCACCATCTTTCTAATTGACGCAGATTGAAAGAAATTATTTTAGTAACAGTGGGCATCACTAGTAAACTGAAGTATCTCAAGTATAACTATGAGGAACTGCACTTCTTTCCTGGGATTGAATTGCTTTCCCTACTCCTTTAGAAAGGAGTGACTGAGCTTGTTTAGTACACTGGGACTGTGAATTTAAAAAAAAAGTCTCCTTGCAAGGTCTTGTACTTCTTAAACTGTCCCCAAATCGTTGATACTGCAGTGACAGGATAGTTCTAGGATCAAAGCCTGTCTTCTCTCTATTGCCGTATGAAGCCTTGCCTCTGATGGAAAGCATAAAAAAAAAGAGTTTCTGCAGAGGACAAGAATGAAATGTAAAAAATTCCATCAGATGTGGGGGTATTACCCGCCAGATCTTTGTGTGCTCTAGAATCACATGGGGTGTGCCTTGAATGCTCCAGGGCATTGGAGACTTATGGAAATGGCTGTCAGCCCATGCTGTGCAGGGATTGTGTTTCCAGCATTAGGTGTCTCACAGTTCGTTACTGACAAGTCCTTCTCAGTACCTTTGCTTTCAGTCATCTAAAGCCAGAAGTTTTCACTCTACCAAACACATTCAGAGTTGCAAATCAAGACACACCAAAAATGTAATTGTGAAAGACCTATAAAAAAAGTCATTTCTGAACTGGAAAACCAGTTTCATTAACAGTCCCTGGCGCTTTCATTAAGTAAACACCTCAGTTCTGTCCCTGAAGTCACACTCATGAAACTAAGGGTTTATAACAGCCATACTAACACTGCATTATCTAATGTAACGCTCTAATAAATGATGCTGTATCCCGCCAGAAGGGTTTAATTTGAAACAGATGGTCTAAAGAATGGAAACATAAGCAAAGTATTGCACTGTAATCATTCTCCAGTAAACAAAAGGGGATTTGATATCATTGCCTCAAGGACCACCTGCCCCCCCAACGTTTTTGTCTTAGATAACAGTAAACTTCGATTTTGCTAATGAAGCACAGGTGCTGCTGATAGCTCCCAACAATGAAATAACTCAGGCATTTCTCCTAATCCTGATTAGCAAGTGAGAATTTGCTTTTGCAACAGCACATGCTGCTTTTGCAAAGTTCAGCTGATCTCTCTTTGCACCATTTTCTTTTATTTTTTTGTTTTAGAAAGAAAAATAAATAGTTGTTATGGTCTTGACAGTGTTGGCTTCTATTGCATTTGATAGTAACTGTCACTATTGAGCATTTAATATTTAGGCACTGCAGTCTGTAAACCCAGCACTGCTTTTAGGTGCCCTTGCAAGCCACTAAAAAACCTGCTCTGCAAAATTCCCTTAGCACAAAAGAGAGTGCTCTGCCTTCAGAACCATCTGAGACACCGTGACGTACTTAATTACACACTTTAGGAGATTTCTAGTTCTAAGGATCCTTTTAATGCTTTACAAGAAATACAAAGGCAAAATTCTAGCTCCCCCAAATATCCTTTCCTATCTCTCTGCCAGGAGCTGTTTTAGATATTCCCTGCTTTACTTCAGAAAAATCACCCTAGGGATGAGCTTGGCACAGGCTGTCTAAACCCTGCTGATTCTTTTTTTGGCAACAGCATTTAAATGCAGTGTTTTCACATACAGGCTGCATTGAGGATGTGTAGGCAAAACCCTGGGATGAAATAGTTTTGGGGGAAGTGACGCTAACTCCAGGTCTGGAGAGCCTGGTTGATACTCAGCCACACAGGGGACATTCTCCCCTGGTGACAGGGCACAAATAGCAGCTGCGGCTGCGATTTAGCCAGACAAACTCTCCAGCACCACACCCCCTTCAGAGAGACCAAGGCTGAGGCCAAGCCAGGCACTTGCTTACACTGCACCTACCTTTAAATATATGAATAATCTTTCTGAAGGCACTGAACCGCGTCGGTATTGTGCCAGTGTTAAAAAAAACCCACACTGTGCAGGGAAATAATGACTGTTGGAGGGAATCCAATTTTGTATTTCAAGCTTCTCTCTGCAATGCTGAAGACTACTTCTTCCCCTCACCTCTAATGAAAAACTCAGAAACCCCCAAAGCAACCATTTACTTGAGACTTCAGGAGCTTCAGGCCGTAAAAATCCCAAGCATTGTGCAACCAGTCCAAATAGCTTGGAAGTAAGAAAAGTTAATGGGATATTCAACTGTTTCAACACAGATGTGTGCTTAAGTGTCTCCTACACATTAGTCACACTATCTAGTAAGCTTGGTACAATGCCTGGAGCTAAGAAATCTTTAATATTAATTGCTATTCTCTTGACTCACTGTGTGATGTTACCAACTCTTCTGTAGTAACTGGCTGAGAGCATTGTCCTGGGTGCTGTGTGGAGTCTGTGAGCATGGGTGCCCTTCAGACCCTGCGGGGATGAATTTCATACGGCTCTCACTGGATTTATACCTCTAGGGAGAATACCAATGGAAAGATGAATTTGTCCCAGTGACAGTATCTCTTGAAGAAAAACGGGGTGTAACATACATCTACATGACTGTTGGAACACAGAAATAGCCTTGCCTCTGCTGATAGAGGTGGTGAGCAGAGCACCAGACAGCACAGTGCTCTCTCCTGACGGTGTCGTTGTGAGCACTGCTTCCAAATAAGAGGAGTTAATGCAGTTCCTATGTCTGATCAGGGTTTGTTTTTGCCTGAACACAAAATGCAGAGTCCAGGACTGAGGAAACGATCTAATCTCAGTTATGACAGTCAGCACCTGGATCCTGTGGAAGTATTCCAAGTTTCCATTAATCTGAAACCTGTCCTACAGCATAGTACACACACTCCCAGTCTGAATCTAGTAGCTGGGAGCAGCACATAATTATGTTATTTTACCTGAGAAGGGTTTTTATTTTTTTCTATCAACATTATTTCTATCAACATCTATTAGAAAACCATGGAGAGCATCTTCTCATATTATGATACTCATTACTACATATGCCGTCTTTCTGTCTCATCCTCAACACTAATAAGCACAGGACCTAATTATCCCCATTTATAAATAACTTTCCTCATCCTATCTCTGTCCAACAATGTTTTGGCAGGCATCCTTAGCAGAAGATTTAGAATTATGTCCCTGCCAAAAACTATTCCTGCTGATGAATCACAGCACACACAATTGAAAGGCTGTGGTTGGTTTTAGAAATATCTGGGCACATACATACATATATATGTAAATGTATGTGTATATTTATATGTGTGTGTGTAACAACTTGGAAATTGCTATAGGTATAGATCAGGCAAAATGTCATTGTGGCTCTTCCTCTCTTCCAAATTATGTTACCGAACATATTCCATTGAATTGCTACTAATGTATTCATGCATTTCCTAGGGAAATGTGAAGGACCCTCAGGTGAAAATCAGCCTGCTGCATTGAGCCAGTTTGAGCACCACGTTAGTGTAAGTTATTCAAGTCACTAGTTGTAGGATTCAAGTGATGAATTTATCCTTAAGCACAGGATTAGGCAGTTACGGAGGATCCAAGGAACTCTGCTTCAAAAATCAAGTCATGTAAACCCAGGCTAAGGAGAGCATTGCTTTCCCAACCCATGCAGGGGATTGTTAATAATAGTAACAGAGTGTATATATATTTTTATAGATTTATTAACTGAACCAAGAGCAGAGAGCACACCCCAAGTCTCTTGTACCCAAAAAGGACTCTCTCCATCATTTGTGTCACAGTGCTGAAATGCAGTCCTGCAGCATCCAGGGCTTCAGAGACACATAAAGAGAGGCTGTATAAATATCTCTAGAATTTGAGTACATATAATTAAAAATATTATTCTGAAGAAAACCAAAAATACTCATAGAGAATGATATTAAAAATTCTGTAAAAATGGGGCAGAAATACACTACATTTCTAGGATATCCATTCTTATGAAGGTTTTTACATGTTTTGAAAAATGTAGATATTTTGTTCTTCAATGTAATTGGAAACAATTTTTTGTTTTTGCCTTTACAGTTAAATAAACTCATATAACTTCTGTTTACACATGGACACACCTATTTTTCCTATTCCTTAAATCAGCATGTGCTATCCCATGTTAAAAGTCCCAGGAATTATTAATTTCTATCTTCTTCCTGCTCCTTGAGTGAAAGACCATACTAGAAAAGGAATAATTTTGAGCATTAATAGGCATTATTGCTTCTTTGACAAGCTTTATGTGCTGTGAATATGGCAATGTAGATAAATGGATATGTACTTCTGTACCACACTGTAACAGACACAAAAAAAGACAGGAATTAACAACATTTTTCACGTGGCAACACAGCAGCTCAATCCTTGCTCTCAAGAGAAGATGTGAAAGGCTGGATTTCCTCAGCTGCCCACGACATGTCAATGGCTGTGGAACTCAGCTCTTGATGTGTTCTGTGCCTCACCAGCACATCACAGTGTCCCCTCTTTTGGAGGTCACTCCCAAGCTACAGCCATTTCTTTTACTGTATTTCTGCTCAGTCATTTCAGTTATTATTATATATATGTACAACTGCTCCAAGAAGCAGGCAGGGAAGAGCAGAACTGCTTAAGGCAATGAAGCATATGGTCCCTTGGAATGCGGATTGTGCTGTGTGGGTATTGTGCAGAGGGTTTGGATTATAGGGAAACATGCAGGGGGTCAATGGAAGGATCAAGGCAGAAATGCCTTTTATCTAGCTGTACTAAAACAGCTTTCCAAAGTCAGCGTGAAAGACCGAAATTACTGTCAACAACACCCATCACAAGCACCCAAAAACTTCCTCCCCAAGTACGTGACCTGAGTGATACTTTCATTTGAGGTTAAATATGCCCCAAAAATGCCATACTGCTCCAGGACACCTGTGGGAGGCATCTGTTTCATTTCAGCTACAGAGCTGACTGCAGAACAGTAGCGCTTGAACCTCTCACAACACAACACATTTGTGAGTCAGGAAGTCACATCCCCATCCAACATGGAGCAAAGAGGCACAGAAAGACATACGAGGCAGCAGGAATCTACAGTGGAGTCAGGAACTGGTGCCAGAATGCCTGAAGCCCATTCCTGTACCTCACGTGCAGTGCTTGGAGGAGAACATCTGGCTGGTACCTCTGTCACTGTGAGTCACAGCTCAATGCTGAGCAGCTCCCAACAACAGCAGTGCAAAGCACGTGAGTTTTGGTGGAGGAGACTCTGGCCAACAAGAGAGCAGTTTGTCTCCACTACATCACAGTGTGCCTGAAAAATTACTCATAACCAAGTACCACCTATTTGTAACTACTTACTTCTCTGTTTTTAAGTCTGTTGTTTTACGTATCTGTCAATGAGACAATAAGGGCTGATCCCAAGGCCAGATGGATCCATAATATCCAGGCTGCAAAAAATGGATTATGCTGTTACTCACTGAATTTACTCAGACACTGCAGTTTCCTAAGAAAAAGTAGCATTGGCTTGTATTTAAAAAAAACCCCCAACAATCCTTTCACCATCTGTTGCAATGAGTGTACAAGAGAAAAAGCTGACAGCAAAGCTGTATTCTGTTAAACCACCTGTGCCTGTGACTAGAACCAGAATATAATGCAATTTTATGAGCTTCCACAGTCAGCTCTGTCCCAAAGATTCCCATGTGCTCTGCTCCTACGTAACTGAAAGAGACTTTCATGTTATGTATGTGTGCAACTGGCACACCAGGAGCCATCCACCTCATATCCGTGGGAACAGTGAATGCAGGAGGAAACCACTGCCCAGGAGCCGCTGCCCTGCACACTGCATCTAAGGACAAGCCAGAAGGCAGAACAGCCCACATTGCTGCTCCACTACTAATCCCAAATTCCTCCTTGCTGCCTGCCACTCAAAAATGCCTCTGTGAAGACTATCTCTGTTCTGTAGAGTAGGGACAGCAGTTCCATTAAAAATAGAGTTGACCCCAAAATGGGATGTGTTTATGAGATTCCACTTTTCCCTTTGTGCCGTTGTGAGAAAAAAAGATGGGAAGTATTTGATTTTCTCCAAGTTAGAGGCTTGAAGAAGTCCTAATGTCAATGAACTATGGCAGTGAGCGAATTCCTGTGGGTGCCACTCCCAATGGCATGTCAAGTATAATGAGGCACCATTAATATTCAAGGCAAAAGTACCACTGATTTCAGGGGAAGTAAGATTTTAGTGTGAGCTAGGCATGGCACTCATGAGCTCAATACATTATTCTGCCATTCTGAAAACAGGAATTCTCATTTTAGGTGTTCATCTGGGGTATAAAAGCTTGTGATTTTGGTGTTGAAAGCCCTCCATCGAGTCCTCATGGTTGATTGTGTAATATGATTTACTGAAGCCAAACTCACAGGCGTGCTTTAGTTCCAAAACAACACTGCTAAAGGACAGTTCTTTACTTGTATGGAAGGCTACTTTTCTCTTAGAGAGTTCCAGGCATTGCCATTTCTCTGGCTAACCACACATGTCCTTCCCATTCTTCCTTTCAGTTACCACTGAGCTCAGTGGGACGATTTTACACACACAGACAGTGCTCAAGTAAATCCTTGAAAATTCTGCTCTTACCCCATATTGAAGAAATAGATGGATAGGCCAAGCCCCATGTGGAGGCTGGAAGTTAAAAGGTGTGAAATAAACCTCAGAAAGCAATACATGGCCCTTATGGCTTTTACATGGCAGATACTTCACAAAGTCTGGTGGAAGAGAGGTTTTTGAATTACTAATGTTCATAAAATCATTTTATTTCAGAAAGGGGATATTTTTCAAAATACCAGACTTACCTGTGGTACCCTTTTTTCTTCAATGCAATTAAACCCCTAGAAAAGCTCCTGGTCTGGCAGAATCTGCTGCCTAAGCCATGTTGTGCACTTCTGCCATTGTCTGATCAAACTGGCCCATGCCCACAAAGGCAGAAATTACTTTGATTAATGAAGAGCCATTTGACAGAATATCTTAACACAGCCTAGAAATGTTATTAAACTTCAGCACTGCCCATAGTGCTCACTGTCCATCCCAGGCCAGGTGTATTCTAGATCTAATACCATATGCTTTATGAACATAAAGCACTATGTCAGTGCTTTACGTTCCTTGCAAATAAATGGCAAAATTACTGTCTGAAAAATCCACACAAGGGATGCAATTGTAAAAGGTGAACAGGACGGCAACACAATGTGAAATAACTTGTAAGGCAAGTTGCTCTTACATATTCTCTACTTTCTCCAAGCTTCCAGCACTGCTTTCCCTTCTCTCTGAATATCCCTTAAAATGGTGGGTTTGTCTACCAGCCTGGAACACAACTACTGGCAGAAAACACTGTTTCCAGTCTACTTTATTTGCTTACATTTTTTTTAAGTAATTCCGATTTTGTATTTTGCTGCTGATACAACCACATTTTTTCTATCAACACAGATCAGTTCCACTTAAAATACATCAGATAGGGACACCTGTAACTAGTTTTACTTGACTCTCTGTACACAGTTATGTATACATTATATATATAGGCATTATATATACACATATAAATATATACACATATATATAAGGCACTGTAAAATGTACCATCATTTGTCCAGGACTGTTATAATCTGTAAAAGTAGATCATATTTCTTCATGTAATTTGAAATATCTAACCAAAACATTTTAAAAGTGTTTCAGGGTTAGAGATAACAGCTGTGAAATAAGCCTTACTTTAAATTTCAAGTTACTGTGACAAGATGAACAAAACCAATTTTGACAGTAATTCTAATCTATTTATTGTAAAATTGATTCTCTCTTAAAAGATAAATTCACCTATTTAAATAGTTTTCTTTGTCTCTCCTTATGTTCCAGAATGTGAACCTAAATGTGTCCTGCAAAATGAAAAACAACAACAATGAAAAAAATTAAATACGAACTTGGATAATTTACCCATTACTTAGAGAGAAGAAAGCAGAGATTGCGGTAAGCCAAGATATATTTAAATAAAATTAATTGAAAGAGATCATGGGCTTATATAACCCTGCTTGATGTAGCCAACATCAATGGAGCCTGGTGACCACAGTTTGGGCCATTTTATATAAAAGGTAATCTCTGCCACGTGAAGACACGACAGCACACAAATATGACTGGCATTTATAATGAACATGCTCGAATGGATCCTCACTTAATGCAATTAGCCTATATATGCAAATTATGGCATCAGAAATCCTGCAGCAGCTGCAGGGCTTGGCAGCTGTGTGTGTTGTAAGACAGTCTGACAGATCAAATGGACATATTTCCAAAGACTAGAAACAGGCTGACAGATGAAGATAGATTAAGAATTGCACACGTTTGGGATTTATAAACCCAGATGACCTGGACAGAATGTATTCAACAAATATCAATATAAAAATTTTTCCAGTTACTCTGTGGCAGTGATTCAAAACTGTGCTGGACCACAGGATCCCTCTTAACCCCACAACTTAAATAAAAAGCAGTACAGAAAGCTTTATTTAATGTTGTTTCATGGACCACTTGCTGTGACCTTACAAACATGATGCACTGGTCATAACTAGGAGACACTCTTTTAAAGACTTACCATACTTCCTGCTCTACCATAAGGATCTTGAAAATTAGATTTAGCCTGCAGTCACTTCTAATATTTTGTCACTTTTGTCCTTTGCACTGGAACTGGCCTTTCCAGTTCTGCTCTTCCAGTTCAGGATTTGCACGAGTGGAAGTGAGAAAGGGTAGCGCACCATGAACCATCTCAGCAAACGAATGCATCTGAGGCAGAAACAGACACTCAAAAATACTGAAGTGACTCAAAAGTTTAAAAAATATATATGTATTACGAGAGCCACAAAAAAGGTTACAGACAGAGCTCCACAAAGCCTGCACAGATACATTCCAACAATTCAAGGTGGCAGAACAGGTGAAATACAGACCATAAAAACGGTTCGACATTAACTTTCCAGACTGTCAGAGACAGAAAAGCTTGACCCCATCTTTCCCACACACACAAAAAAATATTGACTATATATATATCTCTCTATATATCTCTAGTCTGGACCACAGATATAGTCCGAAGAAAACCACATTGCAATTTCCATATTAGGCTTGTAGGAGAGTAGGCATCATCTGAGGAACGTCCGTTGTAAGGCCCGGGAGGGATCCTCGCGGGCCGAGTTGACACAACATCACGCTTGGTTAGAATTAGAACAGCAACACCCCCCAGCTCATGTGCTGCACATGGCTACCAACACAGAGCTCTGTGCAACCCCCCGAGCTGGCTGAACCAAACTGAGTAAATACATTTGTTTTGCTTAATTAAAAAAGAAAAAAAAAGCAGATGTAAGATATTAGGGCAGTTCCTGCTATCACCTTCCTTAAAAATTCAAGACTTGAAGACTTCTTTAATGTACTTGCTTACAGACATGTTTTGAGACTGTATTAATGATCTTCAGGAAAATATGCCACCCTGAGGCTTTTTCCCTTGTTCACTTCAGGTTATGTCTGCATCCAGTTTTGACATGGGGGCCAAATGCTGGTTGTCTGTCAGTGCAGTATTTGGCCCGGAGTTTCAAAGTCTTTGCTATTCAGACTTTCCTATGAGGTCAACAAACAAAGTAGTAAAAAAAGAAAATATTAAGGCTTCAAGTAAAAATATTTCCTCTCTCTCCCACCCATGTAATAAGGTACATTTAATTCCATAATACTCAATATATTATACAATTAAAGATACAGAGATCCAACTTTTCAAGGCAGAAAAGTACTACAATGAAAACCTGGAGGCTAAATGGGAGCATATGAACAGGGAACAAACGGATAATAAAATGCAGTATGCAATGAAAACTGATGCATAAACTAAAAAAAATCTATTGCTCTTTTTTAAATAAGTAATACAATCCACAGCTACAAATAAAAACATGTTGAAGATATTTAAGACTTCTGAAACATGAAATAAGCATGACAAAAATAAAGAAGCTACTTTACAGGATGTGTTAACTCGTGCTGGATTTTCATGGCTGATCCCCACCTACTATAAATTAGCATCAATTAAATGAGCTTTCATGGAGCTACACCAATTTATACCAGCTGTAGATTTGGCCTGCAGTGTCTGTAAAAACAGGGTATCTGGGCAGAAGAACCTTACTGCTGATCTGTAAACTGCTTAAAGAACTGTAACATGGGCTGGATTCTGCTCAAAAATTAGAATTAATAAATAGGTCCCCAGTCCCACAACAGGAACTATGGAACAGACACTTACATGTATGAGAAAATAGCTGCAGGTTCAGTGCCTTGGATGGAAATGAGGCTGGATTTGCTGCATGCAATCTCCTGTTAACAGTTCTGCTTAGATTATTCTTTCAGAAAATTTGAATTATTTACTCCAGGCTATGTGCACTGAATTAAATGCAAACCTCAAAAGGAAAAAAAAAAAAAGACTTTGGTACCATTGTAAACCTATGAAAAAGTTGAATGTCTCTCAACTGTGGGCAAAACTATTCACAAAATACATAATCTTTACTGCTGAACCTGTACTGACACAGTGCATCCTTTTTTTCCTCCCTTACCCCTTGTGAACTATGTCAAAATAACCCTGGATATTAGTGCTTTATACACACAATACTGTGTTTAGTCTTACTGAGAAATTCTCTCATGAACTAATGTAGTTAACTTCAAAGGCTCTTTGGCCCTTCAAGTTCTTCAGTAGCTTTTTCATTTATAAATGCAAGAGAAAGAACGATCAAAGTGGAGCATCACTGGGATGCAAATCTCAAATATTACATTGGTGCAAATTTTCAGCCTTGCTTGCATGAATTTCATGTACGTATTCAAAGATACATGATAAAATGTGCCCTTGTCTCTCTCCCTAATCCCACGTGTCTCATAACCCCTCTTTTTCAGGGCCTACATATAGCATACATGATACTTTAAAAACAAGTAATTCTTGTGATACTCTATGCACCAGAGTGAATTCCAGTCCTTAAAGAAGTACTGCATCTTTCCTGAGGAGTTAACATCAGGGTGGACTGCAGATTAATAACAGTTCAAGATGGAAGAAATCTGTAAGGCCATCTGGTCTACCCCTTGTCCCTACAGGCTCGCCTCTCACAGAAATTTTTTAAGGACTTGTCCAAATACAGTTTGACTGTCCTAAACAGTTTGTCTCCAAAACTCTGCTTGGAAGACTATTCCACTGCACCTTCCCCTCCATCTTTTCTGTCCCCTTCTAAATGTAAACCATTGATTATCAGTGACAACCCTTTGATTTACCTTTGGTTTTACAACTTTTAAGTAACATATTTGTAAAATTATGATACTCAATTTCCACTTCATTGCTTAGCCAGTGGCATGTTTTAGCCCTTTAAATCTTCTCATTAGCCAGCCCATCCAGTTCTTTAATATATATTGCTCCATCTGTACCTGATCCAGTTTGCCAGCATCCTTCTGGTACCATGGTGCCTCCACCTAAAGACAATGTTCTACATGCCAGTGAGCAAATCTGCATAGAAAGACTATTGCTTCTCTGCTCTGCAGTGTCCCTACACCAGGCATTTAAAATATCACCAAGGCAATAAAATGCACACTGATTTCTACTTCACTCTCTCAGAACTTTGGCCTATTGCAGATGCATTGCTTTCCAGGTTTCTCCCTTCAGGCAACATAGAGCATTACACAGAGAGATGATTAACTTTCTTATGTTCCCTTCAACCTTTGTCTCCAAAAAATAATGTGATATACAAGGGACATAATAACCATGTATTGCAGCAGATGTCAAGATTCATCAAATCAAAATATAAATTTTAACCAGGCAAAATTAAGGTCAACATTTGCCTTCTGGAACAATTAATCTCAACATACATGAAAACAAATAAGATGTTATCAACACATTATGAATTGCTACCAAATACCTGGAGAGCTTTCCATTATAGCCAAGAACTGGAAAGGATTTAACCCCTTGAAACAAATATCCTGAAAAATGATGAATTTAGATCTCTCATCAAAACTATTCACCAATAGAACCAGGCGGGAAGTCGAGGTCTCATATGCAGACTGGCTCAGTGATAAATAGTAATTTTTAGTGACTTTGGCAACAGTCGTTCAGGATATTCTTAATTGCACACATGATCTGGCTAGTTAGCATTGGTCCAGATCTCAGTACTTTTGACTTCGGAGGTGGTAACTGAATGGAAAGGAAAAGGAGATAAGGAACAGAGAAATAAAAATCCATTTGTCCCAAAATTAGCTTTGCGAGAGTCCTCATATTTTTGACAAAAGTAATGCACCCCTTTCTTGTTTTTTACAGTAAAGTTGTCTTTAAATCCAACAAAGTAAATGTAGTTTTCTAGAGACAGGAAAAAGAAACCTCAGAATGTTAAATAGATTTGATTGATATTATTTTAAAAAGTTGTTCCCCAGGGGGAAAAAAACCCAAATTGAAAATCATTTGTCTAACAGTATTGAAGACCAGAGGGAATGTGCTAGTAATTAGGCAGACAGAAAATTTATATCCTTTAGATATACGCTTGGCTCAGTTACACACACTGTAAATTCAACAGCTCATGGTAACCTTGCTGCGGGATTACACTGACGGCACCAGGGCAAGGCAGTAAACTCTGTTATTGCCTAAATCCAACAGGTAAGGAGGGTGCAGGGAAAGCAGCTGACGGCTGTTTAAAATATGTTTCCATCCAAACATGTCCTTTCTTATCTGCTTGGTTTTGCTTCCGGATCAGAGAAGCCTTTCAAACCCAGAGGGAGCAGGAGGTCAGAATGGCAGATCCTCACTGGTGTTGCGGTCCTTTTCCATGGAGACAAACACGCGCACACACACACAACTTCACACACAGGGAGGTGAATGGCAGACAGGGAGAAGCTGTTGCTATCCTTTCTCCTGCCCCCATCCGGGACCAGGGAGGCTTTTAAAGACGACATGGTGTCTGCAGCCCAAGTGGCCTTGCCTTGTTCCTTCCCAGGAGGAGGAACCTGAGCTGCAGTGCCCGGGGGACACGGAGCAGCTCCTGCCCAGTGCAGGAACCCTGCTTTCCATGGCGGCAGGAAATCAGCAGTTGGTCCTCTGGCTCCTGCTGGACACATTGCTGGCCAGAAGAACTAGGAAGGGACATGGGAAAACTGACTGATCCTGGACTGACCGTACTTTTTCACAGCACAACTGGTACACGACAGATTGGTTGGACAGACACGCGCACAATGGCTTTAGCGCTCTCTTGCAGGAAGGAAATCTGCTCTGTGGTGGTCTTAGGTCATAGCCAGTTCCCGCCTGTCAGTTCAGGAAGAGTCTAATAGACTGTACAGTTTTATTATTCCTTCAAGAATAAGGCTGCAGCTGGTTTTTGGCCAAAAGAGAAAGATGAAAACAGAACAAACCCAAAACAAGAAAAGGAGAGTGGCCGACTGCTGCTGCTCCTTCTTTGTTGTTATTTGAGTCTTCACAGTGCTCCTAGCTTCATGGCTGGCTGAGTGGATGGCTCTTTGTTTTTAATTCATTTTATTTTACACTGAAATTTCATAGGTTGTTCCACCTACTCCAGACACCTTCTTAACATTTGAGTGTCTAGCAGGGCTGACAGGCGTCCCCTGGGAACTTGATGTTGAACCCAACCTGGCTATTCCTTTTGGCTGTCCATTTATTTTATTGTGAGGTGTCTTCAGCTGCATGTCATCCCTGCATCAAAAGAAATATCAAAAGATGCAATATTAGTGACAAAGTGTGATAGCAGAATGGCTTCATTCAGAATAAGCAATTACCCCTGTCACCCTGAGTCCCAGCATTGCAAAATATTCAAGCCTGGGAGCAGGCTGGTTGAAGCCAATGCACTTGATGAAAAGCCACTGAAATGAGAGGATTAATTTGGCCATTAGGTTAGTGGACCACACCCCAGTAATATTTGTTCATTTAATTATTTGCTTAAATGCTTTGTTGATCCAAACTAATTGCATAGGCATTTGTAGGACACAGCAGGGTTTAACTGTCACCACTGCTCACTGCTGACCTTAAGCCAAACTGTGTCTTAAAATCAGAAATAAATTCTCAGAAAAAATATTTCCCAGTTAAATATCCAGTTAAACAAAACTTTGTTGCTCATCTCTGAAACAACTTGCTGACACTTAAGGAGACCTACAGTAATTGTTCTCCCACATTTCAGTAAGTTTTCCAAAATTGTTGGATAACAGGAGAGAGAAACCTGCAACCTCAACCAGAGGCCAGCACGGCGCAGTAAGTGCCAGATACAAAGGAAACTTAGATATTTCTGAAGAGTGCTCCAGGCCCCAGCTAAGCTGAAATACTGCATCCTCAGCAGGATCATGATCTCTTCAGGCTTTGCAAGCTCCACAGTTTCCAGAAGGAAAAGAGAAGCACATGCAGAAGCTGCAGTTGAGGATCTTGCTCAGATGGCACTTACTGAGGCTCTTGGCACAGCAAATCCTCTCTCTCCACGCTTTCTCACAGAAAGGAAAGAAGCAGCAAGGCCTTAAGGTAATGTTATGAAGCTCTGTGCTTTTATCAGCAGTTCTGTACTATGGACACTCAACACTGGGTGCACTGAGGGAAATATCCAAGCAATGTCTGGGTCCAGCCTCCCTTTAGGATGCAGCTCCACCCTTTTGTGCATAAGGGGAGGGATAATCTGCCTCATGCCTTGGAAATAATTCCCCAGTTCACCTATGATACTGCATCACTACAAATTTACAGCATAATTGACCACCTGCAGTTCCAGGTACGGCAGAAGTGCAAACATTTTGTCATGATGAGGTTTCTGTGGGGGTGTGACAGAACTGAAGAGCACCCACAAACCTCCTGCCCTTATGGCCCACAGCAAACACCTTATTTGGGCCGTGCTCTTGCTCACAAGCAGATTCCCACTGCTATCAGCCCCTCAAGCAGTACATACCTCTGTGCTCCCACTGACTGCACCTCTGTAATTTCCACAGTGTTTACAAACGACACAGCCTTCGGGCCTCCGTAAGAGGGTGACCTAGGCATCCCTGTGGGGGATGATGGGACCTGGTGGCCTGGGGATTTGTAGGAGCCATTGCTCACCCTGCCCTGTAGTGCTTGATGGGACTGCACATTATTATTGGCTAAATCAGCTTGCAGAGAGGTTGTGGAAGTCCTTGGTGCTCTTGTCATTGCACTTGAGAGTGAAGACACTGAGGACTGCAGTATAGGGTTCCTTGTGCTAAAGCTGGTGGCAGCCATCAGATTGTCCCTGGATCCGTATCTCATGGCCATGCTGCGCGGGTCTTCCGAGAGTGTGCTCACTTGCTGAAGGCTGTAGGAGCTGGGTGTGTCATAGACACCTGAGTCTGCAAACACCGAATCAGGGTGCGAGTGAAGGAGCTTCTCCCTCTCTTCCATCTCTTTCCTTTCCTGGATGGATGCCATAATTGTCTTGGAAAGGTTATCATAGCGGACTGGGGAGGGGTCTCGCTGATGCGGGGCCGGGCCCCCCAGCACTGGGCTGAAGCTCTGTGGTGGCTGGCGCTGCAGCTCGCTGCCCCGGAGGTGGCACATTTTGGCTGACAAGTATGGGGAGTGGTACCCGACAGAGCTGACTGCAGAATGGGCAATGCACTTCCTCCCTGAGGGAGACATGGGGTTCAGCAAACTGTCATACGAAAGACTCCCATTTCTGTTTGACAGGGAATTGGGAGAAAAGATGCTTTTGTAAGGGGTGGAAGCTGCCCCTTCAGACTTTATTGGATGAAGGGGCACTTTGTCTGTCCCTCTCCTGCCAGCAGATTTCAGGCTCAGGGATCGTGAATTGATGGCAAAGGAATCTATCTGGAGTGGGGAAGACTGATAGGTCTTGTGGAGGGAGCTCTTCCGGTAGCTGGGGATGTCCAAGCTGGGTTCGGACTGGTAATCAAGGCTCCTGCCATCCTCTTCTATCAAAGCCCCTTGACTGTGTCCCTCCTGCAAGGTGATCTAAAACAGAGATGAAGATGAGAAACAGAAGCCAGTGACACGTAATTACAGGTTTGCTCTCTCAGTGAGTGCATGGGAAGGACAGAGCTGAAGGTCTTCCCTCTGACCGTCAGCCCAGGTTCATGACAAGAAAATCTCCTGACTCCTGTTCAACATCTGGATTAGCACCTTAGAAGCAAAGAGTAGTTATTTTTACTAAGTGCTAAATAATAGTGACAGTAAAAAGTAAGTTAATACATGGACACTGAAAAACAATGAATGAGAGACCTAAGGTGAGACTCAAGTCTCAGCCAAGGTAAATCAGATTGTAATCTGATGATACTGCCCTTGGAAAAAGCACTGCACTTCACGTTTTCTACAAATAGCTCTTGAGTTGAGGGATGTCAGGTTTTGTGTGCTGAGACAGAAATACTTTGAGCTTCATTTCAACACACTGGGGGCCAGCACACCCTTATCCACTCTACTCTGTGCTATGAATATTCAGAAAATCTGAATTTCTGGTCCTAGGTCTTCAAAATTCAGCACCTAACCTTAATTACAGCAGAGAGGCTCCTTCCCACCATTTATACAACAAAATGAAGCAATTTTCTCTTTTTTATTGCCTGTGTAGGATAAAGTGGCCACATCAGAAAAAGAAACAAAGGCCATAATTTATTTATGTGCTCTGAAAACAGATAGGACTTCACTTTGTTTTACTCTATGAAAATTGCTCAGAGTTCTGTTCACTTTAAATGCCATTCTGTGCACCAAATAGCTTTTGCTGTTATTTTTAAGGAAGAGTTTGCCATAACGCACAATAAATTGGCTACACTGGCTCTGCAAACAAAGAATTATTATCAGTCACATATTTAATAAGAAATGCAGTTGACATGGCTTTTTCTTTGGTTTCTTTTAAAGGAAAGCTATCAAAAGAAAAAACTGAATCACAAACCCCTGGTTTATTGTGGATTTTTTAAAAAAGTTTTTTCCTTTGAGCTATAAGATAGAGAAATATGTAAAATGGCTCACTCTCTTCTAGAGCATGGTGCTAAATTTGGCCTTCTCTGGAAAAAGGAGACCAAGTGACAGCCTGTAAAGGAGGATGAGAGCAATGACGTAGCTTTTAAGTATATTTGTGCTACTTATCCTTGTGTCCCAAATGCCTCTTTCCTAGCAGCTTTCAATGCTCAAAAGCAGAATTACATTGACAGGCTGAAGAAGTAATACAGAACAGACACCATGGCATTCCTCACACAGCCCAGTCTCTTTCCCTCTGTACCTCCTGCTTAGGCTTGGCATAAAAATGCATGCCCTCCTATCAGCTCGCCACGTGAACCCCATTTTATGGTACTCCCAGCTGATACTAGAGAGTTGTGACTTCTATAAAACTGAACAAGCCCCCATAGCTTGCACACCAGTCAGCAACAGCAACAGCACTGTTTTGGGTTAGAATTGAAGCAGCAGTCCTCAGAGTGAAGGTGCTGTTCCCTGTTATCATTTCACAGCACTGTCCAGTCCTCTGGCCTAATCAGAACCTCCCCTGTATCTATATTGCATCTCTGGCTGTGCACTGAATGAACACGACAAGCCTGTCTTCCTTGGCTCCCTGACTTTTGGCATTATGACTCAGTGTGCTGTGGTTTCCACAGCTCAAAATTGCTAGATGATGCCTGTAAATAGACTATTTTGAATTGGATGCCAAGACATTTTTCACGTAATAAAGTGAAAATGATAGGATATTAAACTTCTTGGATACAGTGAACACACTGTTGTTCTTGTGTTCCCTTTCATAAGCCACTCGCTTCTTCATTAAGTGGATAAATCCAGAGAATAAGATTTACCATTTCTGCAGTAAGACTAAAACTCAAACTTGGTCGTAGCTGGAATTCCACTATCACCATCTTTCTTTTCCAAATGAGAAGGATTCATGAAAAGCTTTCCTCACCATTTAAGGAACATTCTGTCTTATTACAGTGTTGCTGCAGTCAATTATTTTTATCTACCATATTTTCCTTTCCTTACTTCTTTCATAATACTCCTTCCTATCACCCCCTTCTTGTTATTCCATGGGTGACACTGAAGGACCTGATGAAATTAATTTTGAGAAAACTGCACTGTGTGTGGTATGTGTTTTTAAGGGTGTCTCCACTGGTGTGTGAAGACTTGGATATATATTGCAAATATACAAGTTAGACCAGTGATTTTCAAACTGCTGCTCTCAGGCCCTGGGGGCCAAGGAATATTTGCAATAAATCCATGAGAAATAAGTTTCATAACTTCTAAGCAAAAGAGAAAACTATCAAAATTCCAGAGCAAATCTGTCTAATTGTTTGGACCTCAGTTTTCTTGATAGGTGAAAACGAAGCCAAGTATTAGGAAGGTGTTTTTTTCCATATAACCCAAATGCACTGAATAGGTGCTAAGGAAGGTCAAACACGAGGAGCCTTCCATTAATTTTCTCTAAAATATCTCTTGGGATGCTTTAAAAGTTCTTTCTATTTTGCAAGCTGACATCCTAAGGGATCAGTGAGTACACTGACTGTTGGCTAAAGGGTCTGATCCAGAGAAGCACTCAGCATGCCCAGCTCCCTCTGAAGGGAATGTGAGGTGGCACCTCTGCCAGGAGAAGCCAATGGGAGGTGACACTTCTCAGCATCTCAGGATCAGGCCGAGACACCGGAACAGTGGCAGCACACGCCTGGCAGTGGGACAGCCGTGTCAGCAGGGGAAAGCTGTGAAATCAGACATGTTTCCATAAGGGGCACAGTGAAAATAATACACTGTCACACAACAGTGCCAAGTGTTGTTATTTACTTTTACACTCTGACATTCACTAGGGCCCTGCAGTGAATTCATGCTCAGCTCCACACTGCCTGGGAGCAGAAACTCCGGGGCTCACTCACCTGCTCGGCCGTGGCGTGGTAGTGGACTTTGGGATTGTTGCTGAAAGCTGGTCGGTATTTGTACATGGCAGGAGTAGGAGGGCTGATAAGTTTGGGTGAGAGGCCACCTTCTGCAAAAGGAAAAAAAAAAAGTACTTTCTATTAAAATGTGTGTGGAAAGAAAGCTGTCAGCCATAATTCCTTGCTATCCATCCTCCTCTGCAAACAGATCTGCTCTGGAGAGAATAAAACTTGCAGTACTTTTGTGTAGCATTCCACCAAAATCAATAGGGCTCCTATGGCAGTAACAGCACATTGCTGCCAGAGCTTTCTTCTACAGAGAAAAAGAAACAAGGCACAAAACATATTGAGTGGGGTGACATGCTTCGGTGAGCAGTAATTTTGCCTAATTTGAAATACTAAATATTTGTGTTGAATTCAGCTACTAGCTCTGTCTGGGAAAAAAAAGGGTTTTTTAACAATATCAAAGCATTAAATTTACATTCTCACAAATGAAATAATTCAGTTTGCAATACCTAAGAATTTCATGCTAATATTTCTGATTCCTTAGTTAAAAATGACATTTTTCATTTAAAAATTTATCAAAAATTTAAGAAGGGGTTTGAAAGAGTTTATAAACTCTGCAAAACTGACATGAAGCATTCAACCTAGGCTTGAATGAACCACTTCAAGCTGGCTTTTCTCTCCCTTCCCTGCTGTTAATTCCCCTAGTCTGGAAATATATATATAGAAATCCTATAAATAGAAAAGTCCTATAAATAGAAAAAAATCCTATAAATAGAAAAAAAGCCTTCACCCAGATGTTTTGAAAAAATAGAAGAAACCTTTTAAAGAGGGTGAAATATTTTCTCATTATAAAAATAAAACATTGATCATGCCAACTGTACCTTCACTGGTGCCCAGCTGCCCTTTTAGCTCAGAGTACTTGCTTGGATCTCCTTTGGGTGGAAGAGGTGGTTGCACATCCATATTTTTATCCTCCAGACCTTCCAGGCTGATTTTAGACTGAAAATGATCAAAAAAAATCAATCATTACATGCAGCTTGGTTAAATAACAGCGTGTGTCAGAGTGCTGGATGTACCAGAGAACCAGAACTACCTACACCTATAATGACAAACAGGATTTAGCATCCACTCCAGACAAGGACTGTCACTTGTAAAATTAGCATTGTCATAACCAGCCAGGAGAATTTTAAATGCACTATCCTGGTCTACTTGGCATGCTAAATACCATTATCATCACGCTAATTAATATGTGGTAGAAGACAATAGTGTTTTCTAGCATTTTTCAGTAGCTTTCCAGGTAGCTCTCAGCAAGTAACTATCCAAAGAGTGTAGGAAGTAACTATCCACAAAAATCTTCCAAGTTGGCTTCCTTTGAATCCACTGCTTTTTATAGGACTAAACAAATCCTTCTCTACTATTCATGCCAGGAGAAGCTGAAAAGAGAAGAGGAGAGAAGAGAACTCAGCTCCTGAGTCAATATTCCTTGACCTGGACCACAAGCCTTCCTGCAGCCTGGAAGCTCAGAACATTCTTTGAAGTAGAACAGCTGACCTGGTCTGGTGGAACAAGAGCTCATTAAAATTCATTTGAACACCAAGAGGTGACAATTCTTGGGACAGAAAATAACTACTGCAAAGAACAACCAACTCTTCCAAAAGAAGCCCAGAGGGATTCCATTCTAGAGCTGCCTGTTACTGGATCAAGAGCTGCTCTTACTGAACCTGGGTTACTTTCAGAGGATGAAGTTTATGACAAAGACTCAACCTCTATCATTTTCTGCATCCTCTCAAAAAGATTTGTCAATGACAGACTCATTCCCAGGCTTGATAATGCTCAATCCATGCCCTTCAAAAGCAGAGCTTGGAGATTTCCTCACCTTGCTCCGGTTGAGGTTGGCTTGGATGCCGTTGTCACTGATCTTCACTGTGATCTGTCGCTCAGACAAATCAGGTCTCAGGAAAGGAGGCTTCACACTCACAGCTTGCTTTTTCTTGGGCTCGACCACATACCTGGTTAATTGTGCAACAGTCATCATTAAAATAAACAATAACCTAAGAACAAGGCTTAGAGACAAGAAAATCTTCCCACTTCCAGGTTATGATTTAAGAATGTGTCAGAACCTAGGTAAGAACTTCCATTTATTTCAATGTATGTAATAATTAGGCAGCAATAAAAAATTATTTTTTTTAGTGAGCAAAAGGAGAGGATGCATTAAAAAAATCAGCAACTTTTGAAGCACTAATGGACAAGAACACGAAGAGAGCAAGAGAAGCCTGCCACCAACAGAAGTGACTGACTAGATCAACCCCAGCTAACATGAAACAGCTGCCCTGTGGTGGGAGTCAGTGACTGGGGGAACAAGACCCAGCACATGGGGAGTTACCATGGAGATGATGTGCTGCCAGTTCTGACTTACCACATGGTGACTTGTTTCTGTAGCATGTTTAGTGTTCAAATAAATGGAGGTAAAAGAGACTCACAAGTCCATAGGAAGCAACAAATCTAAGAGGAAATGGCTGACTTTAGATATCTAATTTCTCTCCAGTGGAACAGAATTCTGTAAGTGCAATTTGCCAGTGGCCGTACAATGCCTGAATATTAATACACACACCAGCTTTCTCTGTTTTAAGTGGTGAACAGGACATTCTAGTAGTGATGACTCAGTGACCTTCAATATACAGGACAATCTGAACAGGTCTTCACAAAACACAAATGTTCTGCTTGCTATAATTCTGTGAATAGCCATGACGACGGTACTCACACCCCCCTCTTAAAAGAAGTGTCTCACAGCATTTAACACCTGGTTCTTCTCATGTACCTTGATCTGATTTTCACGATTTGGTAAGTTTGAGAAGCAGCTACTCCAGTGTCTTTATTTTAACACGTGCAACAGTCCTTTAGGACTTATTTATTGTGTAACAAAGGGGAATAGTGTCAGGGTCTGGAATTGTTCAACACCCCAAAAAGGCTCAAATAAGTCCTGTAGTAAGATTATGAACATGTTTGCAGGGTGGACAACTCAGCACCCAGAATTATTTATAGTCCATCTAATCTACTGCATTAAGATCCTGATTTCAAAATGTGAAACGATAAATCCATTTCCCCAAAAATAGAAAGCCATAAATAAAATCTCAAGTTCCATGATGTAGACCTCATTGATAATCTGTTTTATGATAATGAAAGTGCCAGTGAGATTGAAAACCACAGCAGCCTTAAATTAGATTTAAGTCTTAAGAAGAAAGTCTGATTTTAGCTTCCTTCCTTTCCTCCAGCAGGCTGGACGTTGCCTGTATAGTGTAAGAAGTTGTGTGGGCACTATGATAACATACGGGTATTTACCTTGTTACTGAAATCCACTGGATAAACAAGTTTATGAAGACAAGGGCATCAGCTCTTGACATAATTTGACAACCTCATTCCAAAAAAATATTTCTGGGATAAGGGTGGTGAATTACATGAAGAAAGCAACTACTTGGACAGGTTACAGCCATGCAACAGGGAAGCAGCTATCACAGAGCTCTGCCTTCAGGAGTTTTGCTTTGCTTTCCTCTTATTCCATCAATGACCTTTGGCTTGTGAGCCCAACCAAGCACATTTTCTTCCTCTGTCCCAACAACTACTCTTCCTCCCTCATTCCCAGCTGAGAGCATTTCTCTTACCTGGGAGCCAAGGGGCTGCAGAGCACGTGTTCCACATTTCCACAGCATCCTCGGGTAAAAGGATTCACTCCCCCACGGAATTTCCCTGTCACCTGGAAACATATTCAGGACAGTGCTCAAACCTCTGGTTATATAAAAGTCACCATCCAACCCTCACAAAGCCAAGAACAAGTCTGACCCTTCTGTCCTTCCCAAACAGATCATTTTTCTTTGAATGCTGCACTTTTTCTCTCCAGCTCTAACACACCACCTCTGTCAGCTAATTCCAGCTAGGAGGCACTCAACTCAAGATCCTTCCCAAAAGGACACCGCTGAATGTGACTGGGTTTCCAAATGATGTGTTCACCTCTCCATGCTGCTCCTGCACCGGATTTGTGTCTGCTCCCAGCCAGACATCCTGTTTTGGTCCCTTTCATTCCCGTCACTTCCCCTCCTCTGCCTTGGCAAGTCCCCTCTGAACCAACAGCAACGTCGAATCAACATTCCCAAATGCTGGATGAGAACAATGTTTCCTCTCTCTCAGATCCCATCCTGAGCAGCAATCAGTACAAACCACTGCCTTATGTGGGATGGTGCCAGGAACTCCCTGGTGATTACAATGTTTGCTTGTAAATGAGCAGGTTTAATAAAAGCCAAGCCTCATTAGACCGGCAGGATCCATTCAAGGCTTCATAAGCACTATAAAGAGTTTGTACTCTACAGGCAGATACTTGAAAGTCACCATATGGGGATAAATACCAATAAAGCCAGGGAGATTAATAGTGGTTGCCATTAAAAGCATTACTGTTGCTGTTTGCAAGTAAAGCATTTTAATCAGCTCATAGTTCTGATCTAGCAACAAGTTTACAGAGTATCAGAAATACTTTAATTACTTGCGCATAAAATAACAACGATGGAATGATTCTGCAATATATTATGCTGGCCTTGTTGATATAACATAAAGCTCTTTAGGAGGCCAAGAGAGGCTGGAAGTTCTAAGATTTGGAAGAGCAACTTTTTGACGAAAACATGGGCCTGGGACATTTGGCACATCTGCATTCAATCCTAGGCTCACGCTGACTTGTGCCAGATGCTGGCAAAGCATTTCATATCTCTGTGCCCGTTTTCTCAAATACAGTATGAAAATAAAATTTCTCCAACTCATAGATTACAGTACTAATTATATCAATTTGGTTTCTAAAGTAGTTTGAAATCCACTGGTAGAAAGCAGTCTAAGAAGTAAGGATATTTATTTATTCTATTCAGAAACTAAAAATACCAGAATATGAGCAGATGTTGGGTTATGGGTTATTTTGATTCCATAAAAGAATTTCAGAGGCATTCAGAAAGCTCAGAAACATCCAAACCCAGACACGATGCACTTTTCAATCACAGTCTGCCTACTATGAATGCTCAGAACTTACAAACTCCAGAATGAATAAATACCAAAAATTTACAGTAAAAACCCAAAAATGTCTGTACCACTGGCCTATAAAATGTACTGGAAAAAGACGACAAGATAAGCTGAGCATATTGCAACTGGAAAGCTGACAGTAGATAACTAGCAGTGTGAGAAAAGAGAATCAACAGAGAGACTGCAGGAAAAAAGAGAATGTCTTAGAACAGTGGCAAAGCCAGGAGCAGATTTCATGTCCATCTCTCCTGGTCTGGTGCTCTAACTACTTAGATATGCTTCCTCTAAAAGGGACCTGAAGGCTGGGAACATCCATCCTCCAGTTACAGATAGCTGCTACATATGACTAAGCAGAAATTAAGACCAGATTGTATTTAATTTTCAAAATGGCATGGGAAGATGAATTAAATCTCAAGTGGTTTGGTATCTCAGGAAACCAAACCAAACTAGGATACATTTTCCAACAGTTATTTCAATCAAACAAAAAATTCTCAAACTTCTAAATCCTAGTGCAGCCACAAACACATGAAGCTAAATTTTACATTTTTTTAAAGTTAAATTTTTTCTTCTTCTTCAGCCTAACATTTTCATTGAGAGTTTATATCACTGCACAAAGACAAGCTTAAGGCAAACCACAATTTGGGCTATGAGACCAAAATGCTCTGTGTTTCATGCTCCTATTGTTAGCACTATCAAACCTAATGCTTGAGCAAAATCAAATTTAAAATGAAGAGCAGATGATTCTGAGCAGGACAGAGAAAAGCATTTGAAGATGACAGCTATGGAAGCTTGTTTTGTTCAAAGGCCATGTTAGGCAACAGTTTAGGATGACTTCAGATTCCTTGCTTATGTAAACCTCCCACACTCTTCTGGATAAGAGTTTTTATTGTCTTCTTGTGGGATGGAGACAATGTCATCTCAGTTTATGAAGGCCTGGCCTCAGACAGATGTTTTCAACACTCACAGCCTGCCCAGGAGCCAGACAACTCCACAGCATGGAGCCATCAGCCCCCAGGACAGCCAAAACAGCTCAGTGGGAGCTGCAGAGCACCCATGGGTGCAAGGGCAGAAAAAACGCAGCTGAAAAAACCCAAACCACAAAGGAAAAGAAGTATGGTGGAAAAAAAAAAGTGAAAAAAGCCCAGATATGAGGGGCACTTTGGGGCTGGGGCTGTGAAAGGGTAAAGCACTGGAGGGCACAGAGTTCATCAGCCTTGGGAAGAGGGCTGAGACCAGTGCCACACGTGCAAACTGTCCCTTAGGGGTGGCAGGGGCCTGTTATTGATCCCATCACACTGATCTCTATCACCCACACCATGCTATTGATGTGCACATGAATGTGGGTCTGCATCAACCACAGGGGCTGTGATCATAGACATTTGAGTAGCTGCAGGGGAACTGAAGTTTTACAGGCTTTTTGGCACAAGGTGTCATGTTGGCACTTGGTTTGGAGAAGCAAAGCAAGTTGGGTCCAACAGCACTGTGTATGTGTGTGTGTGTGTGTGTGTGTGTGTGTGTTCATATGCATGAGAACAAGAGAGAGACACAGAGTGAGACAAAGAGCTAACTCAGACCCTATTATGGGCAGTGTGGGCTTGCTGGAGGAGTTCAAAATACCAGGAGAGAGGGCAAATGATTTAATCTTTTCCTTTCTTTCTTTCACTCAATCTCATGGATTGTTCAGTCTGACTCATAAAGTTTGAACTTCTGGGGTTGATGGTACTCGCCACATAAAACCTATTTCAAGGCCATGAGTAGATTTTAAATAATAAATAAGCCTGGGGTGATGCTCTGTGGCTAAAAAAGGGAAATCTTTGCCTGCAGTGCATTAAAAAAAAATATATCTGAAAATAAAAAAATAGGCAATCTTCCTAGATCTCCCCAAAAGCTCCAGTAAGAGCGTTACTGATAAGATTTGGACCATCTTTTGCTTTACCCAAGCTGACTTGCTGGCTTTCCTTCCCAACTCAACACCTCAGCCACAAACATGGAGAAAGGATTGCTTCTTACCTGTTCATTCGTTGTGCGCCCTCGGGCCACTAGAACAATATGGAAGCCAGTGAGACCAATGACTGGAATAAAGAATAACCCAGCCACACACATGACAGCCATTCTGTATCCAAGAGTTAAAGAAACTGGGATGAGTGAAGGGAAAAAGAGTCTATGAAAGACAAGAGAGAGGAAAAGGAGAAAAAAAAATAGGGAGAGTGTCACAGTGTCGTAGAACGGTTTGGGTTGGAAGGGACCTTAAAGATCACCCCCCTGTTCCAATGCCCCTGTTGTGGACAGGACACCTTTCACTAGACCAGGTTGCTCCAAGCCCTGTCCAGCCTGGCCTTGGACACTTCCAGGGATGGGGCAGCCACAGTTTCTCTGGACAACCTGTGCCAGTGCCTCATAGTGAAGAATTTCGTGCTAATATCTCATCTAAACCTGCCTTCTTTCAGTTGGAAGCGGTTCCCCTTGTCCTTTCACTCCAGACCCTTGTCCAAAGTCCCTCTCCAGGTCTTTTGGAGCCCCTTTAGGCATTGGAAGGGGCTCTAAGGTCTCCCTAGAACCTTCTCATCTCCAGGCTGAGCAACACCAACTCTCCCAGCCTGGCTCCAGAGCAGAGGGGCTTGAGCTCTCTGGGCATCTCTGTGGCCTCCTCTGGACTTGCTCCAGCAGCTCCACATCCTTCTGATGTTGGTGCAGCACTCCAGGTGGGGTCTCATGAGTGCAGAGTAGCGTGTCCCTCACCTTTAGCAAGGTCTAACTAAATTTCATCTCAAAGTCCATCTGCTCCTAGTCTGGGTCCTCCTCCCTGAGATGGTTAAAAAGTAATGCGAACTCAGTGACTCTGGCTCTACCTACCTTGTAAGAATGTTCTGCACTAATCTATCAAGAGCAGTGACACCCCTCAGAGCCAGTGGTTCGTGTGTTACACCAGCATGCAGGAGGCTGCTTCCAGAGCAAACTCTGCTCCAAAATACAGCAATAGAGTTTTGAATACAGAAAACAGCAGCTGAGAGCTACACCTGGTTCTAAGTAAAATTCAGGGAGGCAGCTCATCCTTCTGCTGGGTTGTCACGACAAAGACTGAGAAAGACAAAGGGTCAGCTATAGTTTCTGGAGCAATCCATGTTCACACAGGTACGACGGGAACAGAGGAAAACCTGCACTGAGCATTTACAGGAGGAGAACAGTGGGGGATCAGGAGAGGCTCCACCATCTCCTGCAGGAAAAATATTCAGATTCATTCTTTCACATTTTCCTCAGTCACCTTGAGTCTTGAAAGACCAAAAGGAAGGATACGTAATGGTAGTATGAGCTGCTCCCAGCTTTTCCATATGGTTTAGTACGAAGATGAGCCCAAAGGTGAACACTCCAACCATGTGCGTACTTAAGGACAGCAAGAAGAGAAAAAAATAGCGGTAGTTCCTCCGTCCTATGCAATTGTTGACCCATGGGCAGTGATGGTCAAAATCCTTGTAAAAAAAGGGAGAGATAGGGAAAAATATCCAAACAGTGAAAGAAAATACATTGCCTTAGAGATGAACCCGAACCACTGTCATGTAAAATTACATCAGACTAGTTCTGCAGCTTTACAAAATGCTTGACTGTCTTTATAAGGCTCTTTTTAGAACCAAGTTGTTTCTCTGTCCATGGATGGAGAGGTACTTGAGTGTTTATAGCATTTGAAGAGAGAATATATTAAAAATAAAGGACAGGCTATTTATCTGCTAGCAGCAGAAGCCCTAATTTTTTTCATCCTTAGCACGAGTCAATTACAATGAAGTTATTATAACCTAAAATGGTTTGAAGATGCAATACTGCTGCAGAATTTCCTGTCCCACATTTCAGTACTTATACATCACTGAATGAATCCACTTTGAACAATGGACATCACAAAAGTACCTTTTTACCAAGCAGGTCCACAAAGAAAAGCAACAGCTGGATCAGACACAGGCAAAGTTCTGCACAGGTTCGTTAATAGTTATGAATCCAAACCTAACTATTTTTCTCAGTCAGAAGTCCAAAGTACCTCACAAAGTCAGATCCCTTTTAACAGGAGATTTAATAATGAGGGCAAGCCACAGACACCCTCTGAGTGCCTTTACACAGTTTTGTAAGCATGTAAATCCACTGTCTCCAGTGGGATTATTCTTGACGTGAAGACAAGATCAGATGCAAGAAATAAACCCTTCTCACCTCTGTGTTCTTCAGAACAGATATTGCACTTTCATTGCATCGACAAATGAACTGTTTATTCTTTGCTTTGTGCCAATGCTATTTTTAAGCACTGCTCAATGATGACACAGGGGGTTTTATATTTCTAAGTTTTGCACAACACATTTACCAAAAATTTACAAAATACAAAAAAATGGATTAGAGCTTTCTCAAAGCACATTAGAAAATGAGAGGGGCAACTTAAGATCATTTCAGGCTATATCTGAAATGCTGACATAACATCTGTCTGTTATGCAAATATGGCTGTATGCAACCCAAAATACCTATGGATTATGAAACCATGTAAGTACTCACTGCAAACATTTCAATTAAGAAAACAAAAATCTGACTACTTTTGTCACAGATTCATTTTTGGGTCCCTCTGGTAACAGCATGCTTTAAGTTTTAATTGGTTTTATTTCTGTAAATGTTGTCTGCTTTTGTTGTTTATTCACTTTTACCAAATTGTTCAGAAGTTTTATATTTGGGAAAATAATTTTTATTGTACATTCTAGACTGAAAGTGAAAACATGTGAACTACAACCCTGAGTGGATCCTACATGGAAAGCCAGCAGAGTCACTCCTGTTACTGTCTCAAAGCTCTTCTAGGATAGACAGGTGAGTGGGAAACAAGCATCACAAGAATCAATAAAACATGTTTTAGGCCATGATTTATCGATTCAGAAGTCATTAATGATTTTTGCCTACATTCCTCCACAGCAGTAATAACTTAATTACAAGCAGAGCTCCTTACTTGGGCACCAGAATAGTAGGGAACATTCAACTGACCTGACTATCAAGAGAACTTGTGGAGAGCTAGCCAGTGTCACCTTGCCTTCTGCTATTTTATGCAGGTTCCTTTTGGATTCTCTCCCATTTTCACTTCTGCTGCAGAACTGACTCCCATGGAGGCCTTACATCAGCATGAAACTTCAAGTGTTTATACCAGTGAGTTTTGAGCAATCTTTTTCTAAGAAAACTTCATTTGTTGAAAACAAATTTTTATGCTGAGCCACCGGGTAAGGTGGAAGAAAGAAATTCCATGGGACAACTGAGAATTTACCATCATCTAAACAATCCTCAGGATCTAGAATTAGTGCAAACATTTATGTTTTAGAACTAGGAATGTTTGATTCAGGTTTTCTACAAAAAATCCAGCTCTATCCAACAATTCACAGCAGTCTAAACAAATTGTGCGTCACAACTTATGAACAGCTATGGCTATTCCCCTCTACCCAGGGACCTTGGCAGCTCCTCACTCTCAGGCTTCTAAAATCCCACATCCTTCTAAAGCCTTCCAAAACAGGACAGCCTTGTCCTATTTATCGATGGTTACTAGGCACAGCGCTGCTTCCAGGTAATTATAACTTAGATATATATTGCCCTGAAGGAGAAAATGACTGACACAAGATAAATACAGGCAGCCTTTCTCTCACTTGTAACTGTGCTGCTTTCTTTGGGACTATTCCCTTGCTTATGGCAAAGAGGATTAGGACAAAGGTAGTGCATACAGCATTCCAGCTGACTACGGTATTTTTTCCTCTTCTGATTAGTAATTCCTTTCATTTTAATGGCACAGCTGAAAATATTTTAGACATATTGAAGATTTCATCTTTTGAAAAAAAATTAGACCTTGCAGCAGAAATGATCCTTTAGAAGTAGAATTATTAGCTCAGCAATAAAAAGCATCCTCTGGCAATACACTACTGTGAATACAGTGCTCTGTACCTACATGTTTGGGAGATGCTTATAGCCCAGAAGCACATCTTACTGTTTAGGGGTTATTTTTTAAAAATCCTGTGTGACTCACCAAGACCCTAAGGGTATCAAGAATCATGAAAATCCCCTAATTCAGAGCAATCAACATTAGAAACATGAATGATCTCATGCACTGAGCTGAGGTGTTGAAAGAAACATGGGCGCCTTCCATTGACTGGAGAATCACTTACTGAATTCTGAGTTTGGTTTTCCTGAACTCACACACCATTCTGGCTTCTCTTCTTGTCCACTAATGTAGGCATCAGTTTGCTCCAAATTTAATGATGAGCCTTAAGCTCACACATGACAAGTTAAAATGGTTCACCCTGCATTTCTTGCTCTCCTGAACTCTGCATCCACTCTCCCATTCACCCCTTTTTAACATTCAGAAGACACAGCCAGCATTATAAATTTTTATTCTAATTATCACTGCCAACAAGGCAGACATCGAGCATTACTCCATCTGTGACACACATAACGGAGGGCTGTTCAAATGGTACCACTCAGCAGAGTCCAACAAGGCTACAGCTGTGAACTTCCAAGAACTGGAATACTGGGGCAACCCCACTGCCTGTTTCCAATAGCAGGTGCAAGCCCAGCCCCGAGGCAGAGCCAGAGTGACCTGACCCACAGCAGTGTTACCTCCACGCAGTTGTCACAGACGCTGCAGTGGGAGCAGCGGGGCGGGCGGTAGAAGTGGCAGGTGGCGCACCACTTCATCCGTACTTGGATTCCTTTGATCTCCACGTTCTTGTACAGCGGCGCGCGGAAGTCGTCGTCTTTATCCTCATCCTCGTCTGCTGCTCAATGCAAAACTGGAAGTTAGTGGAGATAGCAGAGGACAAAGAGAACAGAGCTAATCCTGTCAGCACCTTGGACACAGGGGCACTGCACAGTCCCCTTACTGGGGACAACACAGAGGGCAGATGGTTTATCACCTCTGCCCTGTTTAAGAAAAGAGTCCATTTAAAAATAAATGCACAAAATAAAAACCAGTCTATAACAGACAAAGATATATTGGGAAGAAAAAAATATTATTCTAGATTCCCATGGTCTTTGTTTGTTTCCTCCTGACAGAAAATCTAAGAAGTTCACATCTATTTAACACCTGGTTAAACATTATAGCGCAGCTGGCATTGGTTGACTGGCTCCAAATTAGGTGGAATTTGATAATGTTGTCCCAGTGGAGCATCAATTACTGTCATGCAGTTCTATATTAAATCTTCTCTAGATGTGTTATCATGATCCAATTTCCATTGACTTCAGAGGGAAATTCTCCCTTCACTTAGATGAGCTTGGGATCTGGCTCAGCTACAGTATTTATCTTGCAAGAGTATTCTCTGGATTAACGTTTGTGTGTGGAAGCAGAGTGCTGTACTGGCACCATTCCCTATAATTTTCCTTCATAACTAGTCAGTGGGACTCTTAGAGAGAGTCAGACTCTAAATCCCTTAGGCACTTCTGTAAATACAGTCTGTAGGTTCTCCAATACCATTACAAACCTGCCCATGCTGTGTTACACATGTGGGCAGATGAAAACAAGACACCAGAACAGTCAAACCATTTAAGCTCTTATAAAAAATCTGATTATGCTGACAAAAAGTATGTACATTATATATATACCTACATGCATTTAAACGTGTTGCTTTTGCAGAATTCAAATACAGAGTTGATATAAAACAGATTCACATCAAAAATGCTGAAAGCTAGTTTGTAGTTGGTATAATTAGCCAGCAACAAACATTGCCAGTCTCAGCCTAGTCTGTAAATCAGATTTTTCAAGGCAGCCCCAGTTTCAGTTACTTAATACTTCCTTTCCTACTCACTCATTCTGGTGTATTATCAGAAATTCACTCACACAGAGCCAGTCCTGATTCATACCAGAAACACTCAGAGAGCCAACAAATTTTTAAAAATATTCAAAAATGAGTAATGGATCTGGGAGTTTGATTAAGATCCTCTTCAACAAGCTGGGTTTCTGCAGCCCAAGTTCTATCATTTCCCCCATAGGCCAAGTTCTATCTGCCAGAGAACCTGTAAGCTCATATGATATAGCTGGAAATGTGCTTACTTCCAGTTTCCAGTGACCTGAGCAGAAGAATACATTGGCAGAGGAATGTATCTTACTACACAGATTCTCATACTGTGATCCACTGACACAGGGTAGCCAACCTCATATTTTTCTAACAAATTTTTGGAGGCTTCCTTACAGGAATTGTGTGATTTCATTAGAGTCTCAGCTTTTGTATTGCTTATTTGTTGTTTTGATTTTGAAGTAAATTCCTAACTATCAGAAATGTGCTAAGAAGCTTGAAAACCAAGAAGACTAAACCTAATTTCAACAGCAGAAAGCAAATGGAGTGATTGTGTATTCATTTTAAGTCCCTCCTACAATTCCTGAACTCCTTGCACTGGCAGCCCTGCAGGTGGCGTGGGGTGGTGATATGCTTTTTTTCACATGCACACTTGTGATCTGAAATAACATCTGCTCCTCCTTCCTCCCAGCACTGGTATTTATAGTCTTTTCCATCTTTTCCCTTATCAGTTTGCTTCCTTCACACATCTAAACTCCTGCTCCATTACTTTCTCCCAGGACGAATTCCATGCCTTTTCTCGTCCTTTCCCCACTCCTCTTGCTCCCAGCATCTTCCTGACAAAGCATAGGCACAGCACAGAGATGCAAGGCCAAGGCCACAAATGAAGTGAGAGACAGAAGAGTGGTGAACTTTAGGAACTCCTCCTTCCTCTTCCTGCTTTGCTCCTGGACTCCCTTGTGTAAAGGGAGATGGGACGGGAGGGAAGATGATGAGAAAGTTTCTATTTGATCTCCCTGTGTGTTT
Organism: Corvus cornix cornix; assembly: GCF_000738735.6. Lineage (NCBI taxonomy): Eukaryota > Metazoa > Chordata > Aves > Passeriformes > Corvidae > Corvus > Corvus cornix. The sequence continues at coordinate 7,212,387 of NC_046345.1, forward strand.
CTTCCTTAAATGCTAAGTCCAAAATGAAGAACTTTGTTTGCAAAAGGAAGTTAGAGGAGCCCAAAGGCAGGTATGAACTGACAATACACACAGCACTGATCACTCCTGGGGCCTGGTGATGTCCAGCCCTCTGAGGGAACTGCCCTGTACAAACACACTGGATTCTCAGACTGAGAATGTTTAATGTTTAATTAACCACTGCTATCTCTGCTGAGATAAAGAAACTAACAAGTCCAGGAAACTCCTTAAAACTCCACCTGCATGAGTTCTTCCGAAAGTCACTATCATTTGTAGCTTTAAGCACCTTTACACTTTATCAGTTATCTTACACAAGTGACCGAATCTTGCCTCTGCCTCAGTTTGCCTTTACACACAATTATTTCCTTAACTGGAGTGCTGCAACACTTAATCAGGGGTTCAGAAGCTTCGGCTAAGAGGAATGGCAGAGAGAGCCTCATCATTAGACCCTGCTGCCTGAAGAAACCTGGCCTTGCTACTGAGCAAAGCCAGCAGGACTGGTACCTTGTTCTTGTCAGGTAGCAATTCAAAATAGATACTGAATTTGGTAAATAGAGGTGAAGAAGCACACCTTGCAGACAGCACAGATCCATTGGTTTAGACAGACTGCCTAGAGCAGTCTCTGCTGCAAACTGCATGTGAATAATTATTGGAAGACAGATAAAATGAGGTGATAATTCTCTCATTAGGATGTGTTAAAAGAGATAGCTGCACTGTGGTTCCCATTACAAAAGCTGAGTGATCTCTATCCTATTTAATCAGCTGTGAATCAGTACTAATTTAAGCAGGAATATCTTTCTAAATGTATACATTTTTAGACACTCTAAGGCAAGCCTCAATCATTATCTGTTCTAGCGTTCAATGCTTCTGCATTTTTTTTTTTTTTTGTATTCTGGAAGGACTGCTTTTATGAAACTGTTTCAGAAAGTTTAGCCTCTCCCCTCTGCCATGCTCTGCTACCTATTGGGAAGACAGTGACTTAAATCCAATGTGCCAGCATGACACAGGGGATAGCAATCAAAATCACATCACCCAGGAGAGCTGTTCAAGGAGAACCATTCTACACAACCCTGTGCCCTCGAGTGCCAGTCTGAGCAAGTGCAAGGACAACTGACACCCAGGAGCTCAGAAGGGAGCAGGAGGATACCCAGCATTTCACTGCCATCCCACTTCTACTGACAGTCGAGTATAGTAAATAAATAAATACAGTCTACAAGATTACTCAGCACCTTGTGTGTTTGGATACCTGGCACCTCCTTTGGCTTGGATTTTCAATGCCTCCCCAACCCCTGCAACAGTCCCATTTCTGTTACCTCGTGGGAAAACTCCAGGGTCCATGAAAGTTGCCATGCTGAAGTTTGCCAGTACAAACAAGAAAACGAGTCCATTGTACACTGGGATGGCTGGGGAGATGGCTTTTGTCAACCAGGGGCACCTGTGGAGAAGAAAAGTTATGGGTAAGGGCTCTTTCAGCTGTAACACGTAGTTTCTTTCCACTCACCACCATCACACAGAGAAGTACTCTGGGTCCCCCCCCAGCCATGCAGCAAGGCTGAATTTGCAATGTAACAGAAATTTCCACAGAGCCCGTTTCAGTGATCACTGCAACACCCTCTGTAAAACTGCTTTGTTCCAGAGCACAGAAAGCACCAATTGTTCACAGGGCTCACAGGGCTTTGCCACCCTATTGCCTTATCTGCAACCTGGCATTTTACTACTCTGTGTGAAAGCTTCACCCCATTGTTGCATTTCTGTTACCTTCTCTACAGCCTTGTTGCAGTTGGGGTTACTTTCAATTTTCACTGGTGTAAAGCAGAACAGGATTCAAACCATTGATCCCCAAAGCAGGCGCAAAGAGAATCACACTTGCTTCTCACTAAGCTTCCATGGTTTTCAACACTCAGAACCAGCACTACAAAACCTATCCTTGGGGGAAAGTTTTGTCAGACCAAGCATGGGCTTTGCAGGTGTCAGCAGAACATGAAAATGCAGTATCAAAAAGAAAGTGGATGGCATATGCCATGTGAACGATGTTCAGAACCACCAGAAAGATTCGTTGCTTACCCAGTGAGATAAGAAGATAAAGGGTAAAGGAGTAGGCGACTTTGGAAAGAGGATGGGGAAATGCCTGTTAATTAGAGGAAAATTGTTTAAACTGCAAAGAACACTTCCCACCAGCAGAGAAGGGCAGGATGAGGCAGCAAAGAGCCTGCTTTACACGCAGCTTCACCAAATAAAAAGCAGTGTGCATTCGCTCAGCCATTCGCAACCTCTGAACACCACACCAAATGTACTTCTCCTCTCTGCAGGAGGAGGTTTGGTGTTACAGGGGCACTGAGGAGAAAAATCAGATCAATCTCATGACACTTGCAAATATAAATAAGGAACAATGTGGGTCAAAGTATGTAATTGAAAAAAAGACCCCTCACTGAGTTGCTCCTTAGATTTCCACATGTCTTGACAGCCAAGGACTCTTCCAAGGCTGCCGAACAGGCAGGCATTCAGCAATGCCTGCTGCCATTAGCATAAATCATACACTGGCTCATGTATTCTGGTATTTTGCCTGCATTACATCTACAGCTGGATCTGATTGTCTGCCAACCTGAAGGAGAAAACAACAGCAAGCAGCCTTCTTCCATGAATTTGCACCAACAGGCTGTTTTGAACAGCTGAGAATGGTGCTACTGACCTTGAAGGGACACTGTCAAACGTGCTCTTATGGCCACTGTTGGAAGGGCACCACATTTTCTTCTCCCATTTCTTTGTGGGCAGGCAAAAAGAGATTGTTTTGCACTCCCCCACCTCTTCACAGCTGGGCTTTTAACACTGCACTGCTGCAAACTGCTTTTAAAAGGACCTTTCCTTGTGTGTGCTTCACTTAGCCTAGCCTGGATTGAGGAAAAGATGAAAAAGTCCTACCCAGGACTGAATGAACTCTAAAGCATTGAGCAAGACACATCTGTGGCCAGGGCCAAACCTCCAGGCTGACTAAAGGAGAAGTTAAATCAGCCAAAGACAGCTTGACTCCATGAGGTACCCTAAGAACCTTATTCTTCACAAAAGGAGGCATTTCAACAAGTAGCAAGGTCATACTGACTTGCTGCCTTGCTCAGTTTGCCTCAGAGCAGCTGCTGACGACTAAAAACCAAAGCAAGGCACAAACTTCTCACTTGCCAGGAAAGGTGCTGCAGTGACCTTGCAAAGCAGGCTGCAGGCCTGTCACTAACAACAGTTTCTGCCACATCCTTTGGAGGAGAGCAAAATAAATCCTGAAGTAAGCAGTTATAAAATCAATTCTACTCAGGGAAGAGTTCTTCCCTCTAAATTATAGTAAAATTAGATTCAGTAATGTGCATGACTGACTTAATTTCTTCCCATGAAGAAACTGCCTACACAGAAAAAGATTCTGAAGTTACCCATTGCTTGTCAAGCATGGAGGAGAGATGTCCTTGGCAGTAAAGTCACGTAGGCTGGCAAATCAAGGGACAGGAAACCCTTTCTTACAGATAACTAGTTACTCTGAACAAGATTATAATGAGAGAGATTGTCTCAGATGATTAATGTAAGCATTTTTTAAGATTCTCATTTGTGATTTACTTTGTCATGTTCCAAACAAATATATCAAAATATTAGGAAGAATTTTAGCCATAAGATAAACTGCACAGCTCATTTAATGGGTAAACAGTGTATCTGAAAAGCCTTCACGGAAGTTGAAATAAAGGATAGAGTGAGTCACTGTACATACTAGCCACAAGGTCAGTTCACAATCCTTCCATTTCTTCTTCCCAGAATTGTTATGCAGCATCACAGATTACATAAAATTAGATGGGACAAAAGGGGCCTCATTTGTAAACTAGACTGGCCAATAAAAACAGATGTGGAGATCAAGTCCTGGTTCATAACAGTAAAAAGGTCTGAAAAAGAAAATTAAATTTCCAATAGGATTCACCAAAGTGATGCAGCCTCCCTGTCCCCTTCCACTAATGCACACATAATTTTTGGCAAAATAACAGAAATTCTAATCTGGGCCTAGCAGGTTGTTTTATTACTAATCCATCATGCAAAAGCCTGGCTTCTGCCCCTCTGCCTCAAGGAGAAAGCTGCAGAAATGTTGAAGCAGGACCTGTAGTGAGTTTCTTTTTACTTTGTGCATATCATCTCTCCAGGAGATCTGGTTCCAGCAACAATTATGCCTATTATTGGGGCAAATCTAGCTGAACTTTTCCTTTGCTTTTTCCTAGCAGGAGTTGTTGTGAATCCAGACAAACAGCACATAGGATTTTAAAGCTTTCCTTGGCTGGTGAATCCAAAATTTCAAGAGGCTACAGTTTTGTGTCTTCAACTCATCTCACAGTGGAATTATATAGCAGGAATGGTACCACAACTTTTATAGGGCTATATGAATCAAGTAGAGCCAGGAGCAGTGTATAATCCCCTACTGGAGCACCACCAGATTTTTTTTCTGAGAGAAAGTAATTGTACAATGTGTGTCTTATTCCAAGTTAATTTGGATCTCTCACTTGAACCAGAAGACCTGAAGGGTAATGTTGCTATTGCTGCAGGTACTAGCCATACTGCATCAAGAACTGCTCCAAAGAGAAACTTTCCTTGGCTTTGTTTACTGTGGAGGTTCAGAGCCAGCACACGCCACCATGGCACACTAGAGATAATTATGGATCTCAAATTCTTCAGAACGAACCACACAATTACACAGGCAGCATTTCCCTCATAATTATACTTCTCTGACATAGAGTGATTCTGTTCATAACTCAGTGGAGAGTAATTCAGGGCGACAGATTTAATCTCATTTATCCTATTTGCTCTTGAAACCCTATCCTAATAAAATGGAAAGTTAAAAAGATTAACAAATAGGATCACACAACTTGCTAGGTGTCAGATAGACTTAGCATGATCAGCTGCCTATCTCTGCTAAATTAAACAACAAATAATCCTTTCTGCTTTTTTGCCTGGTGCTTTGTAGCAAGACATGTTTGTGTCTTATAATTATAGTTCACCTATAATTAAGTAATTGAATGGGACATTTTTCTTGAATCTTGCTCTAAATTAAGATTTGGTGTTTTTCATTAAAACATGCTTAGAGAGGCAGTAGGCCACAGAGAATGGACCCTTGGATTTCAAGAACCAGGTTTTAGTCTTGGCTCTGACATTGGCTCACAGAACCACCTGCTCTCCCTGGCCACCCCAGTTACATATTTTGCAACTGAGACCAAACTCAGACCAAACTGAGACCACCTTCCCCACAGCAGGGCAGAGTTTGAAAGTCTTAAAGCATCTCTGTTAGGGTCAGGCTGTTGCCGTGGCGTTCACGTCCCAGAAGGCAGCTCTGGGCACCCACCAGCCTCCCCTGAATGGGGCAGGGTGAGGATCCTGCTGCTGGGCCATGCTGTGAGGATGGGTCTGTGATTTACTCAGCAAACAAGGCCAGTGGTTCATTTTAAAGCCTGCATGGAGCACCACAAGCACATGCAAGCACATGTCTGGAGGCCAGAGACAGGGAGCAGAAAAAGGGCCAGGAGGCTACAACTCTTCCCTTTCTTGAAGCTGCTTGTGCAGTGCACAGAGATGTGGGAACCTCAAGAGATGGGCATCCAAGCTTTGGATACTTATCCACACCTAATATGAAGACTCTCAAGGATTGTCTAATTGGTTGTTCAGCTACACCTAATATTTGATCTGAGATTACCACACATTCTTCCCCTCAGCCTCAAACAGATGGCTGATGCACAACAAAACAATTTATTTCTTCAAAATCACAAGGCATGGGGTTATAACATGGAAAAGAAAGCACTTCTTAGCTCAAATGTACTTCTGCCCTGAATTACAGTGGTAAAAGACTAATGTGAAATAGCTGATTCAGTGCATGCAAGTAGAAGCAGCTCAGTGAAGTAGGGACTAATTAGATAAGAGGGATCAACAAGCAAACATAATTTGACTAAGCACAAGTACTAATTTCACTGGAAACTTTCAAATGATGTCCAAAGACTGTAGAAGCCCGACCCTGATTCCTCTCCAAGACTTTCTAGCCAAACCCTGACTGTTAGGAACATGTTCGCACTGTAAAATCCATATAAACAATTTCTAATCATCTGACCAAAGATTTAACATTTCTAACATCAACTCTGGGAGCTGGACCCAACATCCTGGGCTGCCCAAAAAGCTGCTCTATCCTGTAAGGCACAACAGTCAGGATGGCTGAGAGGACACACCAGAGGAGGGACAGGTCCACAGGGGTGAAAGTCTGCCTCAACCAGCACTGCACCAGCTGGAACATAAATGAAAGGGCTGTCAACTGACTGATTCTGAACACCCACACTGCAGAAGGATATGGAATTGGATGCAAAATTGTACCTTAAAGCCCATTCCACCAGTTTGTATGTGGGACAGAGAAGGTGCAAGACAGCATTCTGAAGGCTGTGCATGGCCCAGTGTGCACCACAGAGCAGAGAAGGGCAGAGCTCTCTTAGTCTTTAGCAGTGTTAATCTAACACATTTCTCACACTTCCCAGTCTGGGTGAGATTTTTCTATTTATATGCTTTTTCCTACCCTGAAATTACAGAAAAGTACCTTTCTGGAATAGTAACAGAAGAAAAAAAAATTGCTCATTTTCCATTTTTTGTCACTATCAAAGACAGCATGAAGATTATTGTACATCTAAAAATATTTTCCAAGGTGCTGAGACATCTGTAGGTTTAACAAGGCATCACTGGAAACAGTTAGGAGAGAATTTATGTGAGTGTCATAACCAATGTGAAACAGAACAGCAGGTCTTGTGAAAATAGCAGGAGGTTCTGGACTGCCAGGTTCTTTGCTCAGCTCTGCACATCAGATTTTGATAAGTGAACTAATTTCTGCACCATATCTTACTCATTGGCAAGACTGCAGATAATACATTGTTGCCATAGCACTATATTCTCACTGTGAGTATGGCAGTTGTACTGACAGAAAGTGATATCAAAGTAAAGGATAACAAATCCAAATGTTACCAAAGAATGGGAAAAGGACAAGTAAATACTGGAAAATTTATTACTGAAAGGCAGTAAATTATGAGAGCTGAGTGCTACACAGAACAGCTCATGCTGGTGATAAATAGGAGCTACCAAAACATCTACCCTGAGTTTTCAGGTGCAGTTATCCATCAGAAAAGGCAAAAAAATCACCCCAAATCCCACCACCAAAACCCTCATGAATTTAATGAGTCCCTTCCTCATTGAAATAGAGACAAACACTAGAGATAGAGGTTCAAATCCATCACCTGCTTAACTGTGTTTAATTATTCACAAGAAATGTGCCAGGCTGGAATTCACTCAGGTTTAACAAGAGCTGATGGGGTTTCAGTGAACTTTCCATTACACTCTGGACTCTATCCAAAGGCTAGTGGTTCATGTCTGGCAACGTACAGATCAGAGGAGCTGAATCAATTAAAAAGTCAACTTGAGATGTAATGGTCCTTGGTGAAAAATCTTACCCGGGCTATACATCATCCCCAAAGTAAAATACAATCTACCTTTTTCACAAAGCTGCCTGAAAGCTCTGGATCATGTTTCCTTCCTGCCTTTTTAAACAGTCTCCAAGTATCTGAGAAAAGACAGTATTGTCATGTGAACTGATGTGGGAGAAACATACAGAAGAAACAAAAATACCAATAACCCAATCTGAGTGAGACCACCGCAGGGCTAAACTCACCCAGGTTCAGAAGCTCTCCAGCCATCCCAGACCTATTGCCCAAGCACAGGCTGACCCTGCAGCCAGTGGGCAGGACGTCCTGTGTGAGCTGTGACACTGTGTGACTACATCGTGTGCACAGCGAGCAGACAGCCCTGGGCTGGGCTGGACTCAGTGCTCACGCCTTGCAGAGATGCTCTCTGCACACTCAGTAGCTGCTGTGAGCCCAGGAAAGCACCCCCAACTGTGGCCAAGCCATGGGCTACTGCCAGGAGCTGCACTCGCACACTGCTCAGAGCAGGGCTTGGGCAGGCAGGGCTGGGCTCACCTGCAAATACAAAGCAACCCAACAAAATCCTGCTCTGCACACTGTTTTGAAATCTGCACTGTCCTGCAGGGAGTTAAGGACCTATTCAGTCAGTTTGCACTTACTGACATACATGAAGGCCCAGGACAGAGGTTTTGATGTATTTGTAAAGGAATATGCTGTAATAGTGCAGCAGCACTTGCACACTGATCCGGGGTATAGACAGGCTGAATTTCAGAGGGCACAATAACATTTTTGTATGAGGAGAAGGATAATGCTCACAGCAAAGTGAGGCAGTAGGTCTTCGTGGCACTTCAAGTGTCTAATGGGCTGTGAGCAGCGTCACTCCAAGCAGCAGTGAATGCTCTGGTGCCTCAGGAAAGGAGCCAATTGCCAGTGCTTGGGCAAATCAGGGCAGATTCTGGTGTGGGTACACAGGGTGAGCACACAGATCCAGAGACAAACACCTTTTGTTTGCTTTCTCAGTCCTGGACTTTGCAAAGCCTAAAATGCCACACAAGCTGGAAGAGGCAAGGACAAGTGTAATCCAGGGCTTCTCAGATGTGCATCAACCTTTTATCAGTGCCACGCTGGGCAGCTGGAAATGAACCCTGATTTTTCCAGCAGCCAGTAAGAGAGCTGAGTGTATGGGCTGTGTTTGGGTCATGGCAGAAGAGAAAAGCAATAAGGACTCACTGCAAAATAACCACAGCAGGAGAGACACTATTGCCCTGTCACACTAAAAGTTTTAAACCCACTTGGTTAGAAAAAGAAGGAACTGCTACCTAGTAACATTCCTTTGCAGCTCTGCCTGCATATGCCTGGCCACCAGCATCGCTGCACTCCAACAGCTAAGTGACTTCCAGCCCATTCCAAAGGTCACATAAGCGAATCATCAAGCCATGGAAACCTTGCTAAATGGGCAGTCAGAGAATTATCTCCAAAAGATGCTGTATGAACCAATAATTCATAACACAGCAGAGTTCTCAGCGCATGTGGCTGCAATGCCCTCTGTGCTCCCATGGGCACCACTTCCAGCAATAATCACAGTCCAGCTGCCCAGGCCAGTGTCCAGGGAGGTCAGAAGATACTTCAGTATCTGAAAGGGATACACACCCTACACATGCCAAGTTTTTCTGAGCATTTAAGACACCATGTGGAATGCAAACTTGTGCTTCTAATTCGTAAACATCAGAACTATGAAATGAATGTCACACTGACTACAGCAGTGCTAAAAAGAGACAGCCCCTCATCCTGAGTCCACCAGAGCCCCATTTCCCTGAGTAACAGAGAACACAGTTTATTTGGTCCCCACCAGTGACTCTTGTGACCTTCCACGCCTCACAGCAATCAGTAACACAAGTTTTTGTTGGATTGCATTTGCCAGATCCCAAAATGGAAAAAAAAGCACAGGATAGCTCCTCCCTGGCTGAAGGCTGTTCCTCCTGTTTCTCTATTGTCTTCATCCTTGTCAATACACGCATGAATCCAGCAATGTGGAAAGCTGAGGTGGGCTGCTCCTACAGAGTTGCTTTATAAAACAAGTTTAAATTATCAGCAGTCTAATTCAGACACACTTGAGGTGATCCCAGCTACTGGCACACAAGGATTTGTACACGTGCTCACTGTATTACCCAACCACATACTGGCAGAACTTCTAGTACACATTCAGTGTTTGAATTTGTAAGGTAGTGGTGTAGTGGAAACAAGGCAGCTCATTCTAAGTATGTGGTGATGAGAGAGAGAAAAACAGGTAAAGAAATCTTATGATATAAGGAGGGAGGTGGTGACATCAGTGAAAAGACAGTCTGTATTACCCTTGTCAAAAAGTTAATTTGATTTTTTAGATATTCCTTTTCCACATGAGCTCAGTAGAAAGAAATTAAACTTCACAAGATACCATCCCTTTACAGCTACTGGAGCAATTACCTAACTAAAAGACAGCATCTATTACATTAAAGTATGTGCCACTTAAATTAACAATGAGCCAATATGCATAAGAAACGTTCAGTGTGAGCTCTGAACTCTGTGATCATGTCCTCGGTGGATTAGCAGAGAACAGGGTAACATGATGTGCTTTCAAAGATGCAGGGAAAAAGAAGAAAAGCAGGGTACACCAGCAGAGACAGCCCAGGTGTCTGAGGTTGATCCTGGGCAGGCTGGGTGTCCTGGTGCAGTCACAGGGCTGCATCAGGGAGTGAGCTGCCCTGTTAAAACACTGCACTGAGAAGAGCTGGAGGGGCTGCTTGGGGGAGTGGACACTACCAGGGAATATCTCACTGGAGGATCTCATCTACCACACGTGCCACTCCTCCATGAACTGGCAGTGAGATGCCAGCCAGCCCTGTCAGGGATGTTGCATGACCGGAGTGGGAAGGACAGGACGGAGCATCCACTGCAGGTGAGATTTGACACTGCCTCCACGACTCAGGTGTTTGGCAGGGCACATAGAGCAATGTACCAAATATACCAATGTACCCAGTACCCCCAGCTGGCTCTGACAGATCTGCCAGCTGCTCTTTGCAGTACTGGGGCACTACAGAGACTTGGACAAAGGATGGGCAGGAAAATGCTGTGAGGTTGGTGATAACAGTTAAATTTCTTCTATGACTGGAAAACACTGTTCAGGAAATTTACAACTAATTGAGACCAGAAGTTCTTGCAGACTTGTCTGGATCTTGTACTGCCTTTGAAATCTGGAAACAATACCTGTCCATGGCCCGAATAACATGCTTCAGAGCTGCTCCACAAGGTCTTTCATCTATGCGATTGCTTGCCTATGCAGGGAAAGGAAGCCAGTTCCAATCTGAACGCCCTTGTTGCAAGATTTCTAGACACATGGTGCAGCAAAATTACTGCAACTATTGCAAGGTTCCCCTGAGTGAACCAAAATAATTAGGAACTTCATATTTTATAGAAGAGATGAACAAGACAAAGAGATAGAGGCACCTCTATTGCAAACAGATACAGAAGATAGGGTAGAAAGTGTAAACATTATCATATTTCAAGTACTGGAGCAAATATATAATAATAAAACAAAAGCCTCTCTTAGAATCCCGTCTTTAATTTCCCTCTGGAATATCCTCCTGAAAGGGTTTTATGGAAACCTGAACTGGAGCATGACATTTATATACCTCATTCTCACTACACTGAAACAGAACATTCGCATAGGAGGTAGAAAGGGGCCCTAATCTATTAAGATTTTACACAGGCAATAAAAAAATCAAAATTATTTTATCTGATTTAAGAAAAGAAAAATATAAGAGACCTTCATGTTTCAACATATAAAACTTTGCATTTGGAAAAAACATGCTCCTGTGGCCACCTGCTTTGGGATGTTTCACTCCTCAAGCCACCAGCTGGTACCAGTCACCTTTTGAAACTGGACATCAGAGGAGAATCATCAGTGATTCAGCCTGTTTTGGCAACACCTTTAATCATAAACTGAAACAGACCGAACAGCTATGGCCAAGGTAACAGAACAGACCAGGACACACCATCCCATTCAGCCCCCTGCTACCACAGACACCACGTGCACCACTTCTGGCCGTGCACTGTTCTGAAATCCAGCAACATTTTTTTATATCCCACATCTCTTCCCTGCGGAGTGGATGCCAGCAACAGCAGGGCAGAACTGGGGTCCTCCCAAACTGCTTCCCAGCCCATTTCTGCTGGAGGACTGGGACTGTTTTGGGGCACGAGGACAGAGCTGAAAAATCCTCATTTCTTCCAGCAGAGGGTAGTGGGACACACAAGCCTGCAAGCAAATGTGTAAGATTATATTGCAAGCAAGAGATACACACAGTTCAAACAAAACCAAGGGTGCAAAACCAGAACTCCAGTGCCTAACCCAGTGGGAATGTTCCTCCATTTGCATTCATCAAATGAAGACACACATCAAACTCAGCTTGTTCTCATTATCTCCACCCTTCCCCAGTAACATCATCTTCATTCCCTTTTCTAATTTTGGGAAGGACACCCCCAGGCAGCAGCAGAGTCAAAAGAGCCTTTTTCTAAACATCTCTACTAGAAATCTGCCTGCTCTTTCTCTCTGTGGAACTATTCTCCTTTCCTTGGATCTCCTCGACTTTCAGGCTCTGTTTCATCTTCTCTCCCTCTCATCATCCTGTTCTAAATCAATGACTGAGCAGTCCCACACGTCCTCCTGCAGCAGAGGAACGTGGTGCAGTTGCTGCTTTAATCTGGGCGTGTGGCAACTCAAAGGCATTGTCAGGTGCCTCCACAGGCCTGGAAGCCCATGGGCAGAGCTGCACACAGATTTCCCAGGCTCAGAGCAAAGGTGACACATGCAGAGGACTTGTGGCTGTTCCCATGCATTCTCTCAACAGATACCAAGGAGAATCACTAAGGGAGAAGAACAGTCACAGTCTTCTCAAACTATTAAATCACTGTCCCAAGACTCCCCTGCCTGCACATCAGTGACTGAAACATCTCCACTTACCACCTAAAAGGATTAGGGCAGGCTTCTGGAGGCAGCTTCTCCTGCAGAGAAAATCTTATTACAGAACCCATCAAAAACCAAAATGCTTTTGGGGAGCAATAAAAACCTAAAGCAGACCATAGTGACTGTCACATTAACAGTAATTTTTTTATTTAAATGATGAAACCTAGCAGCATCACCACCTTAGGTCTAAGTGTTTCTGTCAGCGTGGACAAAATATAAAGCAAGTCTTCCAATATTTGTGCTGGTGCACAGGTATTCAATTCAGGCTGACAGAAAACAAAACTACTTTCTTAGAAAACATCCTCTGAGGTGATAGCATCTTAATTACAGAGAGAGGGACATGGGATTCAGCACGGTATATAGATTTGTTTCTTGCCAATTCCACTCCAAAGTGCACAAGGTGAGGATTCTCCCAGCAGCCACAAAGGTGGGGGGAAGTGTCACTGCTTTACTTTTGTATTATTGACTACACCCCCAAACCCAGAACTTTTAAAGACAGAAGAGTAGCTTGCTCACACAATGCAGTGGACACAGGGTAGCTGTTTTCCCTACTAACACCTCACTGTTCACTAAAAGCCCATGGGGTTTGTCATTTTGGGGTGTGTTTCTTTGGAAGAATCACAGAGTCACCAGAAAAGGTACAATTATGCACTGGATGTGATGAACTAAAACTCGTCCAACTCAGTGGCCATAATACAGGAACATAAGCCAATTACAATTACCTGAGATGCATTAACAAAGCTTAATACTCCCAAGTCAAAATGGGACAATTAGCAGCTCCTGTACCAAAATAGAAGACTATGGAAATGACAATTGTGCCACCATCTGCTAACAATACACAATAGGCAAACCAATCCAGGGAAGGAAACGAAAAGAAAAATAAAAAAAGTTTCTTGATGAAACTTGTTCCCATTTCCAAGAATCAAAGTGAATATTCAGCTTAAACATTACACTTTCCAGATTCCCAGCTGGGACCAGAATGAGGAGTGTCAAGCACCTTATGATTTAACTGTTGAGAAATTTCCAGGCCAAATTTTCAAGCAAGAGGTCTGGATACAGATCTGAACTGTGGGATGTTTTGTCTGTGGAGTTCTGTCCTTGCTTCCAGTGGCAATAGCTTGCATTAGTACGTGTACTTTTTCAATACCCAGTGGCTCCTGAACTTTGTTAAGTTCTTAATTCATGCTTTTTCCCCTTGATTTAATTTAAAGCATAGGGACCATCATTCTGCTTTTCAGAAAAAAATGAACATTTACTTCTTGCTGAACAGCTGTCACAATGTAATGAAAATAATTCACTGTTCAGTTTGTCTGAATGAGTCCCTTATCCCTCCTGTCCTTTCTTCCTTGAATATTTCTTTAAAGTCATAAACCACCAGCAAACTAGTTTTGGCTTATACTAGAAAAGTTTCTTTAACTCTGGGATGCCTTACTGCCCTTCACATTCCTCTTCAACAGCAGATGAGTCTGCCATAATAGACAGGGGAAATGTGGAGCTGCACATCACAGAACAGCCACAGAGACATAAGCAAAGCTTGCAAAGATAAAACTGCCATCATCTCCTTTGACTGGGGGGAGAAAATAAAAAAAGGAAGTGAGAGTAATCAGAAAATCTAAGCACAGAGCTGCAATTCATATTCTGCGGAAAACTTTGAAGAAAACTTGTAATTTCTCAAATTGTACTACAGAGCACCTCATTCCACAGGGCAAGAACAAGGTAGAAATGAACCATGTTCTGGGAAGTTAAATCCCTGAAGTACCCTTTGGTGAATACGAAAAGCAATTTCTTTTCCAGAGCTAGAAGAGTGGCTTTTTTATGTTTTAATTCCAGGATGCACATTTGAGTCCTCCAAATAATATTTTTCTCACTCACCCACTGGGCTAAAAACAGAGTCTTGTTTATTCACCTGAAGAAGCATAGTCAGGTAGTTTGAGTGACCTGGTTGAGGGTTATTTTTTCTACCACTTTGTTTATATATTCCACAATTCAGCATTTTTTTTTTCCTCTGGAAACACCTTGCCTTTAACATTAATTCAGCAATTTTGGGAAGTCTTCCATTTAAAACAATACAAAAATATGTCAATATAAAAATTAACTGGAAAGTGTTATAGCCTATCTCAAGAGAAGTTCACCAAGTAGGGACACAGATTTACCAAAAGAATGGCTGAAATTAGTGACTCTCAGCAACAGACTAATACACCCTTAAACAAGAGATTTACACTGCTGCAGGTTGGGCGTGGAGATGCAGATGAGGAGGGCCCATCCCCTTCCTCATCTTCTATCACAACAGCCCTCCCAAAGCTTCTCACTGGTGATATTAATTCTCTGTCATGCTTACAGGCCTGCTTCCACACTCTACAGAGAGGAAAAGAGCCTTTTACATTGTTTATTCCTTGGGCATGAGTGACACACTCATTTTATCAGCTCTTCAACATCTGCTGTTCAACGTTAAACAGACATATCAGCAGGTTTTATATTTTTTTACAATACCAGCTCCATCAAGCCATTGACAAATTAACAAATCTGCTTGCTTTTCATGGTGCTTTGCTTTGATTTTTTGTAATTAAACAAAAGATTGTTTGGATCCTGCCTTTTCCCTCAAAATGGAACACTGCCATACAGCAGTTTAACTCTGCATTTACCTTCTAAATCATCATATTCTCTCTTCTCCCTCCCCATGACAGCTGAAGGCAAACCACAGTCCCTGGGACATCTGGAGGTTGTGGTTTGACTGCATCCCTTCCTGCCATGAACAAAAGCAATCAGCTTTGCTGAATTAATAATTATTTAGGAATTGTTAGTATTTCTGAATTGCAAAACTCCATGATTGCAAAGGCTGTAGAGAACACAGCCCTCCTTCAAAAGGTTATTAAAAAGAAGATAAAAGCTCCATGTTAGTTGTCTTAACTGTGCAAGATGAGAAAATCCATCTGCCTTGTTTATTCACTAACCGCTATGCAGCAGCTCCTTTGGTATTCCTTGCTTCTCTCAAATTCACGTAACCATGGCTTAGTTGCCCAGGGACATTTTGTGGATGTTGGAAAAAAATAAAGGCTAGAGAGAGAATAATATGGTTATGCTAAAGATATAGTAAACACAGCCAGCAAGAAAATGCAAGTATCCTCATTCTGAATAGGAACAGATGCCAAGACAGCAGAACCCTGCCTTGAACTGGACATGTTTTCAATTATTCACAATTTGTGCCAGCAAAACAAAAAAGGGGTTAAAGTGAATTCAGAACATGCTAATAGATGTAGAAAAAGCAAGAGCCTGTCCAGAGGGTGTGCTCCCACTGGAGCCCCTGTGCCAGTGCTCCAGACGCTGAGGGGCCGCTCGGCATCCGTGCAGTTAAACCATCTTGGCAAAGCTGCACCCTTCGGAAAAGTCAACCTGGGTGTGCACTTCTGGCAGAAGGGCTGCCTGGGCAGAGGGGAGGAGCAGGCAAGGAGAACAGATTCCCTTTCTACCAGGATTTTGTTTCCTACGTGTTTGATTCAACTCCGAGCCCTCGCCTGCACTAACACACAGGTGTTGAATTGTTCAAATTACATACGGTCTTGTGTTGCTCATTTACAACAGCACAGCCAGTAACAAAGAAAAGAACTTAAAAGTGCTCAGCGCCCTTCAAACAGGAAGAAAGCCCGTGGTGACAGGCTAGAGAACGCATGACTGGTTTTTCCACCACCCCATGATGCACACACGCCACATGGAGTTCGGGAAGCTCCAGAAAACTCTGCACGCAGGCTCACAGTTGTCTGCAAGAGAGTTAAACCTCCAGCTCCCCTGCCCCGAGTTAGGAGTACAAAGCACGAAAAGCAGAACCTCTCTGGAACATCTCTCAAATTGTTGTAATTTCCCATCTGTCTTCAGCTTGGATGACTCTGCCAGGTCCACAGGGGACCATTTACAGCATTCGTTTTGGATTAAGGGTTCCTACACTGTGACTCAGGAGCCAGAGTAAAAGACCTGCAGCTGCCTCACAGGGCCATGTCAAATGGTGAAAGTGCCAGTCCCAAGGGGCTCTGCTAGTGTGTCCTAAGCGAGGTAAAATCCAGCAGCTACCACCTGATCTCAAATATTAGGAACCAATGACTGTGTCAAGTTGATTTGCAGACTGATAAAAGTGTGAATGATTTGTTGGATAACCTCCATCAGAAAGGACAGGGTTTGTTCAGGCTTTTTTTTTAACTAGCAAAGTTGTTGGCTGAACCAATCCAACTCATTTTTTTCTACTAGTGAAATCTATTGTTTGCCATTTGCTTTTGTGTTGAAAACTACTTCTACCACCACACCTTGCTTTGTGTGCAAACAATATTACAAAACAGTTGTGTTTGGCTTGACACCTAGACTAACTGCAGTGCAACTTCACTGAAGTTCACAAAGACAAACAGGCATAAGAAAAGCATCTCCTGGATCAAAAAATGTTTTCAGAAACAACACATTCATTTGCTCATTATTTCTCTGGAAACTTCTGAGTTTTGGATATTTCTGGATTTTTCAGTAGGCACAAAGTCCTTTCTCTAGTGAATAGGAAAAACATGTTTTACATTTGTCTTTTATGATGGCATTTTCTAGATACTCAGTGAAAGCCAACACTACAATACTGTATTATTGGACCTACCCCTCAATTTTCAGTTGCCATACAGTCACATTTTAGCCAAGCAGTGTTGTTGTCTCCAGTGCTATATGGACTTTCCTGTACTATAAAACTCACAAGTGGAGGCCAGGCTGTGAGAGTCACCTTGAAATGTTTTGCTCCTTAAACATCCCATCTCTGCAGAGTGGATACACCCTCACAAGTGGATGCTGCCAGCCGGTATTGGGTAATTAACTGCAGTCTGGTAGAAAAATTGTATTAGCACAGCCAAGCCTCATATCAATCTACCAGGTCAGTGCAAATCTGCAATGCAGATGCAGAAGCCTATTTAGTCAGTTTGCTTAAGTATTTTAATTTCAATAACTGAAGTAACTCTACCAGTTCGCTGCTCAGCATCTTCCACACTGAGGCAAATTCTGCAAATTTGACCTTAACTCTTGGTCACTGAGTGCTCGGTGTTGAAATACCCCTGTTTGAAACAGGGACAGTGGTCGTGCCTGCAGTGTGTGCAGACTGCTCAGAGACTGACACACACCAACTAAATAAGCATAAAGAAACACAGTGCTGTGGGTATTATAACCATTAAGTGCTCCCTCATCTCCCACCACTACAGATATGTTAGAGGAAAATGGGTCAAGGAAACTTCAACTTTCAGATACTTCCAGTTATGCCCTATCTCAATGTGGCTGAAAACTCTGGCCCCTCAAAGCTTTGGTAACCACTTGCTGCAACTCCACTGTGTCAGGCTCCAGGTCCACTCCATATTCATATATAAGCCAATTATAATGCGGACTTTGCAATTCATTGATAATATAAAACAGACTAAGAGACTAACACGTCTACCTAAGTATGCAGGAAGACAATTTTCCCCGGGTATAAGTGCATCCCTTCCTTCTGATCAAGGATCTGACAGGAACAGGACTGTAGTACAAGTACAGGAACCAAAAAACTACCTGCCAGCACAGCTGGAACTGAGCAACAACAGCTGGAGCCAGCCTTGACCCTGGTCAAAAGGACAGACAGAAGCCTCAAATCCTTCCCTTCTAGAGAAGAAGGGCAGCAGCACTGTCACCAACATCTTGCTGCACCAGCTGGCCCTGTCTACAGAGCAGCACACGGAAAGGAAAGCAGGACTTCTACAGCTTTCCCTAAAACATGCATTTGCATCAAGGAGTGAACTAGTTAAACCACTGTTCCATGCCAGCTGATAAATTCTGTCCAGAAACCAAGTAAGCATTTTGAAAAAGGTTTGATTACAGCTGCCTGGGGGCCTGGCAAGATGCAGGAAACTTATGTGACCCACTTATATTGCTCATCAGAAGCCTCTTCCTAGCAGACGGTGAGATGGTGCATGAGGACAGCCAGAGAAACTTCAGGGGAAAGCTCTGCACAGAAATATTCTGCAGTTAGCTGTCTCTGACGTTCATTACCATCACCATGTAGCATCACAACTCTTTTGGGCTTTTGACTACCAAGGATACTAAAGCTTCCTCATGCAATTCCTCTAACTTTTGATTTGAACTTGTTTCCTTCAGTGGAGCTTTCTCTTAACTCTGAAAAACTCTGCATACTAATAATGTGTCAGGAATACTCCCTGTGCATAAAGAATTTACATACTATGCAGCAAGAAACTTCTACAATTGTTTACTTCTGACCAGAAAGAAGGCTCAGAAAGAAGTCCCTGATGGCTTGTAAGTGGCAGCAATGGTAAAGTAGGAGTAAAATGCTGCAGCCATGAAAGAGAAAAATAATCTAGTTGAATCATGAAGTAGATGCTTGGAACATATGTCAAGGCCAGATCAAAACAGCCAATTGTTGCTATTATCTACTTAATCTTCTGTTGTGTGGAAAAGGGAGTTAGGAAATTCTTTTCAGCCAACGCGTCTGTCTAAGCCAATGCCCAAGGCAAATAATGCTCTAAACAATAAGGTATTTTGTTCAACTCTGCAATAAATATTAAATTTGCAAAGACAGCTGTTTGGTGGCTGTCTCCTCCTGCAATTTCCAGTCAATGCTTCATATTTACATAAATGGATAACCATACATAATCCCCCCACCCTCAAGTCTCAGCTCCTTGAGAGAGAAGGCAAAAGGGTAGAAATTGGGGCTTAGAAGTTTAATCCTTGAAACAAAAAATACACTGCTTCCTTGAGAGCTGCCACATGGTGTCTGTTTGAAAAAGTGACATTTGTGGATTTTTACTTTAAAGTTATTGAAATCTTTTCACAAGATTATCAAGCACAGAACAGTTTCATTACAGAAGGATCTCTAGCAGAAGAAGGAATTGACAGGAGCAGCTCCTGTAGCATGGGAACTCAGAACAACCACAGGTCAGGGCAGCAATCTTTAACCTTTGTTTTCAGGGGAGCCTGACCTTGACAAATTACCAGCAGCATCTGACTGTACCATGAAGTGGTCCCTGATCTTTTAGCAGCTGTATTATTCATACAGTAGATTAACATTATTGTTTGCCCTACCTATTGATTGTGAAAAGCTAATAAATCAACTTTGGCTGAAAAAAGTACATGCAAATCCATGCTATGATGCTGAAGATATTGGCACAACAAGTCAAATCAACCCAGAAACCTTAATCGAAAGGGACACTACCCTGAAAGTACACTTACCTTCCTCTAAACTCAGTAAAGTTCTATCATCTGGACAGGAGTATAGAAGTTTTAAAATACTTAATAACCCTCAAAATGCAAGGTTCTGGAAGCTCACAACTCTTTGCCAGGCAGTTATCCATTCTTGCACTCACACCAAACTCTACTAAACTTTCCATTCCAAGACCACCGGAGTCCCTGGAATGAAGATGACTGAACATGGTTGTTTGCAGATACAGGAGCAGACAGACAGAGCCTCTCCACCATAAGCATTCCCACCCATGACCAGATTTCTGCATGATGGCTCAGAACATCGGGGATGCTCACTGCTGAAAACTCTGAGAATAAAGAAGTTTTGAATTTAACACCATCCTTCTGAAAAAAAAAGTATTTTTTTTTCTGTATGATTCAATGCAAGGCACAAGTCCTTGTGTTCAGTGGGATGAGTACAAATCTTTAACTTGATTTGGATCCTCTGCCATTTCCTTCTAAAAGCTAACTTGCATATGGCCACACTAAGGCTAAAATAAATACATTCTAATGTAACCACAGACCATCCATGGACTGAATCTACAGCACAAAAACTCAGGTGTCTGACATGCTCCTGAAACTGCAGATGCTTGAAATGTTAAAGGAGGAAAAGCACGTGAGCCCCAGTATAGCTCTTATACCCAGGTGCATCTTGCTTCCCCTTCCCTCCTTCTTCACCAGGCACATGGCCCATGCATTGACAAGAGTGTTTTCCCAGTTTGGTTTCCTGGGAGTCTCTACTGGCTGCACATCAAGCCAAATGTTCACTTTGCTATGAACATAGCCAGGGGGCTTAGAGATGCTCGCCAACCCTTGTTCAACCAGTGTTTCTGTTTTACAACATGTCATGCTTGGTGATATTGAAAGGAAAAGCCAATAAAAGGAAAAATTAATCTTGTGATTAAACAAAACACTTTGGATTGCTGGCTGCTGACACTGGCACCAAGCCACCTTCTTCGAGGACAGAACAGAACCTGTCTGCTGTCTTCACCAACAAAAGGATTTTTACAAAATAAGGGTGTCTTGCTATGAATGATCAAAATGAGCAGCTTGGCAAAAGGACCTGGCCAATCCTCAATTACAGCTTTGTTCTACCCACACTTAAAGATGGTATTGCCCAGTTCCAGAATGAGATTATATGATCCTGCTCTTGCAGAATTTCTGCATGCCATATAAGTCACATCTAAAATCACAAAATACAGAATTTATAGTAAGAGAATAAGAGTTTGGAAATTTGTTTTTAAGGTAGTTGTATGTGTCAATGCAGTGTACAGTTTGGAAATCTGAATCCTCAGGGCTTGCTAAGCACCTGCTCCCTCAAAAGCAGGCTTATGTGCAATTGAAAGATTTGTGCTGGCCCTTTGGAAAGGGATTAATTCCTTTTCAACTGTGCATATTTGCATAAGGTACTGTGCTAGTTATGCGTAAATTGTAGTTTTTGTCATCAGTTATACAATGTTCATTTTTATTCTGACAAATGCTAAAGTTTAATTTAAACACTGCTTAGTAGGTCTCAGGGAAATTCAGAAATGCATATATACTTACTTAATGAAATAAAAAGAGCTCATAAGCACAGTCAAATCAGAACATACTTCTGAGTGGCTTCTCACCATTGCTGTGCTAGAGGAATAGGACAGAAACTTCATACTATAAACAGCAGGGGCTGGGTCTGTTATTTGTAAATGGAACCCAATCCCCTTCCAGTCCTGCTCTCCCTATTTCCACACATTCTTCAGTTAACCATAAAATCTCATCACTTTATACATTAATATTCTCTTAAAGTTGAACAGCACAAGCACTGGACAGTCCTTCCTGGTCCAAAAGCTAATCCAAAGCAGGGCAATGAAGCTGGTGAAGGGTCTAGAGCTCAAGTCCTATGAGGAGTGGCTGAGGGAATTTGAGTTGTTTAGCCTCAGGAGGAAAGGAGGCTGAGAGGAGATCCTCAAGAAGAGGAAATGCCCTCAAGTTGCACCAGGGGAGGTTTAGGTTGGCTATTAGAAAACATTTCTTCATGGAAAGGGTTGTCAAACTTTGGAACAGGCTGCCCAGGACAGTGGCTGAGTCAGCATCCCTAGAGGCTTTTAAAAGCATAGATGTGGCACTCAGGGACATGGTTTAGTGGTGACTTGGCACTGCTGGGTTAACAGCTGGACTCAATGAGCTGAAAGATCTTCCCAAATTCTATGATCTATGTTTCTATCTACGTCAAATCACGAGTGACCAATTAACACCACTACTAAAACCATCAACACCACCTTCACACAAAAGCATTTAAACTGTGATTAAATCCAACCCCCAAACACTGTACGACCTCTCACTTTTTATTTCAATACGGTTGCTGATGTTACAGTGTACCCATTAGTCCTGGCAGCACCAAGGCCCTTCAGTGGATCAGTGATGAATGTCACTTCTTATAATCCAGCTTTCTAAAAACCAGTTCCATCCAGCAGTACACATCTGTCTCCCAACAAATGTGATGACAGAGTTGCTTCCCAGTAATAAATGGTAAAGATACCACTGCTTCCTGAAACAAATACTATTTCTATGAAAACCTCTCAATTTGTTTTTTTTTATGATCTTCAGCCATTCCTTTACTCATCACAGGGGACACTGGAAAGTGTTACTGAGAGGCAAGTTTATGAAGACATAAATAATTCAATCAGAAGAAACTTTTGACCAAATCTTTGATGATGAATAGCAAAATATCACTTTCTGGAATCAGTGTGTCAAACTTCAAATGGTCGTGGCAGACAAAAATGGTTCTGAGACATAAATCCCATAATCTGACATGGAGTACAACCTGCCTGTGTGCTTCCCCTACTGAAGGAACTGTAAGAAGCTTTTATTCAGCTCACCAGGCAGAAAAAATCATGTGTCAGTAGAAAAGTTGTGCTACCTAATGCTATGAATCTATAAAGGTGATGAATAGCCCAAATGTTGATGCAGCTGGTGAGAAGATGCTGTCAGATCATTAAGCACAGCCAGGTGATTTGTCAGTGTTCAAAGACGCAGAATTTCCTATCTTCCACTTCCTCCCTCGGGCTCCTTGCACATGCACACATCCTCCAAAGCGATCTTTCATTACAGCCTGAAAATCATATTTTATCTCCTCTTCACCCTACTCACAAATCTGCCAGGTTTCCAGGGATGATTTTCAGCTCATTCTCTCCTTTCTGAGGGAGGCTGGGTCTGAGCACAAACCTTTATTAGCAAGTTTAGGCTAACACACTGCACCATGATTATCATGTCTACTGTTCTAAGGAAATTCTTTGCTGCTGCAGTAGCTGAATGCATGTGGGCTTTTTTTCCCCCTCTCTTGTGGCTATCGACAATAAGTACTGCTGATGTGTGCTTTTCACAGAGCAGCAGATTGATGTCAGATTAATTCTAAAACCTATTTTATCAGATTAGTTTGATTAGCTTGGATTTCACATCTGTTCTGTAAGATACACTAAAAATCTCTCTCCAGTTTAACTTCTGGGAGAAAAAGCAGTGAATTCACAAATGTATCCTAACAGAGACATAAAACTCCTCCTAAAGGAAAACCCAGAAGTGAGAGGCACCAAGGCAATGACAAATGGAAGGAGTAAAAGCACAGATAAGCATGAGGAAAGCTCCTCCATTAACACTCTACCATGACCACTTTGTTAAGCAGCATTGCAAGATCACACTGAACTTTTTTACTTATGTAAGCAGTCCTGCTTGGGCTAGAATGACTGAGCAACCTGGCAGGGATGTTCATGGTTTAGTCCCACAGACACAGGTAATTGGAGCATTCTTCATGTTGCTCACAGGGTGGATGCTCTTCTGACTTAACCATAATGCTGTAACTGAGACATCTCACTGGAGACAAGAGGAACAGACACAAATACAATGTGAGAAAAGGATCTTCAAAAACACTATACAGAGCAAGTATTTTTCACACTTGTGCAACTAAGATAATTTCTACTGGAAAAATCCACACCTGCTGCAGGCTAATATTTTGCATGTAGTGAACATAAACCTGAACGTGGAGGTTTCAACTGTGACACACAGAAAAACAGACACCTTTACATTCTCAAAGCAAGCAAACTTTTGACTGGCTAGGGGAGAGTTGGAGACACAGGAACCTCATGTTTTGGTCTCAACTGACTGCCTTCCTGTAACTCAGCAGCAGCTCTGCACTGCATTAATCTTACTTTGCAAATGCTCCACAACATGGACTGGCTGGCCTTCAGGACAGTAAAAAAAAAACTCAAGTGGAAACTGCTTGTGTTTGCTCAACACTTCATTTTCAGGCCACTTGTCTTCTTGGTATTAACAATGCCATGGCAATTCTACTGTAGAACAAATTCCTTATAAATATGGATTTCCAAAACTGAAATGTGTAGGTAATAAAAACAGCAGAGACACAAACCCACAAGTAGGATCACGTTTAAGACTGGTTGCAAAATGTGACTTGACTGGCAACTCTTCTTAACATCTTTATAAATTTCATGTATAAGAAATATGCATTTAGACAAAACAGCAAATGACAAAAGTAGCATTTAAAGACTCAAATGAATGCAAGTCGCAGAAATGTAAATAGAATATTTTATTATTGCACTACATTTTCAGGCTGCATAAGTAAGTGTACATATATTGGTGGCTGTACTAAGTCACTGTGACAACTATGACTTTATTGTGGCAACAAAATGCCAAGAAATCCCCGGAGATTTAGCAATATTTTCTGACACCACAATCCTGCAGCTATCTCCACAAGCAATTACATGAAAATGCTGCACTGCCTCCTGCTACATTCCAGAGAGCTGTATCAGGCAATTCAGCCTGCCCAAGAAAAACACTGACGATGTACAGCCAGTGACTGACAGCTGCCAATCAGCTCTAACCCACCACGACCTCCTGAAATGGTTCAGATAGGCTGGCAAGAGAAATACTACATTGCATTACCCCTCAGATGTCAAGAACATCTTCCAAACAGGTTAGTCTTCCTGAAAAGGAAACCTATATTCTTCAAGGGGTAATAAAATAGAGTTGTGGAAGATGCCAGGTTGTTTTGCACTTTCTATGCCAACCCTCCCTGCCACCCTCACCACAGAGAGAGAACTGGGCTATGCTTTGGGGAGCGTGGCAGCAGCCACCAAGAATATCCAAAGGGGAGATGCTCCGCTGAGTCTAGTCAGGCATCCAGTCTGCTGCTATCAACTTCTTGCTTGGCTGGAGGAGAGGGAAGCTTGTAGCTGGCTGAGATGCACCAGTGCTGGCATAAAAAAAAGCCCTCGGAAGGGAACAGAAAGAATACAGACACTTCCCAGGGAATAAGGCAAAAAACCCCAGTTAGAACTGACTGCCTTGGATTAAGCGTGTAAAGGAACAGTAAGTGAAAACAGAGGGAGATACTGGATGTAGAGGAGAGAGCAGCAAGGCAAAAGTACAGAAGACAGGAAGGAAAGCAAGAGTAAAGGAGGTGGCAGAAAGTGCTGCAAGAAAACACAGCAGTGTTTTCCACAGCAGTGACATACTGGAACCAGTGTGGGTAATTTTTGTTCCAGCAATGGCTTTGGGGAAGACAATTCTTCCACCTTCATTCCCTCTAGTATGGTGCTGCTCTATCAGGCACAGTAAAAATCTCTGCCTCAGAAGGACTACTGGCAACCAACTAAGCTTGTCCTTAGAATGAAGCAGGGAGCTGAACATGGAAGGGCTTGGCATCACACAAGACAGGTCACTGAATGCTGCTAAGAAATCTTGCACGTCCTCAAGCTCAAAGCTACCAAGGGTACTTCCACAGTAAATTTACAGCATTTCAGTGGTCAAGTCAGAACCATGCAGCCTTTAGCTCTCACAGGTTATTCATACGAAAGATAATGACTAGTTGCAAATTTTGGCTTCTCTTTTTTGGGAAGAGTTTTCTTGCCTAGTTTTGGCTCTGTGTCCACTGTGAGCTGGGTTTAGCTTAAATAGTTGATAGCTCTGCTTTGTCATTCCAGAGCTGGAATACACAGATTTGCAGCTTGTATGTGTGTGACTGCCTCTTCCTCAGGTTGTTCAGACAATTCCTGTGTGTACCAAAGGACATGCTATGCAGGAATCTGACACACAGGAATTGGTTTTAACACATTATTCAGGATTATGTCTGTTTTCATCATGCTTTTCTATTACAAGCAAAATCACTTTCTGAAACTATTAAAGGACCTGGCATCAAATAAAGCAGAGCCTCAATTCCTGCCTGGAGGGTCCATGCTGCAGCATTTGTAGATTCAATCTAAAGGTAAAGTTTGCTGATAGACAGCCAGACTTTCAAACTTCGTTTGCTCAGGCTGTACCAGAAGCATCCACGCTAACACAATTCCAGCAAACATAGCAATCATTTGTTCTGCTTGACAAAGGTCACCAGACATCAGCTTGAATCTCCCACTGAAGTCCCTTTACCAAATTCTGCTTTCAGTGGCAGAACCAAAACTGGTTCACAATAAGCAGGGCCCCATTTTTATAATAAGCAGTCAGGAACATTATGCATTTTTTATACTCTGCAATTTTAAATTTACAGGGTATAATCCTGAAAACTAGGATTAAGTTTAATATGCTTTGAATTCACATGGTCTCATTACAGGATGAAATAATTCTAGACAGACTCTGCACAACTGCATGGTGAATGTACTCAGGGGCCCAGCATGTGACAACTACGCACGTAACTCAGCAATTCTGCCTGGAAAGGAGGGTTCGTATAATTTTACTCAAAGAACCTTTTGATTTCAGTCTTAAGTCTTTTGGCTAACTGATAAATTCTGAACACTAAAGTAGTCTGCCATTTAGCAACAACTCCCCCTAAAGCTATTAGACTTTATTCTGGGGCACAAAAAAGGTACACAGTTTTAAAGAACTTTAAGCTGCTCTCTTTTACTATAGCAAGGTATCAACTCGCTCTTACCTTGCAGTAGGATTTGCAAGGTAACAGCAGGTTGATACCTTGTCTAATTCACAAGTGCAGAGTTATGTGGCTTTTGTGTCTAATTTATACATGGACATTTCCAACTTTCAAAGGGGAAAATGTGATTTAAGTACAAGATTGTCTGCCAAATTCCTCAAACAATCACAGATGTTTCATACATGTCTGACTTAAGAGGGCTGACTGCTGAAACCTAGACTTATCCAAACCACTACAAATTCCTCTACAAGCCATTTGTCTAGAGGCAAACGACGAGATCTAGATTTATGGATCATGACACAAACTTACAAATCTTTACTCTTAGTTTACGATTTAAAAAACATTTAAATATGGAGTTTGTCAGTCGAAGTAGCTTTTGGTCCTTTAATCCTTAGTTCCAGCTTAATGGAGCAGAAGCAGCATTTGTGTTTCCCTGCCTTAATGTGCACTTAGTGGTTGTGTACAGTGCCAGTATCTGCAGCACGAATGCAAGTAACCAAACCTGCAGAATTCTGGAGACAGCAAAGATGAGGAACCTTTTCCCCCCAGCCTCACCAGCAGGAAGAAGAGCCTGCAGGGTTCCCTGCAGAAGGCACTGCTGCTGGCAAACCAACTATTGCCCCTCCGGCCTCCTCAGGAGGTTGCCTGGCATGGCAGGAGCAGAGAGGCTCCTGAAGATGCACCAGCCCAAAACACAGAGTCTGTGGTGTGTGTCAGTGTCACTCAGCTGAGGATGGGGTTTTGTTTCTCAAACAGCTTGTCTTGATGACTGTGGAACAACCCCAGAACTGCCTAACATTCAGTTTCTATTCTAGATTAAGTTGCCCTCAAGTTGCTGTTGCTTGACAATACCAAAAAAGAACCTGTCCTCAGTTTTATCTAATTTACCAAACTTCAACAGTTTTGGGTGACTGAAGATACAATTTTCAATCTGTGACAAACAAATTTTTCAGTTAAGTTTTTTAACAAGCAAAAGAAAACCACTACTTGCCCAGTTAAAATCCAGTAACTTAATCTTTATGATACTAATGGTGATCATGTTTGGGGCCTAAAATTTGGCAGGGTGTTGCCACTGATTTCTTCAAACCAAAACTTTTAATCATATATTATCCCAATTTTTTAAATAGCTTTAGCTAGTTCAAAACACCATTTTTTCAGTGAATGAGCTATTCAAAAATCCTAATCAGGGACCCATTTTACTAGAAGCTGTATAAACACAGCTGCTAGAAAGGCTCTGGTACATATTGCAACAGAATGGTTTGAATTCTGTTTGGAGAACCTCACAGCGACAACTTAAACGTGTCAAACATGCTTCTGTGGCCCCCAAAAGTGATATTGTTTGATTAAAAATAAACCACAACAAGCGAAATGTAATACTCAAATGCAAAGAGCAGAAGGTGGAGCCAGAGCAACCATGATGCAAATTTATGAGAATTTGCTCTTGAGGAGCAACACCCATGAGTGAAAGAGGAGGAGGAGATGAGGAGGAAAGACAACTCTGAGGAAAGAGAAGTGAAAAAAACCTGAGGCAAAACCAGAGCCAAGGAGGCCACCTGAGAGTTGCTCTGCCTGTGAGAGCACTGCCAGCCCTCGCCATTGAAGCATCTGAGGAACCACTAATTCTGAAGGGAGGCTT
This sequence comes from Corvus cornix cornix, assembly GCF_000738735.6. Taxonomy (NCBI): domain Eukaryota; kingdom Metazoa; phylum Chordata; class Aves; order Passeriformes; family Corvidae; genus Corvus; species Corvus cornix. Next base: position 7,240,634 of record NC_046345.1, read on the forward strand.
CCAGGATTTAGCACTAACATGTGAAAGACTCTTCAAATTGTATTCTGCTTCACTCAGGTAATTTTCTTTCAAAACAATTCACTGCTTTCAGGGTTCAGGAAAAATCCATTGTGGAGCCAAAACCAGATGGGAAAATGTTTAATAACGTGCAGAGTACTCAGTGCCAGGAGAAAGCCCAAACGCAGCTATTTGGAGACAAGGCTCATGAGGCTGCAGGTGGAAAACAGTGAGAGGGCTGGTCCAGGTAGCTGCTTCCACAGGCTCTTCTGGATGCTGCAAAAAAAGATCAAATACAGGTTATACACACTTTGCAGTGGTTTTAGTGAGTGGGGTGGGGAATGGGAAGGTTATTTGGTTTATTTGCTTGGTGCTGAAATAGCTCTCAGTTGCAGCTACAGAGAGCTATAATCCCTGCAATCATTTCATTGTGTCACAGAAACATATATTTGAGATAGTCTGGCTGGGATTTATTCAGTACATATAACAGCAGCAAGGAGTTTTCAAAAAAGGGTCTGTGGTTGGATTGATGGACATGTAATCACTTTGGAAGGCAAGATGAATCACTCAAACTAGTAGTGTAAAGCAAAAATACACACTGAATTCCCCTCAGCCAAGGAAACAAAAGAATAATTTATCACATTCTACATGAACTGGGGGGAAAAAAGGACCAGAAAATTTTCCAAGACAACTGACTTCAAAGAGTGTTTGAATTTCATATTCAAAGGATTTCTAGGAAGAATCTTTTTGGAATGGATGTGAAATTTGTAATAACTCACTACACAGCTTACCTTCTTGCTGGTACTTGAATTCTCATTCCTAGGAAAAAAGAGGAACATATCAGTGTTGCATCACCAGGCTGAAGCTGGGGGTGTTCTTAAGAGAATTTTCAAAAATATCTACTTACCAAACTCTGTGCCTCTCAGGTGAGGAAGGTCCCTGTAACTTGGATTCTTTTGACCATCTTCAATTAAAAAAAAAAAAAAGAAAAAAAAGAAAAAAAAAAAAGAGGGGGGCTGCATTCTCAGATTGCAAATGCTGGAGTTACCCAACCTGAACAATCAGTGTTGACTGCTGCAGATTAAATTCGCTGTGGCAAAGTAAATCATGTTGCATAGCAGATGACTTAAATCTCTTCTCAGGCCCACCCATACTACACAAAGAGAAGGCTGCATTCAATTCAGTAACCAGGCTGGGTTGCCTGAGCCTTTCCTTCTGCCTGTTCCTTAAACTTACCATTTCTTTTGACTGGACAATTTTCTACAGAATAAATGGTTCCTTCCAAAAATCCCATTATAGACTATGGATTTTTCCCCCCAGATTCTAGTTCCACTGAAGTCCAAGTCTTCTCTTGGGCTTTCCCTGCTGGCAAGGCAACAGATCATTGCTATCCTTTGGATTGTTCTTGCTTGCTTGTTAATAGGAAGTGGTCTGGACTTCCTAATAGACCGCACCTGTGAGAGATTTGACCAAGCAGCAAAATCACTCCCAAGAAAACAGTTTTTAACCACAGTACTTAATAATGATCTTTGGGATGTACTGCCTGAACTGTGGATTTTAGCATGTTGACTCACAAAATGTTTCCATGAAATGGAGCTTTTGGTCTCATTATGAGGATACTTCTTGCTGGGAAAAATCTTGATGCTCATTTTCTTTATGCAGATTGCTGATTTGGGGAGGGAGATGGGAATAGCCAAGGAGAATACCAGGGGTCAAATCAAGGACAGGAGACAGGCCACTTGGTAGGGTAACTATAGATCCCTGTATTTTTCTGCAGGATATGATCTGGACATCAGGCATTGCATTAAGAAATACGACACAAAAGCCACAAACTGTGTATCGTGTTTAATTCTGGCAACCTAAGTGAGCTACGAAGTCCAGGCCCAGTAGGAGGAAACCTATACAATATGTTTGACATATGTTTGTTCTTATACAGCCCCTCCCTGTAACTTCACCCACAGACTCCAGTGTTTGAGTGCATGGCTCACTGTACGAGTTCAGTTTTGGAAGGTATTTACAATCCTGACAGAGGATCTTATTTCTACCACAACAGTTACCCAGATTCTCTGACAGGACACTGGACAAGTTGATTTCAGGCATAAATTGACTACAGGAGAGTTCAGTGTGTTTATTTTGCAGCTTTATGAAGAAAATACTGATGGATTTTCGATGCCTTATCACATCTCTTCCATGGCCATGTGGTTGACATTACTTTGGACCTTTAAGCAAAGAAAACTTTCAACTCTATTAATAGATATTAACCAAGAAATGTTTTTTGGTGACCTCACAGGATGGCTTACCTGTCAACTAAATGTCTGTAATTACTGATAAATTCTTATCTGGGGTTGAACATAATTAAGATTTCTGTTGATTATCCAAAGCCCTGGAGACTTCTTAACTTTGCACACTGATTTATGTCAGTGTCCAGCTACTGACATAAATCAGTTTTCTTGAGCCTATAAGGAAATCCTTCTGGGATAGGTGTTAAGTTGGTCAGAAGTGTTTGATCACAGCTGTGAAAGTTGAGGACTTCTGCCTTCCCCAGTGCAGTAAAATACAGTCTAAATTCAAGTTTCTATACTTGCTGTGACAATTTGTCCTTTCTATACATTTTTTCTCACTAGCAGAGTCTTTGCATGCCTTCTCAATCTCTGCTGAGATTAAGCTGCTATACTTTAACAGATAATACAAGCAATATTCAAGCCAGTAGCTCAGATATGATGGGACTGCTTTGCTAACAGGATTTTTCACGAGGATAATGGAGATATTTGTTCCAATCTCTAACTCTAAAAGTTAAAACCTACAAGTTAAAACTTTAACTTCTCTGACTCTCAGCCACTGACAGCATACCCAAAGGTGCACAGTATGATCCTACAAGTGGAGAAGATAAAACTGTGGCCATAGCCAAGTGCCTTTCCATTTTCATAAAATGGACAGAATCTTGTCTGATTGATTTTTTAAAAACTGACCTAAGGAATTAGCTAAAAGATTAAGTTATACTACTTCTGAAGTACAAGAGTGAAATTACAGGTGTGACATAGACTGTGTCGAGTTTTGATTTTTCCTTTATTTAAATTCTCTTGCCAAATATAATTAAAACATGTTTAGGTTGCACTTACCTTTTTTTCATAGTAGCAGAATACAAACACAAATGTAAATCACCTCACAGTTCTCACTATTATCTTAAGCTGGAGCTTAAAACCTTCTTTCTAATGTACACCTTTGATTATCTTAGGTTTTGATTATTAACAGCAATTATTTTTGGAGAAGTAAATGTTTATGCCCAAATTAAAAAGACAAAAAAGGTTGCAACTAAACATACTGCTTTTCTCAGTAATCAAATTCTCCCCATCAAAACTAGACTGACTCTCAAATGAATGACCTCTACATTGAGACTCCAGCAATAACCAGAGATTACAACTGACATTGTCAGTTTTCCATTGTCACAGCACAGAAAGTGCCAAGTTTCAAGACTTATTTACCACCTGGTTTCACAAACAGAGAAGGGATGCACTGAGGATATTAAAATATTTATCAAGTATGAAGGTAATAGGAATAAATCTTCTTAAAATGTTATAGGCCAGCTCCCACAGCTGGGATTTAGCTTTTATGTTGAAAGACCTTGGTTCAAACCCAGAAACTCTTTTGGGGTCACAGCATAAATGCTTGAAGTTTCCAAAGATAAGTAAAAGATCAGGTTCATGGTCTGTTCTCCTTAATAAATAACAGTAATAATATGAATCATTCTCCATTTTCTGAGTCAAAGCTTCCCAGAATCATTCCAAACTTCCCCCCTCCAGCCTTATTTTCTCATAGAAATCCCTAGTAAAGTAAAATGAGGAAATTCAGTGCTTGTTTGCAAGAAGTATTCCCTCCCACAGAGCAAGCATTTTTCCACCCTTGGAAAAACAGTTTCCCAAAATGGGGCACTGCATTAAATCAATATCCCTGTACATGAACAGGCAGAGACATGATTTCCCCTTGTTTCTTGAGGGCAGGGCAGCCCCCAGTGTGATATAAAAGCCTGACCCACCAGGTGTCTATTCACAGCTCAGGATCACCCCAGGTATCTGGTGACAGAACTGCCGGAGCTGTGCTGCTCTCTGCCAGGGAATTGTGCAGGCCAATTCCCTGCCAAGTCTGCTCCACACAGGCACACACAGTCAGTCTCCTGGGAAACCTCTTTCTGCTTCAGTTCTGATAGCATTTGAAACTCTTAATGGAGTATTTGACTCATTCTTAACATAATCAGATCAATCAGATGAAGATGTAGAAAATGGTTACCAAAAATTATTAATTTCAGTGTTTTCTCTGGCAGAAACAAAAATAAGTTCTGGTAAGGCTGAAGATGTCAGGGAAGAACATCCCCAAAGGATGAGAGAGAAACTGGAGTCACAAAGGCAAACACATGGTAGAGAATCAGAAAATCCTCCACTGGGTTCCAACTCCTAAATTAACAGTATATTCTGACGCACGCTGGGGAGAGACAGCAGTGAAACAATCTGGTTGTTCCTTTTATGAGATGAAAACAATCTCTTCTCCTTGCTCAACCTTTTACAATAATCCCATGAGAAATTGCTCCAGCCAGGCACACATGGAGCCAACACACCCACCCAGCCAGGCTACACAGGGAACGTTTTCCCCACCACCAATCTCCTGTGTCCAAAGGGTCAGCCCACAACCTCCCAGCTCTTTCAGGGACTGGAGTGCGTGTGGAAGGCACAACTGTCAGGCCTCCAAACCCACCTGTAGGACTCCATGGCTTGTGGAAGGGAAGGAAGGTTATCTTTTGACAGTAGAAAAGTAATGCAAACTTTAATTGCTATATAGCCAGTGCCTAGCACATGTGAGCAGGGATGATAAGGAAAATACCTATAAGCAGTTCAAATTGGGTTTTAAAGAGAAAGGGCTTAATCCATTTCTAATTAAGTCACATGAAGTAGTGAATTGACACTCTAAGTGAATGTATGCAAAAACAGCTGAGAAGAGAAGGTGGGTAACTCCTCTCAGCACAAGTTAGCTCACTTCTGCAATCTATAACTCATCTACGGACAGCATTCACTGTGCCAAAACTCCACGTGGCCACTTTGAACTGGAAAAGAAGCCAAAAGCAGAGGACAGTCATCCAAAGGGAACACAAAAGCAGATTCCAGCAGCTTTGCTTACGGGCTCTATTCACGCTGGTTAACCCCACACAATGCAGCCTGGCAGCCCTTGCCTGACCAAATTAGCAGCGTGTCCCTAATGAGCCTGACAGCTCAGGATGCTGCCATTAACCAAGCAGTTGATGAGACTTCCCTGCTGCCTGCCCCAGTGACAGATATCCCTCTCACACACGGCCACTTCTTTACGGGCAGGCTGGTGACCTGTTACAGAGGGTTGTGATTTTAGTTTTTTACAGTGGTATTTTCCGTTTTCAGATAACTACACCCTTAAGCCAAAGAGCAGAGAAAGAACACAAATCTTCCTAGGTTTGCTGAAATGACTTCTGCCCATAAAACTGTGCTCAATAAAAAGGTACAGAAAGGAAATACCCCTGCATTAATCTCCACTCAGACACTGCTCAGCCAGCAGCTGTCCAGGACTCTGGCAGCCAAGCACCATCATGTCCTTCCTCAGGCAAGCAGCACTGTCACTTGGTCTGATGTTTTTTGCAAGGACCTCCATCCCTCCACCCACTCCAGTTCCAATCTCCAATGTCAGACACTAAACATAAAGAGCCTTCTTACAAGCATTCCCAACCAAAAAGGAACTAATTGGTAGACCTGAGCTTCTTGACCTTGAATTTTTTGATGGACACATGATTCAAGATGGGCTAGCACCACACTACTGAACTTCAAATCGGAGCTTTGAAGAGGCTTGGATAGAGTTGCTCATATATTTAATTACAAAGTTTATTCTCCTGATATATGATGTAATTTAGATTCAGAATTCTGTGGTCTACTTCTATTTATCTCTTTCCTCACTAGTGTGTGTCCAAGGGCTCTCACAAGCAAAATTTTCATAAAAACAGAACAATCAGCCTAAAGGACACTTCAAGATCAACTCTTACAAAGCTCCGTAAGTGTGTACAATGCAAATGTAGCATGGGAAGCTTTTTTCTCTAAATTAGAATTCAGCTGGGTTGATCTCTAAAGCAGTTCAGATAGAGAGTGTAACCCTGAGGTTTTTACTAGGCTTCATCCTACAGCTGGCTCTTTCACTGAAAGATGGAGTGTTATGATACTGCACTGCAAATTCAAAAGCAGGATACAGGGCATAAGATACGCATTCAAAGCGCCTGCAAGAATCAGACATAAAAGACACAGAGCACATTGCTGCTTTCAGAGATGTGAAAGATGATGATGATATTTGTTCTATGTTAGATTAAAATCTTCCAATATCATGTTAGCAGCCACAAGACTTGTGAATGCTGTAATGACACTTCACTCACACTCCACACTTGGGTAGGCAATTGCCATAGTAAGGAGACCTCAGCTATCCCAAACTGCAGCCTCTTTAACGTGGATTAGTTAAGCTGCTTTCCAGCCTGTGGTTCTCTCCTTATTATTCAAGCACAGACAGGAGGAAGGTGCACAATTTCAAGCAGGATGGAAGTTGAAATAGCTCACTGAAATCCATAGTGACCCTTGGTCATCAGAACAGGGCCTGCACATCTGTGTGAAACATGGGCTCCAATATGTCAAAGCCAAAGTTTCCAGCTCTCAGGGCTTTGTTTTCCAAGAAACAAAGTTCACTGATAACAATTGCTTCTCCAGACCACGACTGTCTTTCATTCTCAAATCCTTGTTTCATCTCACTAACAAAGCAAACAGTACTTAAGCAGCCTAGAGATGTCACGCACAGACAGTTAAGCAGTCTCATAGAGCCATTTTACATTTTAAAAAGCACTTATATTTTTGCATGTCTAAATGTTATGACTTACATTAAAAAAATTAAGTCAATCAACATTTCTATCTGTTAACACTACCAAAAGTTTTTAAAATTTTACATAGGATATTTTTTCTTAAATTCCTTTGAGCAGCAAGTTTCAAAACTAATCTGCAGTGGAATTCTGGGTGGAAAAAATTCTGAACAGAAGACATTTTGCAATTTGCCCCAACACTGACAAAACTGTGACAAAAGCAAAGCACGCAACTTGCTGTGTCCAAATGATACTTCTGTTAAGCTTTTTTGCACACTTAAATAAGATGCTGTGACAAAAGTTGTATAAAAAAAAGAATCTCCTGATACATAAATCCTAAGTAATACCAAAAATAAGGAAATACTCCTTCAAGGTAGAGCTCTTAAAAAAACTCAAGCAAACCCTTCAGTTTCACTTATACAGGAGCTTTCTAAAAAGGAAATATTACTGAAGAATCTTATTTCTTCTAAACTGATCTGCAATTAAAGCAAAACAATTTTAAAAACCCCTCAAATGCCAACAAAAAAGCCCTCTAAATCACTTTTGTGACCCTCTTGCGCTGCTGGCTCTTCAGAGGGAAGACTCCAAACTAAACAAATCCATGAAGGCAGCAGCACACATTGGTTTCAACTGGTTTTGAAGTCTCACCTGCTTTTCTACCAAATAAAAAAGTACCCTTTATTGCTTAAGCCAACTGAACAATAGTTTGCTATCACACAAGCTCAGACACCTTACAAATATTACACTAATAATTAGAGTCGTAATTTTAGGAGTTAATTTCTCAGCCCTATTGCTTGGGGGAGGAAAAATGGGCAAAAGAAACCTCCAAAGCATAGGTAATACTAGCAACAAAGATCTTTGGATTCAGATTTCTCTGAGATTGGCAAAAGTGTATGTGAGGCACTAACCTAATCTTACTCTTGCTGGTTCAATGCCATTGCTCAGCCTTGTTTTCTTCATCTTGCAGGGCAAGATGGTATTGGAGGCGACACAGACTTTTGTCTCAAATCTGCCGCTGTGGACTTCAGCCCAGAAAGAAGTTCTAGAGGGGAGACAGAGAAGATACATCCCACATGACATAACCCAACACCACGCAAAATGAAACCTTACTTAAGAGAGAAAAATGCAGATAGGAAGATGACTTGTTTAGCTCATCTGGTTTGTTTTCAGAGCAAAGCTTGCTTTAATTCCTGTCCATTTTACTAATTATTACAAAGTGTATGTCTGTGCTCAGTGTTGCTAATCAGAGTGTGCAGAAACAATACCCTCTCTGCACTTAGTGCCAAATTTAGAGGTCTGCTGTCCACTCCATAAAGTTTAGGGTTTCTATGAATAAGCTTAATTAAGTCTTGGAGAATATCCAGGCTTCAGGACATAATTCCCACACAGAGCCTTTGAAGCAAGATTTCAGCATCATTCCTCCAGGAGATGAATGGATTAGAGTGATATGGCATCATATTGTTTTCCCCTTTAACCTGAGACTGCTTAAAATGGAACATTGTTATTGAGCAGGAACCAGCTCTTCCTCTACGTATTTTGTGTATTGAACTGATGCCTTGAAGTGGCTACCTGAAAACAGAGGCTAGACAAAGTTAAGAGAATAACAGCAGGTATTTATTTGAAGGGCCATCAAAGGTACACCTTGGGAGTCAAAAGCCTCCGAGGGGCTCCACCCAAGATGGATGCTGGGTCACACACAGTGGTACCTCACACTTTTATAAGTTGGTCTAGTTGCATATCAGGGTTAATTTTCCAATTATCATTTCAGTTAATGATGTAATTACCCCAAGTTTGCCCCTCCTCTCAAAGGCTTTAGTTTACATATTTTGGGGCCTGGGACAACAAGGTGTTCTTGAAGTGCAAACCTAGAGAGGGTTTATTATGTCTAACCAGCATGAGAGAATAGTAGTTAACAGGCCACACAAAACTTCAGTTACACACTAGGCAGTACAGGATTTAAAAAATATAAAAGTTAAAACCTAAGGCATCAATGTCCTGGAATTTATCCCGATCGAACATAAGAAAGTATCCAGAAATAAAACTAGGAAAAGAGTATATGAGCAGCCCCAGGCTGAAATGAATAGCACCTTACCCTTGTTTTTTAAAAATTCATCCCATGTACCACCAAACTGCTGGAAAAACTCTTTCTTCCCAAGCCCTCACTTCTCCCTATCTCATCACAGGTTCCCATTCAAAGCCAGTGACTCAACACCTCAACAGGGAAAACAGTCCAGGCTGAAATTTATACTCAACAGGATGGGAGAATGTTAAGCTCATTTCAAGGAGGAAGGAAGGAAAAGCCATTAGCAGTCAGAAAGGAAGCACGTTTCAATAAGACTCTTTTGTATTTAGAAAAGAGAAAGCAAACTGAGAAAAGTTCTCTCCACTACACAGTTGTGCTTACATGGGCTTCTTGCTTGGAAAAATCTTTGATTTTGGCAAAAATCACACAAAAGAAGAAAAAAACCTAAACTGCTTAAGAAAAGAAACCTTCTAAATAACAATAACACAGATCTGTTCTGGAAAAGATTTAAATATTTGCACTTCTAAGTAAATAGGAGGAGTCAAGGCCTGTAGGTGCCAGATAAATAACACACACTGAGTCATTTTTCACAGGAGCAGTGACTGACTGTCAGACTGGCTATGGGTGAGTGGCTGGGCACACACCAGGGACACGGTGCTGGACCTTCTCTTCTGTCTCACGAAGAACATGAGAAACACCGCTCCAGCATATCCCAGAGGTTTCTCTGGTTGCCTCTGTGAGCCCACCAAGGTACAAGAACTCTTTATCATGCAACTGTCCACTCCGAAATGGAGAATTCAGCAGGGACACAGAGCAAGGAAGTGCTGCTGGAAAGGAGGTAAGGGTGAGCTCCCCAGTACAGGGCCTGCAGCACACTCCAGAAATGTAAGACTTGGAAACATAAATAAGTCTTTGATGCACTTTTCTTCTTCTACTACAGTGAGCAAATCCTGGACACAGGCAAGTGTACAGCGCTGGGAGAAATGCCAGGCAGTTCCTCCCTGAAATGGCATCTCCCTGAGCTGCAGGAGCTGTGGGACTATTCCATCCACTGGCACAGAGCAGAGCCCTGTGCAGAACAGCAGAACAGCAAGGCGTTCCTGCTTGCAGCACATGCCTGGGTAGTTTTTCCAGAGAAGTTGCAGCTCCTCCTGCAGCTGTGCCCGTCCATCTGTTTCCTGCTTTTGATGAAAACTCTGCAGCTTGGCTAGACTGGGTTTGAGCCTTAACAGGGACTGTTTTACTTTCCTCCAACCCTCTCCAGTGGAAATTAGATGTGTAAGCACGGCTATCTCTCAAGATCACAGAAGACAAAGTATTATGGGTTATCATATTAGCTCCCTTCCATCTGACAACTCCAAGAATAGGCACACTGTGTACCTGTCACTGCTTGTCCCCATCGAACAAAGCCACAGTACTTTATGCTTTCATTGACAAGTTTAGGCCAAGAAGAGTAAGTCCAAAGCACCCCTGACCCAGGCATTCCCAAACCACCCAATGGTGGGTGGCACCAACTCCAGCCCAGAGCACCTCTGAGCGCACTGCAGGCATGGCTTGGCCACGGTTTGTGCCACCACACATAATGTGCTCTTCAGACAAGGGCAATAGAACAATAGAAGATTTGTGAGATAATGTACTGGAGCAAAAATGAGTACTTAACATTTTGAAAAATACAAGGGCCTGACAGGGCCAAGCAGAGGCACACACTGAACAAAACCTTTCAGAGGCAGACTGGAGCTGCCCACATGTTAGCAGCTACCGGCCTCCGACTACCATGAACTGAGGCTCGATTGTGTAACACAGATCAGAGGCTTTCACCAGAAGTCTGGCAAACTGAAAAGCTCTCTCAAGTTTTCAACAGTGGGGCTGTTAGCAGGAAGCACAGCTCATATGACCCTCACAGCCTTCCCAGGAAGAAAAGCAACAGCCTACAAATGCAATGGAGAGTTGGGATCACCACTGCTGTGATGGCAAAACAGATCCTAATAACATCTGCTGCCCTTCGCTTTATTGGAGGAGGCTTTTCCTCTGCATATTTCAACTCTCTGCTTTAGCTGAATAGTTTTTGACTACAGAAGGCATTCTTAACTTATTTAGCTTTATTACAACACTTAGACTAAGAGTCCATTATTCTTCAGTTATGCCCAAAACATAATATTGCTTGAGCTCAGGAAGGCCAATTCCCTTCCCAGGCCTGTTCCGAGTAGCTGTGGTGTGGACTGCTGCCCAGGACCTGCTGGTGACAAAGGAGCCACACGCTCACCTGAGCAGACTGTTCCTCCCAACGTGGGGACCAGCACAGCTTCTCCATGGAGACACCTGGGGCTGGATCTCCTGACTCATCCACATGAGGAGCCAAGTGCTGGCAGACCCAGCCCTGGCACGAGCTGTGCTGCCAGGGCACTCTCTGCACCATGCTCCGTGATCCTTGCCTGACACTGCACAGAAGACACCACTGCTGATTTAAGAGCACTCTGGACTGCAGTTGTAGGAATCAGGGACAGTATCTTGGCCAAGCATCTCATCTGGATTGTTCCAACACTCCTTTTCAGGCAACTGCTACTGGCTACTATCACAGATGGGATATAGGGCTAGGTGGACCCAGCACAGCTGAAGTCATAGTTACAAAAGAGCACTGCAAGAGGAAATACACATCAACACAGATTAAGTTTTTTAGGTATCATACTGGGAATAATTTGGCCTGCAGAACTTTGGCAACAAGGGTAGAGTCGCATGCTGTGACTTCCAGATCTGCATGCCTGACAGAGCTCCTCAGTTGAATAGCAATTTCTCATCAAGAGCCTCTCTGGTCATTCACTGTGAAATATTCTGTTCAGAAGAAAAACTATTTTCAAGTTAAAGAAGGGGGTTTTAATTTTAAATTGTTTTTCAACCTATTGCTTTTTGGCCTGAAGCCAGTAGACAAAATTCCATTTATATTTATAGATCAGATTACCTCCTCATCATTCACACATCCATCTGTTTAAAAGGTGCACTTTTCATTTATACCTTCCTAGGAAAAAAAAAACCCAAACAAACCCCAAGCCTTTTAATTTCTTCAAAGCCTTTCAATGACTATAATTGAAATTAACAGCACCCACTTGTGCTTAACTTCATTTCATTGCTATTTGTCACATAAGCCTCCATTCTGTAACTACAATAACTTAGACAATAGTAAAGAATTGGACAGAAACCTGTAGAAATATGAACAAGCCTGTAGAAATATGAATAAACCTGAGGTGGGTTTGGGCCATCTGATTCTGAATGGATGGAAGATGGAGCTCCTGCCTGCAGCTGCTATGTGCCAACACCCTGCATGCTTCCCACGCTGCCACAGCTTAACACCACGCCACAGGCTGTAAAACCCAAACTACGAAAAAAGGAACAGGCCAACACACTCCTGTACAACTAACAATCATTTTTAACAAACGCTACCTTGGATGGATGCTACAATCAGTGAGTTTTAAGATTTGGGTTTGTTTTTAGGGTTTTTTTTAGTAAAAGCTTGTCATTTGCCTCACAGATATATATGTAATGCAGGTTCACGTCACAGATCACAAAAAATGTTTGGCTAGTTCTCTGTTCAGGTGTACTCACAAACAAGAGCAGTATATCAGTATCTCTTCACATAATCCTTCCCCACTGCAGTTATCTCAAGATAGTTCAACCTGCAGAAATTCAAACTTTAGTATCTGCTGCTACAGTAAGCAGGAGGGAACCATGTCTGAAAAGGAAATGTTGATTTCCAAAGCCATTCATGCTTTGGCTCAGATTTCGGCAGTGGCAGTTTAAGTGCTGGCCGAAATGTTCCCCTGCTTCAGCCCTGGCACAGCCCCACAGAGCAGAACAGCCCTGAGCCAAATACCTGAGAGCCAGTTTCCCACTACAGCTCTTCCCAGAGCTACTGTCATTCCCCCTTACCCAGTCAGATTAAAAGATAGTAACACTGATATAAAGGAAAATATTTACTTAATGCTGCAATCTTCTCAACAACGATTGTTCTGGAACGAGCAGTGATAACAATGCCTCGATCACTGCGAGCAAATGCCTGCTTTGCAGAGCGGCCTTGGAAGCCACACCTGCAGCGCTGAGCACACCTGCCAGCAGCTGCAGATGCTTAGTCACCTCAGCACAGCAAACAACCCAGCAGCCTCGTCTGTGCCTGCCACTGATTTCATTTGCAAAGTTACAGATGTGCCTACTCAAAAGCACCCTTTACAGGCAGCTCCTCACAACATTAAAGCCCCTTTACACCTTCTGAACAATTCTAGCTGCCTGTACAGCAGGGATGTTATTTGTTATCCTATCCTTAGGGATTACAGTTGAATTACTTTGCTGTGTATTATCCTCTACCCAAATATTCAAAAATCATGCTGACTGCTTGTCTGTGCAGGAAGTAAGAGTTTCAGCTATATCAAAGGGGAGGAAAAATCCAAGCTGTGTCTACAGTGAACCTCCTCTAACATCCCTCCCCCCACCTGGTACTGTGCAATTTCAATGTCAGCACTACTGTAGTTCAGCCAGACTGCCAAAGCCTACTTAAAAACTGAGCAACGGAGATTAGAGATGGAGTGGCTCAAAAACGAAGTTAAGCAAAACCTTTATACATTTATCATAAAATGATAGGCTTCATAGTCCATGAGGATATTACTTGGAAAACAATCTGCAACTGTGATGAATTTCCTTAAGCTTCTGCAGGCACAGGTCTGTACAGAATGGGATTAATTCAAAAGCTTATCAGCAAAAATTCATATGGCCCAGTTAATGGATCCCGCTTTACAGGGTTAAAATTTAGGCTATCTGGTATACTATGGAGGAAAACATTGTTTTTATAACCACACTTTTGATTCTCAGAGCACAATACTGCCCTTGAGCAGGTTTGCTATTTCATTGTTAATAATGAAACCCTAAAGGAAAAGCTCAAAGGAACTAAAAGGAAGAAGAAGAAATCTCAAACTGTTTTTTGTATTTAAGTCTTCTGCTGACATTCCCATTTCCCCAAAATAAATATTTATTACACTCCTTAAGCAAAATAAGATTTAATCCATGGTTCAGTTTTGAGATAATACTGAGCATACTATGGGTTTTAGTTCCAGCCTTGTTTCCTAGAGGCATAAGCCGTAGGTGAAAACACCCTGAACAAGTGTTTCTTTTGCTGCTGATGTGAAAAATAAAAGCTTGGGCATCCTGGGGGACTTTTTTCAAGTGCAGTGAGCCACATGCCTGTCTCTACAGTGATATGACAGCAGCGGCCTCTCCCATCACTCAGAGAGGCAGATCCATGAAGCAGCAGCATGTGCTCATGGGCCATCAGTTGGATTAATCCTGCTGTGAGCAGATGGCTCTCCCTCACCTTACAGCATGGAGGCTGTGATAAAGACATCAGTCATGGATAATTCCAAGTTATCAGAAGCTCCATCAGAAGCATGTAAAGGGTGGTGACTGCACACCAGCTGGCTTCAGGAAGTGGGTTTTGACTTGAGTTTGCACTATTTTGATTTAAACCAGCCTTTTCCAATTCTGCAGAAGGCTAGCAAGATTAGTAAAGGTAGATTAAGATTAGTAAGGATGGATTTACGCGAAACTAAAATAGACTTGATTTTAAACTCCATTATGTTCTTCCCACCGTGTAAAAGATTCTTCTTTTGAAATTACAGTATAGTGATATAAATTTGCAAAGAGGGAAGCCCTTGAATGTTCTGAAGCTTCCTCAATATTATCTTTCAAGCAGAAAAGTTATCTCATCAAATGAATTCTACTTCTCCCAAACTCTCAGTGTGTGATGTTAATGATGGGATCCTCTTCCCAAGATACTGGGTCCTGTGAAGCTACTGCAACAGCCACCAAACTTGAGAATCTAAAGCAAGAGATCAAGCTGAAATCTGCAGTAGCCCCAGTTTAAGTTTTGAGTACAAGGCCAGGCCAGTTTCTCCACTCAAAAAGTTCAAAGATTTAAGAAATGCATTTTAAGTGTAGCTAAACTGTGATGAGCATTCCTATCTGGGAACATTTATTAACATCATCTCTTTCCACTGAAGAAAACACAAGAAGAAACTAGATTTGTGAATCAAAGTATAAACAATGACATCAAGTACAAACACTGTAGTTCCCAGAGATGCTGACCTCTGACAGGCACTTGGAACACAGAAGCACAATTACAAGAGTCACCAATGTCTTGATGGAAGCCAGCAGCCTGTGATCTATTTGAAACACTTTCCTCACCCAGCGCTTAATATATCAGCTCCAAATTTTCCAGTCTGTTTGCAGTTTTTAACAGCTTTAACTGATACTCAGCCTGTAATGAGTTCATTTTTAAATGTACATCTCACTGGATGCAATTCTCCACGGTTCCCAGAAGAAATGACTGCTAACTTCACACCTTGGCCACTGGGGCCTTGTTTGCCCAAAACCAGTGCTGGAGTGGTTGAAAAATTTGCAACTGAAAAATTTGCATAGGTTTCTATTAAAGGACAGGAATGCAACTAATGGCAATCTCAAGGGGTTTATGATACCAAACAAACCTGATTTCAGAATTTGAAATGACAGGCTTGGCTGGTAGAGTTGATTGAGTAGTTAAGACTTTCAAGGCACGTGACTTATACCACATGATATTCTGACTACAAATTTGGCTCGTGTCAATAAAGCACATGCTGAATGGATTAAGGGTTGGCTAACTGACAGATCTCAAAGTAGTTGACAGCATAAAGTCACTGGGGAATGAAATTGCTTTAGTTTGGTTTTGCATTAATCAGAGTTAGCCAGATGCTCATCCAGATACATAAAAATGCTGAAGTCTAGATATAACCAATTCCTTGGAAGAAATGTTCTGCTAACACATAGATTGGCAGAATGAAATAAAAAAATAAAAGTATAAAGAAGAAAGAAAAATGTGCACACGTTCAGTTAAAACAGGCAAAGCCAGAGCTACACCTCTGGCAACACAGAGGACAGGCAACTGCTCCAGGCAAGAGGATGTCTTGAAGAATTTCAGCATCCTGGCAGGTGAGTGGCTCAGGAGCAGCTTGCCACTGCCACAGCACAATGAATAAATAACTCACAGAGCCTTCAGCTTTCTGAAACAAGGAAAAAGAAAGTCAGGATGTGATTCCATGGCACTACTGATGTTCTACATTCGAATCTGAGTATCCAAATTTTTAAATTTTTATTGGAAAATTGAAGGTGGCAGAAAAGAAGTCACCAAGAAAAAAACCTGAGGGTTGAAACAAAAGGTTTCTATTGGAGATTTTAAACACTCTCTCTGTTGGGAAGTGACAATTATAAACAGCAAGAAGTAATCCTGAGGAGATGCTAAAGGATTCTTTACCCAGGAGGGAGGGCACAGTGGGGCTCAGTCCCAGAAGCTGCTGCTGTTCAAGCAAGACAAATTAGAAATATGATACCAATTTATGGGTGAGGCCAACTAGTTACTGGAAGAAAACTGGAGAAGTGAAACAGCAAATCCTTCACTTGGGTGTCATTAGACCAAAACTATCAGCTTTTCAGAAAAATGTACTTTAATCAACAAGGATATGGTAATGCCCGTGGATTAGAGATGGTGAAACAAGATCATTATTTGTTCCTTTTAGCTGTTCCTTTTTTACATCTGCACCAGATCCTACAGAGACTTTCAGGTATACTTGTGGGCATGCAGACCTGTATCATTCTAGTAAGGGTTGGAGAGATGTAAACATTGAGTTACTTCAATATTAAATTTGAGAGTGGAGAAAGAAAAGGAAGTCAGTCAAAGCTATGATGATGAGATGGACAGAAACATTAAGGAATTAAATTAGTATTGACATTTTATAGCCAAAATTAGCACTTGGGAATACTGAATCAATATTACAATCTCCCCTGAACATTACAGGGGCAAAAAAGGTTTTAAAGCTAGTTTGATATTATATACACATTTACATAATCTTGCAGTCATTCCCTTACACCCTTATCACACTGTACCTTTAAACATGAAGGTAAAGAGCTATGTTTTCCTAATTTCATATGCATTTGGAAAACTTCCTGTACCCCAGCCTCTCAATTATGTATTGTATGCCTACAATTAGGTATTAAAACAAGTAAGAATGAAACAGGAAGGGACGCAAAAGCCATGCAGAAAAAACCCAGCAAAACTACCTGCACTCATTCAAAAACAACACTGCAAGGCAACTTTTATGTTTAGACTACTGGGCCTCAAATTTCCATTATGTGAAGTTTCAATTCATAATTCAGGAGCCAGTAGTCAGGTTTTGTTTGCAGCTGAGCTAATTCCTAGTCTTTTCTTGGGTTAGATCCAAACTCTAAAAAGGGCAAGAAGGCCATCTCTAAGAAGGCAAAAATACATTTAATCTATTCAGGAGCTTTCAAGACCTGTCAATATTAAAGAGCAGCACATGTTCCTTGTCCAAGGCTCATCCAACATGATCCCCTAAGGAGTACTGGAAACGTTAAAGACCCAAACCTACTAAACTGGAATATTTACAAAGAAAAGAATTAAAACTTTAATTGAGAGATTATTTCATTCATATCCGCCCTGGATATTCAGATACAAAACACTGCTTCCCTTTATTCCCTTATTAAATCAGGAGTGGGCTCATCATCCAGTTAGAAACAGATGCACTAAGAGTATGTCAATGATTTTACTGCTCACGAAGCTCTAATGTCAAAAAACTGACCCCATATGTGTGTCTGTGCAAGTGTTTGTAAGATCAGGTTTTTTAAATTCATAGATGTTAAAATCAGGAAATTTTAGAAATTCAAATTAGTCAAGAAGGGAGGAAGGGCAGTGAACCAATAAACCAGAAAACTCTGAAACTATTTATGGTAAAAACATTATTATTCATAGCACTAAGCTTAACTTGTTTATTTGCAGTTTCAGATGTTCAAACTGGTCACATTTGCACAAGTGAAATCTAGAGATCCCCTAGAAACTCAGATATTAAATAGATGGTAGATTCAATCATTTACAGTCTTAAACCTTGTATACACAAGTCCCAATTCAGTCTTTCTCACATTCAGTCATGCCTTTGAAATAAAAAAACAGAATGTCTGGCTAAGGCATAGACAACTTTGCAAAGCTAAAGATAAAACCAAACATTTTGTTTCCAAGGTGGTGTGCTATGGACCTCTGATCATCTCTCTGCACAGCTTCCAGTTCTCCTTCAAAATGTAAGTGTGAGCAAGCAGCCTCCCATTTCCACAGATATTCTCCAATACATGAGCACAATGGAGGAAGAAAACATTTGCCAAAGCTGCTTCCCTGAGAAAGTAAAAGGGATAGTGGAGCATGGCAGACAGGAACGATGTGCAGCCATCAGTCCTTGGGTGAAGGGAGGCAACATGAATGCTTTGTCTGGAAATCACAGCCCTCCTACTCCTTGGCCTAAACACGACGCATTACAGCAGTCCAGTCATGCAGGACCCCTCTCCTTCCTCTCCTCTGCTTCGGAGGGAGAGAGCATTTTCAAAATTCTTAAGAAAATAACTCTTGTTTGATACCAGAGCACGAGTTCAGCAGGCTCAGCCTTCTGTCTCTGACAGTGGCCAACAGCAGATGCTTAGGAAAAAACCCCTAAGAACGACCTCATCCATCACTTCTTATCTGTTGAACATTCTTGTGCCACTGACGGTAAAGCTCAGGGCAGATAGAGCCAGCAAGCTCATAATTTAGCACCAACAGTAAAATGTTCTATTCCCATTCAAAGCAAGACATCTGAGCTATCAGAAATTTGAAGCAGTTCAAGACACAAGATGAAGGGCAGGTACATCTATCAGCTGTGCTTTTGGTTGAATGCACATTTTTCATAGCACTGGATTTGATGACCCATGAAGTTTCTCCCTGCAATAATATCAAATCACACAGCGCTTTGTTTTCTTTGACTTCAAGCAGTGAGATGAGCCCCAAAGAAAAACAACCCAAGGATCACAGCTGTATTTCAGAGGAAATTTGTTTCAGGTTTGAGGTAGTCTCCTCTCTTTGTCATTTGGTCTCATTTGACATGCTCGGGTATTTCTTACAGCTCTTTCCATTGTTTTAGAGACATATGTGTATATAGTTCACATACAAAGAGAAAAATCTAAGTAAAGATGACCTGTCCACACTGGCCAATTCACTGGTCAGCTCCTGTCAAATGATGTGCAACAGCTAAATGCTGCTGCTTCCTCCTGAGCAGAAATGTTCATTTGTGTCACCCTTCCATTTCAGAAGGAGCAATGCTGTTCCAGGCTTCCAGCTCTCTTCTCAAACATGAAAACTGACCAATGAATTCAGGAATTATTCAACTGACAGGGCAATCACAAAAGCCTGGCATTTCCTTAGGAAGCAGTCTAAATAGAGTAAATAGCCTTATACAGTATTTGGATTCAATCTGGGCATTTTTGGTTGGAATACCGAAAATAGTAAGGAGAGATAAGAAGTTGATCAATAGAAATGTCTTTTTAAAAGAAGAAACTAGGAATGTAACATTTGCAGATTATCTGTGAAGCTGGGAAATACCAATATCTGAATTATCCAAGCAGCATGCAAGCTCTAACTGTAACATTCACTGGTTTTCAGCACCAGACCTCTGGCAGGTTAGTTCTTACCATCAGAGAGCACCCACCTGGACACAGCTTGCCCTAGCTTAGTAAACCATTTCAAACCCGGCCTAACAGTACAATAACAGTTTCTATTGTCTTTTAAGGTCAGTTTTGGTTTAATCTCTTCCACAAAGTCAGATTACTAGAACTTGCTCAAGAAACATTTTCATGAAAAACAGAAACCATAACTAGGCTTTTTACAATAACACCACATAGCATCTGTGAATACAGGTATTTCCATCTGTAGTTTTCACTTCTTATGCAATTATGTAGTCTGCTTTGTATTTTACTAATTAGGCAGTTTTACCATTCTATTGCATTTTATGTAAGGGCCATTTATATGAGATCTAATCTAACTAAGTGTCAGAACTAAAAGCTCATTGTTCCCAGGCAGGAAGGCAATAAAATGATCCCAGCAGACAAGGCAAAGGCCTCCAGGGTCAATTGCCAGGGGCCACTAACCAAGCACCTCCAGGCTCTCCACACACCTGAAACAAGGGGTGCTCTGGAAATGGGTTTTCTTATGAAGAAAACTGTGCAAGGAGGTCACAAAGCAATGGCTGCCTCAGGACCTCAGGTTATCACTTCAGCAGATGCTATTTCTGTTCTTTTCTTCTATTCTTTTCACTGAGATGAAAGCTGTTGATGGAGACACTGATTAAGCCTCCAGACATTTTGTACCAGTTACTATCACAGGTCGTTGTTCTAAGATTTATGGCACATGAGCAGTAATACAGAGACACTGACAAACTATATCAAAGAAACAAAAATCATTTTTAGTGAAGCCCATGATGAAGCAGCACCAGCCATTTTTCTAGGCATGCAAATTAAGGGGAAAAAAATTCCTTCTTTCTGACATGAAATAGGACGCTATTTAACAATTTATTTAACCAAATATTTTCTGGCTCAGGAGAGAAGTCTTGTAGGAATCAGGCACTCAGATTCCACTTTAGCTTACAGCTCAGGAAGTCAGGTGTAGGTGTGGAGGGAAGTTTGAACCCAGATATCTATTTGTTTAGATACCTCACTGTAACCTACATTTTGGCATTTGTAAAGGTCTTAAACAACCACAGACACTGAGCACTCAGGCTTGCCTTTCACTGCCTTCCTGCCAACACACAAGGCACACCAGATATGATCTCCAGAGCCGCTGCTTATTGTGGCAGTCTTGCACAGTGGAAGTGAGAAGCAGTTGTATAGTCCAGTATGTTAACTCCCATTATCAAAAGTGGAGGCACACCCTCCATTCCCTTCGAGCATACCTACTGACAAAAAAATGGCCTTGGAGGCCAATGTCATTTTGTAGAGTCAACTAGGAAATAAAATAATCCCCATGTGATGAAACTTTGCATTAAGAATCTTTCTCACCTCCAAATCTACATCTCAAGCACCAACACCAAACATATTTCAGAACACAGATCAGCTGTTGTACAGAGAATTCAGGCTCAGTCTCCTAGCAGCATCACTATTAATAGAATCTGTTTAGATTAATCTTCAGTTTCAACCTTACCGAACTCTGTGGACTGAATTCCAAAAGCCAAGATTATTTAGGTATCCATAACTAATTTTTCCTCCTCAGTTTTCTGCAACTGATGTATGTAATGTCAGAATAAGTCCAAACAACAACATTCTCATTAAATGGCCGACCAATCCAAAAGACCAGAATAAGAATATTTCACCTTCATTCCAGATTGAGTGGCCCACAGGGGCTTGTGTTTTTGCCAACGTGCCTGTGCTATGGTAGAGATGTTTAGGAATTGTATAGCTCTACAGAGCTGTTTCTAGAATTAAAGCAACTCTAATGCTAGCATGATGCCTTTGAAATTAAAAATATACACATGCTGACATGTTTTCAAACTTGTCAGTTCCCATCTGGAGCTGCATTCACTCATCTCTGCCTTCAGCTTTAAAAAGAGTGCTGTTCCTGGAACCACAAAGGGAAAAGCACTGTGTGCACAACCCTGGGCCACACAGCCCAGGGATGGGATCCATTTGAAAAGTGCAGCAGAGACAGCAATTGCAGCTGTATCACGCTGACAGGGACTAACATAAGTCTGATCTCCTTCTGCCCAGGCTCCCAGACAAAACTCTCCTCCAACTGCTCTCTAATGCTGCCAACTCCCAGAAGGACATGTGCTCCAAGCTCCAATGGCTTTCAGGTCTTTGGGAAGCAGAGTTCAATTGAGAGGTAGTACTAACTACAAACAGCCAGTTTCTACTTAATAAACAATTACAACACATACACACAGCTGCTTCTTTCCCCCCATGGTTTTAAAGCACTCAAGCCACTACAAAGCCTTCGCTCCTTACAGCCTCTCCAAGTGTCTATCCCTCAGCCTCAACCATTTACATATTGCTCAAAACTGTCTGTGACATCTCTTTGTTTTGGCTGTTCCCTCTTCAGTTCTACCACACTTGAACACCATTTATGACAGCTAAAAATACAAAAAGATCTTATTGTTCTCTGAAAGAATCTTAGAACTGCATTTTACCTGCAGTCAAGCATGCAGGAGATGATCATGGATCTTGTCTTGCCAGCTGTTTTGCTTATTAAGCTACTTTTACTTCTCCTACATAGAAAGGGTTTCTTTCTTCCATTCATCTTGTATCCTGAACCTTGAAATGTTGGTACTCTCTGTGTCAGTGTCACCATGACTCTGGAGCCTCTAAACCAGCACATTCTGACCATTGGTATCTGCTGGTGCAAATTACTTTTATTGCACTGCTTCTTATTCAGATGGATTTTTCATTTTATCTGCAGTGCTTTGTACATCTTCAAATTCCACCTACTGCACCTATTATATCCATAGTGACCTCCTCATGGCTCTCTTTGGTGCTTTATATCCACTGAGCATAGGACAATTCTTTAGGGCAAGGATTATGTACTGCTTAGCATATTCTACCTCTTATTAGGCACAGGGTAAACGATTATTATATTTAAAAACAGACATTGTCAAATTCATGCCCTTAAAATTTTAGACCATTTTTAAGTGTTCATGAGCTAGTGGCATTTCTTTTGCATTCTTTCCCTGTTTTACCCTCTCAATATCCAACAGCACCAAGCACAGACTCACATATTAAAGATGTAACCCACCCCTGGGATCTCTAGTTCCTGAGATGCAGCACGTTAAGCTCTAAGAAAATCTTATGTTCTTTTAGCTGGCCACAATTCTAAAAAATGGTTTATTGGTTATTTTATGCTCACCCTTTAATGTAAATGATAAGCCCTTCTGAAAGTCAATATTTATGTGAGACATTAAATATGAGTTCCCTAAAGGCTTTGGACGGGTCCTTTTAGGTTTTTTCATTGACTTACATAGCCAATATATAACAAATGGAAGTAATTAATTCAAATATAAGTAGATGTGAATAGCACCTGCATTTTAGGGGTGAAAAAACTTAGTTCTGTAAGACTGACACTGTGACTTGACACAAAAACAAAGGTGTTTTTGATCAACCCGCAGCTAAAAGGCTTGACACTGAGAATTCCAGTTTAAGTGGGGACACAAATCACTGGGTAGGTTTAAGTACTATCTGCTGGGCTGCCCTATGCCCCATGGAATCTAGGAACTTACATGTTCTGAACCACTTGCAAGCCTGGCTGGATTGCACAGGCACAGAGGAAAGAGCAGAGAGCAGAAAAACACCCCATTACAATCAATTCACCATGCATTTCCTATCCACTTGAATTTGCAGGGTGGCACTTTGCTGTGAAGAGGAGGTAAGATAAATCACCAGCCACCTATACAAAATCCTCCTGCTTCATAGGTCATTTTGAAGCCCAGGAAATCCAGAGGAGAAGAACACCAGTATTTAAGCTGAAGAGTGAATCTCACCCTAGATAAAACTAATCCACCCCAGCAGGTCTGACTTTTATTCATAGTCGAAAAGATACTTTGAAGAGAGAATGCTTTGTATTTCAAATGCATCTGTTTTGTATTTCAAATGCATCTCAATTCTTATGAAAGACCATGCAAGGCAGGAGGTCTCCTAAACCTCTCCACAAGAGACTGCTTTTCTTTACAAATCAAAATGACGACTGAACTGAACCCTGGGATCTGGCTAAATCTGCAGTTCAGACAGTTTGGGGTTTTACTGCTCATGAGTAAATCAACTCCTGGGAAGCTGGGGGTAATAATGCTTCCTATTTGATATACCTCCATCAACAAGGGGTTGGGGTTTTCCTGTAGCGAAGGGAGGAAGAAAGGAAAAAAAAACCCAAAGAAACAGGTGGCAAGTAGAAAGAACTGGGTTTACTACTTATCTGTGCTTAGTAAGACAATTTGTTAACACCTACTGGACCCACATAAATCATCTGAAAATCTCTCAGGCGTTTACCTCTCATGTTTGGTTCAACTTTCCTGTAAATTTTGTCCACCTAACTAAATGCTGCCTCCCCTTCCAGACCTTCCTCTCCTGTGCTTGAACAGGGGTAACAAGCAGAGCAATGTTTCAGAACAGTAACAGTCAATTACCACAAGCATTTCCTTCAAAAGTGGCACTGTGGCACACTTGGTAACAGCTAAGTTTATGTTGAGCATAACTACTTTATTAACAGAATAACAAACTTCAGCTTTCAGCTAGTAAGACTCACTAAATTCTCAGTTTCTACCTTTACATTTAGACATTGCTGGCAAGAGGCTTGGTACAGATCACCCAATGTGGGAAGTCTTGTGCTTTGCAAGCACATTTCTTGGGAAGGAGAAACTAGGTCCACCAGTGTCCTGTCCCTGAAAGGAAACACCTGGGGTAAGTAAGCAAAAGATAGGCAAGACTGCATCTGATCACAGCTTACATCACAGGTGCTTCAAAAGCCCAAACTATTGCATTATTTTCGGGGAAATATTAGGGAAATAAGGCCTGCAGTTTCAAAATGCAGGCCAAGTTTTCAATACTTGAATGCTAAACTAAGGCAGTCTGTTCTATATTGTTTCAGGTATAAACTCCAAAAATAGAATATTCAATTATGTGTATGATCGATATTTAGTGTCAAGGAAAGCCCATTGGGTATTTTGTGGAATTTAGAAACAGGTTTACAGTCTTTTAGAAATGAACTACAGAGATACAAATCCTCTCTGGAGAAACTGATGCATGCTGTGGGTACTCCACAAGACTGAAGCACAGAATTTGGAACTAAGTTTCAAAACATCTGAGACGTGAATGAGGTTTTACTGAGCTCTTTTCAAGATTTCAAGTCCAGTGAGGAGGGAGAGGGGGGAGAAAGTATGAAAACATAAGATTTTAATCTGCCATCACCCAAATGTACATACAATATTCTGTAGAATCTTGCCCAGCCCTCTTGGTAAGTATCACCGAAAAGTGGCCTAAATGTTCACTCTAATCGGCTTTAAAAGTTTAATCTCTTTATTTATACATACAGCTACCTAAGTAAGCAATAATTTGGAGTTATGAGTCCAATGTATCACTGATTCAGTTCTGCACACTTGGGATTCCCTGTGCTCTAGGTCTCTGCAGGCAAAGGAGCCTTTGGTCTGAACACACTGGCTGTGACTGACAGCAATTTACTGTTGAATCAGCTTTTCCCAGATCTAAATTGATAATTTCAATTCCAGAAACAGGTTTAAAACTGTCCTGTTTGAGAAGGTTTACAAAAAGACAAAACAGAAGCTGAGCTCTGAAGGAAGCAGAATTACTACAGAGACTCAGAAGCCTATGTATGATCTTATTTTGTTCAACTGCATTGTAAATCCACCCACCATCCCACAAAAATAACAGATTGCACTATTCTGTTTCTTGGACAAGATTTTCAAATACTTTCTAGTTGGCCAAAACATGCTCCAAGACTTTTACTAGCAACTTTAACAACAGAAAAACTGACACGCCTCTGGTAGCACTGAGAGCAGACCCAGTATGAGATGTGTAATAAAGCACTTGGCCTTTCAGCCATCCGGGCTGAAAAGCAAACTCTGCCAAATATCCATCTTGAATGTGTTAGCTAAAACACCCCCGGCCAGCCAGTGATCTACAGAGTGTAACTGGATGTTTGCATGAAGCCTGCAGATTTAAAAAGTATCCACAGGTTTGTTTCAATGTACTAAAATCGACTAAAAGCCCTTCTTTTAAGTATAGCACTCCCTGTAGATAAAACCTTTCATTCCTTTATTACATGGTGTATTATCAAATTATATACAGCTTCAATTGTGCTAAATCATAAAGCATACATTTGATTTCCTGAACACTAAGATCTGAAACAGTGGGAAGCTAGTCAGCAGTCCTAAACCAAGCTCTTCCCACTAATACATCTTCCTGAGCTCTTCTGAAGAACTTTGCCATCACAATAAAGGCGTATTTTTAAAAGAGCTCCTTTTTAAACATCTCTGGAGTGGCAGCTCCCAGGCTAGAGCTGTGTGAAAATGCAGGAGTCCTGTAGAGTCTCTCCCTAGAGCAGTTCCATGCAGTGTAAACTGCAAACTTCTACAGAAATCCAATGAAAAAATAACATTACTTGGTACCTAATGACAACATCCTGCTATTGAGTCAATTAAGTCCTATATTCCTCCAGATCAAAAGGCAGCAGCTGGTTACACTCATCTATTGATTGAGATTTGCACAGGGCAGTCTTCACAGCCTAACACCTTTCTGCTGCATTCCACAGCCAGAAGATTAATACAGCAGCAGGGTCTCTGCTAGGTTAGGAAGCCAGAGTAATTACCAGTCATTTACTGCTAATGTCTATTCAAACTCTTGAGGTACTGTCAGAAAAGATATTAATTCAACTCCTGCTTTTTGCTAACCAAAGGCGAGCGAGTCTGCCCTGTGTTACAGTGAAGAGTCTATTTAAATCCCACTGGAAATAATGGGGCTAAAGCACCACAAAGAGTTAGAAAAATGGAACCCAGGCTTTAAAAGAAGCTCAAGTATTGCTGATGCCTTCCTTTAACGCAGGTTTTTTTCTCAGGGTGTCATCAGCCTTGCACAGCAGTCTGGGAAAAACTCACTACAGAAAAAGACCTCTAGAAGAATTCCTACCTCTAGAAATCAAGACTTCAGCTCAAAGCCCTGACTGTATCAGGGATCTACAGGAAAGAAAATGTGGTGGCTTTGAGCCATTTCCCACTCTATCTACCTTTTCTTCCAATTAATCCTGAGAAGTTCAAATTTGCTCAATACTATTTCAGTTATTGCTTGAATAGAAACACTCTTGCCAAAGCAGAAAAGAGAAATCAATCTTGCAGATTTTTCTCTAACAATAACTTTGTCTAGTAGAACCACTTTCATTGCAGTCCCACCTGAAATCACTACTTGTGAAACAATACTCATTTGAGAAAGCCATTGTAGAAGCATATAGAGTCTTCATGTGTTTTAGGACAGATTGCAAACAATTTGAATCATAGTCAAGAGTGATTCTTTAAATAATTCCATTGCTAAGTTGTCCTGTAGCAACTCACATTCATGGACTCTCCTTAAAACCATCAGGGGAATTTTATCACCGATAGAATATTGAACATAATCACAAAGATAACTACAGCCTGTGAAATAACCTGGAAGCAACTGCAAACTATCTACTGGAAAGTGTTAATGCCAGTCAGCCGGGAAAGGGGAAGAAAAAACTGAAGCTTTTTTGTACTGCGTACAAAATGCAGTTCATCTGGGTCTACTTTGCTGCCAAGATTTTATCATGGCTGAGTTTGGGTTTTGTTTTTCTCTTCAAAAGATTAGTGTCCAAGCATATGAATACATGGTATTTGTTTTGCTGTCAAAACATAAATACCATGTGTTTTATCCAGCAACACAGTTCACTTCAAAGATCTATCAGAAACAGAAGACATACCATAGGCTAAGCCATTCCTCAAGTAGGCAGCAGTCTGGGGCAGTTTCTGACTTCCAGCTCACTCTCTAAAGGCTGGTTATTTTATACGCCACAAGAAAGTACTAATACATTCTTTGCTCTTCTCTTGTTTGAGATCC
The DNA here is from genome assembly GCF_000738735.6 of Corvus cornix cornix. Classification (NCBI taxonomy): domain Eukaryota; kingdom Metazoa; phylum Chordata; class Aves; order Passeriformes; family Corvidae; genus Corvus; species Corvus cornix. The sequence goes on from NC_046345.1 coordinate 7,268,056, forward strand.
ACTCAAAGTCTCCCAGTGCATGTGTTTTCTTTAAAATTTCATCCCCATCCCTAATTACTTTCTCAAAGGGAACTGTCAATGTGAAGAGGCCCATATATTTGCTCGATTTATAGCCTTTTATTTGCTCCCCCTGCACGTGATGCCAAAGGCTGTTTTTTTGCCAAGTCTCTTCAGTCCCTGCTTAAAGCAGAAGCAGATGCTGTGCATTGTCAGCACAGAAATACATGTTCTGATTTAAGCCACCCTATCCCATTATTTATAGGTAATTTCAGTTCTTGCAGAAGCTTGAATATCACTTTCTCATGGATAGGACAAGAATGGCTAAGGAGTTTAAACTAACTTCTTTCCAGACCCCCTCTCACTATGAATTATTCCCTCTACATCTACAAGCAGCCTGTTTCAGAGTAGAATTGAGCAGGAGAGGATTCCCCCCAGCAGCACAGCCCAGATCTCTCACTATGCTTCTGCCGAGTGTCAGGCCAAAGCCCTGCCTTTTCCCCAAGTACAGCATAATTAAACCCCAAGGCTATTGCACGTGCTGATAGACTAGAGAGCCCTAAGTTACCTGACCACGAACATCACCAAGCAGTGTTCCAGGTGCACACTGTCCTCTAACCTTCCTTTTACATAGATGGAGTTGCTACACTTACACTACATGTTCAAGTCTGCTCAAATTTCTTTCTCCTCCTTCAGAACTGATTTCTCAGTCTTGGTGCAAAATAGCCATGATAAACAGCAATCCTCAAGGACACAAGAAGAGTTGAGTCCCATTCTTTTCCAAATGCTTCAAAATCCGCTTGCCAAGCAAAGCCTGCAGCTTCAGAGCCAGCAGCACGCAGCTCCTGGGTTAGCAGTTAACTAGCTCCCACCCACTGGTAGACAGTTTCATGCACATGCATCCCTTGATCCTTTCCTCAACCAGGCAGCAAGTCCACAGCACAGGCCAACTTGCACATTGTTAGTTACCCCTCCCTTCTCTCTGTATCCTTCTCATTCTGTGATCCAATTAGCTCAGGTCATAATGAACAAGTAATTTGTAGTACAATCCAAAATAAAAATATTAAAAACAATTACTGGCTATGTCCAGTAACATCATGATCCTGTTAGAGCTTTTTCAGTCAAGTTTCCTATCCAGCATATTGTTCAGACACCCACATCTTCTTGTACCCCTTTGGATCAAAGTCAAACTGTACAGTAAAAAGGATGAGCCCCTGAACACACCTGTAACACTCTGGCACAGCCTCAGTTTAAAATTTTCCATAGGATCAATCACAGTAATTCCAGTTGCCTTGGCATAAACCTCAGTTACACACGCTGGATAGTTAAACTCAGAAAAACAGACCTCAGCCATCAAAATTCACCCTGGAGATTTTATTACTAAGAGCAAAAAACCCCACAGTTTCCTTTTCCAAACCAAACAAAATCCTGGAGTAGTTTCAATACACTAGTCCAACACCTGAAAAGTTCAAAACATTATCTCCTGTTTGGACATGGCTTTCACTCACACATCCCTCATACACAAATTATTTTAAAAACCATTTAGATGCAGCAGAAGAAGGGAACAAGAACCTGTGCTGGATCAAACACAGTGATGGAGAAGCAAAGTAGAGGGAAATGCAGGTCCTGCTTGATGGGTCTGAAAAAACTGAACTGCTGACTCTTCTGAACAAAGTATAATTGTCTTACTTCTATTATTGGTGTTTTTACTTATATATACATGTACGTATGAATATATTTAAATATATGTATGTATGTATATATGTATACATGTATGTGTGTATGTTAATGCTGCATAAACCATTGAAAACACTATAGAGAGAAGTTAATTTTCCTGGCTCTCTACTAAAAGGTACCTAAAATGACATTTTCTTAAGTGTTTTAATTCCGGAAACATCACCACAAGAAACGGGGTCCTATTCACAGCCCATTTAAACCTCAACAACGGATCTAGTAAACTTTTTTAAGTCACAGAGAGACATGAGAGACAGGATCACTCCTCATTCCTTAGTAATACTGAGGCTGCCTGAAACTGAGCTCTGCAGCAGTGCATTTCTACTGATGTTTTATTGGCCCAGCAAGCTATTTAAAGGTTTTGACAGTTTTTGACAGTTATGAATTTGCAGCAATTTCTCCCTGCAGCTATTTTCTGATCTTTTCTGTATTCTGTCCCATTCCTTCCCACCTGACTCCTCCGAACATCCCAGCAGCTGAACAGCAAGTGTACAAAGCCACATCTTAATCCTGCCTAATAGACTCTTGTGCAAGGTACTAAGAACAAGTGGCTCCAAAGCAGTAACCCTCAGTAAGGTAATGCAGAGGTGTTTATGCAACAGCGTCCCCCCTGAGAGAATTATGTAAGCACAGCATTCACAAGGGCTGCCAGAAGAGTGAGGCATCAGCAGCTCTTGACTCCCCAATCCAACATATCTGTAAGCTAATTTTACACCCAAGACTGTTTAAATAGTTACGACGTGTGAGAATATACACCAGTGTTCCAGCATCGCCTCTGATACAACTCAAACCTTATGAAATTGTAATTTTCAGATGTGCATTGAAGACATGCACTAAATCATACCCAAACCTATTTGACTGCAAAGAAATTATCAAGAGTATGAAATTGGCCTGGTCAGTCAGGCCTACACAGATAAGAAAACAGTTTCCTAAAACATGTGTCCTAAACACATCCTCCAACTTACAGTATACTTGCAAAACAATCTGATATGAAGGAAAAGGAAAAATCACTCCCTTAACATCCTATCTGGGCAGAGCATTTCATAGCTTTTTTCCCAGAAAGGGAATATATTGCCAGTTCTGTAGCTACATGTGTGGTGTTTGTTAGAAACGCTCCTCCAGCATCTCAGAAAAACAGCAAATATGTGAGAGACACAGGAGGGAGATGTTGGCAAAAACAAACTTAACAAAAACACACAAAGAAATCCAAAACATGCAAAGTCTGGAAGATCTTATGGTTTTTACACCAGTGCTTTGTCCTGCTTGCTTCATGATGGGTGTTCAAGAAGAGGGGAAGGATGGGAGTACAAAAAACAACAGAAGTTTGGGCTCCTGGCCCACAGAACTGAAGTCTGAGATAAAGCAGAAGCAAACTACAAAAGAACCCAGATGTGGCCTTGCTAGAAAGAACTGACAGATGCTTAGGTACCACCCTTCATCATCTCTTTGCTAAAAATATGGGCCAGACTCTTTCAAAATTACTGGAATCACTCCACCTAAATTCCGTAGGCTTTGGATCAGATCTTTAATTGGGCTAAAAGCAAACTCACCATTTGCTGATCAAAACCAAAGCTCAACAAGAGCTTTCAAAATACATACTTTCCTTGGTAAGGGCAGACAATTTCTAAATCTCAAAGTTCCCACTCAAAAAGCAACAACCAAGGCAATTGTTGGCTGATTCCCTGGCGTCCCCTCACTATAGCTTGGGAACACACAAAAAAAATCGTAATGTATCTGTTATTTATGACTATTATAAGTATATTGACTGTACCACTGCCATTAAATTGAAGCATTAGATAAGAACTTATTAATACACATAAATTTTTTGAAAATACAGAATTGTAAAAATCCTTTAAAATTAGTATCCCAATGAAACATTTCTCCAAGCTGTAACTTGGACAAAAGGCTCCACTTGTATAAAGTGGCTTTCTTTTTATTTGTTTAGAAAGCTTTACAACTATGGTCTGTCAGAAATCTTGAAAAAGCAGCCTCCCCATAACACACCTTTTCACTTAATTTACAGTCCTACTAAAGCAGGGCCTTTCCCTGCAAACACATTCTTTGTGCTCCATACCTAAATAATAGGATATTACTGTAAATCATGCGTGCACTAGGAAGGAACTGTTATGTTTCCAATACAAAGTGAAGTACCAAAGACTAGACAGAATATCCTCCCAAAAAAGAAAACACTGTTTAGCTTCCATAAGAACCCACAATGAACTTTGCCCAGTGGACTGGCTGGCACAGAGGTGTATGACCTCAGTGATACTAACACAACATCATTAGTATGAGAGTGAAGCCATTTCTTCCACTGGATATTAAACAGCAAAGTATTGCACTGCCTCTAGTCCTTCCCCTAGAGGAAGATAAATCATTGCTGACGTGAAGTTTCCCTCCAGAAAATGTTTTATAAAGCACACTTTTTTTAAAAAAATGTGCTGCTAGGCTGTCTCATTTCTACAGCTCTGCCAGAGAAACTGCTCGTGCTATAAAGCTCTGTTCCTTTGGACAAAATAGTCAGTCTTAGCCTCAAAAAGAGGGAGTTTCTTACCTGCACAATTTGTACAGGTATTAAAACCAGTTTAAAGTTCTCCTATTGAAGGATGCAAGGTGAAACAGTCTGGCAGCCGGATCTGTACGCCACATGAAGCATGTCCAGCAGAAGAAAAGTGTCTTCTAGAGGATCCCCAAATTGGAGATGATGGAGATGGAGCCAGCCTGCTTTTGCCAACTTTTGAGGGGGATCATTTCACTAAAATCAGAATCAGATCCTTTCCACAATTAGGCTGTGTAATAGCAATGCAAAATGCTTTGATCAAGCCCTTTATCAGGGACACACTGGAGGGGACAAGGAAAACAGCATCTGTCTTGCTCATTCTTTTGTGACTAAGGAATTGTTTAATTGTTTCTATATACAAAAGTGTTACAAAAAGGAGTCCAAAGTTAGTCACACACTTGTACAAAATTGCCTCCTAATAAGGCAAATTCACAAGTGGAGAGGAAAGATGAGCTCTCTGGCCCACACCACTTTCAGTAACTTAAGAGGAAAAAAGCTTCAGCAGTTAACTCACAGATGAGAAACAAGCCAGAGAAGGGGCAGGGGACAATAGGGTGTGTAAAGCACAGCTGTGTCAAGTTTAGCTTTTTCTTGATTCCAAACCACTCCAGTACTCCAGAGTTTTCACCAAAATAACTCAATTCCAATGAACAACAGCATTCTAGCATTTTTATGTTCACACCTGCACACACATTTAGGAGGTCCATTTCCTGCCTTACTGTATACAAGCACAGTGAGGCTCCTAATTTGTTTATTGCTCTCCAGACAATATTTTTACACTGATGGAGAAAGAAGATATACAGGGTAATTTAAAAAAAGAAAATAAAATAAAAAGAGAAGTGAAAGTTATGAATTATCCTAAATGCTGGTAGCTCAGGAAATGTCTGTGATTTACAAGTAGTCAGCCCAAACACTTGATGTGGAGACAGCCACCTTTGCCAAGAGTCCATTTTTTAATCAAACCTCCCGAAACTCAGGCATTACAGGACCTCCAGCATTAAAAAAGCACCAATCATCCAAAATACTACACAGAACCCAAGAGATCTTATCTTCCAGGTTTATGCAAACATCTTATGCTTAATTCCTCCAGCCTCAAGATTCCTGAAAAGAACACCGGCCTGGGGAATGCCTCTCAGGATCCTCTGCTGTGCTTCTCCCCAGACTCTGCCTGGCAGACTCACATGGAGAAAGAGACTTCCTTCTTTTGATGGAAGAAATGCAGCAGAGGAGCTGGACATCGCCTCATGGCTGGAAGAAAGGGGAGGAGATCTTGGCCTCTTTCACATTCCCTTCACTGGAAAAGGGATTTCCCATTGATAGGGACACATGAAATAGCTTGGCAGCTGGGAAAAACTAACTGCAAGGAAAAGGGAGGCTTTAGAATGGTGGAGACTACTATCACAACGTAGATAAATGCAGAGAAATCAACAGCACATAGATGCTACTACTGAGCCTCAAAGCAGTTCCAGTGTTGCTGCCTCTCTACATTTTCCATCACGATTTCTTCATACTCCTCCACTCAGAACAAAAATAGCCTCTTCAATATGCCAAATGTGAATGGCAAACATATTTGGCTTCTACATCTAATTTTATAAGCAAAAAATGAGGAAATGGGACTGATCTGTGACAAACAGCAAGACAGTCCAGTTTAGCATGTTCTCTCTCCCGTGTAAATATTTTTGGGAAAGGAGACTACAGATGTAAGGACTTGGGAAAGGATATTCAGCATAGTAGCAACAGAAGCAGATTTTTAGCAACAGCAATAAGTGAAATGAAAGATTTCCCTGCCATCAAAGCTGTCAGTCCCTTCTGAAAATTATTACATAGACACAAAATTTCCCAGGAAGACCATCATCACAGCTCAGCTTTGTGAGACAGTATCATTCCCTTCTCATTCCTCTTCTACAAACACGGGACTATCAAGTTCACTGAATTTTATTAGTTGTGCCTCTATCCCCAACTACTTGACTATCACGCTTTAAACTCAGTTCAGGTGGAGATCAGTGAGTTTCCTTTAGGGAGACTGAGGCTCTTGCTGCCCAGCTATCCTGCACTGTTCTGGAATCTCAGCATTGGCTTACAACAAGACAGGATGAAGCACAGAGTAAAAGATAGAGGAAAATATCTCCTGTGGGTGGCCACATGCTTGGCATGAGCAGCTCTTCACTTCCTGAAATTCTATCATTTGTCTCATCTTGTTTTCCTCAAGGTCACAAATCAGCTTTAAACTGAATTTTATGTCCTTTCCTACTTTTCCAGGAAATCACACCTCCAGCTGGTTAGTATTAAGCAACTCCCCGAGTTATAGCCCAGGGAAATCATCTCAGTAGCATAGTTGCAATCACAGTAAGAAACTAGCATGTCTTTATATGGTTCATCCCTCACACTATTTTTAAAGAAGTCTTTACTTCTAATTTAATTACTTGGAAGTGACTCCAAGTTCAGTTCCCTCCAGCAAGCTTGAATTTAAAAATACCTCAGACTGGTCATTCATCAGTGGCATTTCTGTTGCTCTGCAAGGCACAACGGCTTCTCTTTTTATTATTTCTGATTAAGTTAGAGGCTTCTTTTAACAGCAAGCAAAAGAGTGTTGTAAACTGAACTGATGCTCAAAACCCAATTAACATCAATATTCACCAGAAATACACATGAGCTCTATTTGTTCTTACCCTCCAATGCTGCTCTGTTTCATGAATAACCTACCAGCCAAAAAGTAAAGTATTTCCACATCTAAAGCTCTGCAGTTTCCCTTCTGGATTGGCCACAAAGAAGTTCACACAATAAAATGAGCCTTTCTGCATGCCAGAAGAAGAAGAGAAATGTGAGCCCTCCCTTCAGCCATTCTACACAAGATCTGATGAAAATTTGGAACCATACAAACCAAGATAATTATTTTAAAATATTGCAGTACACTGTTACTCAATGGAAAAAGCCATGTAATTCTTTGTATATTTGGTACAAGTTCAATGATTATTCCAGGCTGTGAAATTTTTACACTACACATTCCTGGAATGAGTTCTTTTAGAAGCAGAAAGTTGCCATTTTTTTCTGCTAGAAAAAGGGATGTTTCCTTTAGCTGAACCACTTTATGCTTGCAATAAAACTCCAGGGTGCGGTGACAAACTGTCTAATAATCACCACACCTACCAGTGAATGAAGTCAGTGTGTCCCAGCACAGATTAGGTGTGGCCAGACTGGACAACATCATCGTATCCTGTTGTGAATTATTACTTAATGAAAAAAGGTGTAACTGGGGGCAGGGAGGGTTAAGCAGTGCTGAACTTTAAAACAACTCTACACACACAGTACTGAGAATGGAAAGACAAGGAAGCAGACAGAAGGATCCATCTGCATCATTTCCATTTGCAAAGTTTGTCCAAAAAATCCTTTCCTACGTGTAGAATATGCAGACTTTTTCTTCCCTTTTCCTCCTCTTCCTCTATTAAAAGCGGTTAGAATAGCTTTTTTTCTGGTGAGATGATTCAACACTTACTGGGCTTTTACATTGCAACAAATAAATTACATGAAAGGGAGGAGGACAAACAATAAACATGAGAAACTACCGTAAGCCCTCCTGAAGTCAGGGCAATACTTAATTTGGTATTGAAGATCATCTTAACATCAAGCAAAGCTAGTTATGTTTTTTTTTTTTTTGCTAAAGTAAAACCAGGTTTGAAGTTATATGAAATTTAGATTAACAGCAAACTCCTGACACGCAGGAGTTGAACTGAAAAATCCCATGACTATGGAAAGGGTGGCTTGGCATCTTACAGAATATTGTGCTTCATTCTGGAAGTTTTCTTTCTAAGAAAAGTCATCCCATGGTAGAATTATCCTTCACTGAACTGTTCCTCTAGCTCGAGTTCTAACAATCAAAAATTGAACTCTTTACACATATTGCTACAGAGAAAAGAAACAGGGCTGCTACAAGAGCAGAATGATTTAAAACTTGTGACTGTTTCACAACAGAAGTTCTCAGTCTAAATGTTCTTTTTCAGTATCATAACATCTTTCATATGTTTACACTCGAATCAATGTAATAGTGTCAATTTTAAGCGGTTGCTTAGAGCAATAATTATCTTTCAAAATAAATGGTCCAAACATCTTCTCCTGCCCTCTGGGGAACGAACAAGCTTTAAGAAGATGGTTGGTTGCTCAAGCAGCCAGGAGACACGGAGGCGACAGCTGTCAATACAGACAGAAACCCACAATTCTCATAATGCAAACCAACAAACATTAGGATATAAAGAAGTCTAAATATAAAACAATCTGATTTCTTTTCTTTCCAAGCTCTTTCTTGCTATAGAATAAAGAAATTTTGATTATACTATTCCAGACTGCAATGGTAACCACTTTCCCAGCAGCCAAGTCCTCCCATTCTACTCCTGTCCACCCTCCCCACTGCTGCTACCAACCCCAGTTTAATTCCTGTAGGAAGAAAGTACCTTTCTTAGTCATTTTTAAAAATTGGAATTTCATGGAAACCAAAATGCTACCAGATTTTTAACCTGTTTAGGTTTCTCATACACACTAAATTTTTTATTCTAAAAACCATTCCAAAGATTTTTAGAGAAAGTAGGGAATTGCATTTAGACAAGAAATTATTTTTCCTTATCTCACAGCCTGAGAGACAGTTTGGCTTCTTTTTTTCCCCCTAATCCTTAAAAGTGCTAGAGGAAAAAAGGTATCTTAAATCTGTACAGTAGAACTTTTAGGACACAAAAACATGGTGATTTTTATTGTGCCACAAAAACATGGTGATTACTCCTTCTCCCCTTTCCATCAGGGACTGATTTATTTGATTGATGAATAGCTTTGCCTGCAAAAATTTGAAATCCCAGTTATTTCGGCCTCAAATAGTTGCCATGCTTGTAATTATTTCCAAGAACAATAATTACTTTCACCCAATCTATTTGAAGTTATAAGAAACCCACCAGTTTTTGAACTCTAATCCATAAAACCACAACTTATAAAGTCATAAAGGATTGCAAAAGAGTCAAATTTGTGAAATATTAAACATCATGGAGAACGCAAGGAGGCCTAAGGTTTTGTTCTTAAAATATAAGACTTAAATTTATGATACTGCTTAATACATCATATGATCCCTTTTTATCAGTGAGAGATGGAAGCATCCAAGATAATCTTGCAGAAATGTGACCACAACAAACTGAAACCCCTAATCCTATTTGTAAAAATAGGCTGTATGCTAAGGGTAATAGACTTTCCTGTAATTCCTGGGGAAGCAAGCATTTTTCCAAATATTTCTGCATGCAGTAACATCTTTTACTTGCTCCAAGATCAATTGTGATGATTTTGACAATAAAGAAGAAAAATGCACTGAAACAACCCAGATCAATCCAAGGGAACCCCAAGTTGCTTATAATGTTTAAGCTTTTCCACTTTATAGATACAATATTGGATTTCTCACCTTCCTCAGACTAATAATTGAGTGAAGAAAAAAAAACAGCCCCAAGCCCAGCACTTCTTTTTGCAACCTGACACTGTAAATTCATATTCACCATCATATTTTTTAAATACATTAAAGTGACAACACTGGCATAAAGGCAAGTGCTCAGAAAATGGGACTGCTGGAATAAAACTGTCCATGAATCTTTAAAGTCACTTGCATGTAACAAGAGGGACAAATTTAATCTCTTTATTGCCTGTATTCCCTAAAGGGCTGCTGCTGCTCTGCATGCTGGCTGAGCAGGTACTGTTCAGGATCACTGTACCCCGCCAACATGTGGCCTCGGGCCATACTCGCTGCATGCCATGCACATTCTGTATTCAATATAGAATTGTTCTCCTTCTGGGATGTTCTGTTATAATTAACTTCATATGAGTGTTTTGCTAACATCAGCATTTATCATTTTAACACCCAGAAGTTGTTATCATCTCTCCATCTCAGTCTGATTTTGCAGATGGGAACCCAAAGTGCTGTGTGACCCCCATAACCTGACTTTTCAGGGACCTTGGCATTTGGCAGTCAGTGAAATGGGCACTGCCAGCATAACATAAACTTGGTATTGCTCAGAGCTAGAAGTTCAAGATGACATTGCTCTTCAAATAAAGCAAGACTGCAGTCACTGTGAGTTGACTGAAACCAGCTCACCCAGGTGCTTGCAGGCTCTTCGTCTTCCCCCGAGCCCTGCCCGGCTCCCTGACTGCTCACCTTAGAAGCACTGAGAAAACACGGCTGTTTCTGAAATATCTGTTTCTGCCCTCATTTCTGCTGCTTGCAAGACCCAAATCCTGGACAAAGAGCCCCACACCTCCTCAGGACAGGGCAGAGGCCCTGGGGCACCAGATCATGCCCTGTGAGGGTGAACATTAAGGGACAGGAGCAGTCTGCCTCTGAACACAAACTCCACTGCTCTTCTAGAGACAGAAAAAGTCCAAGCACAAAAGCAGTTTTGTTGTCCCATTTCAAGTCCCTAAGGTTTAGCCTTGCTGAATTTGAGGATTCTGATAGGCAAAACATTTTTTTTAAAAATCATTCTGGTTTTGCCTAAGCATACACAAAATCCCTTGGTGTGAAGCATATTTCTTCACCCAAATGGCAGGTTTCACAGAATTAAACGTAAGGTCTTATAGCAGAAGTGTTGGGGATAATTATGATTAAGGTACACTGCAACCTGCAATCTAAATTGCAAAGCAGTGATTTCACGCACAAGGGAGATTAAGGGCACAGCTTCACAGGAACTTGATGCCAACAGCAGTGGTAACTGCAGAGAGAGCACAGGACCCTCTTTGCTATTGGCTACACGGGAACTGAACCACAGCAGCACACCTGGGTGAAAGCCACCATCAGTGCTGGCACACAATGGCTGTAAAGGAATGCCGTAGGGCAGAAGGTCTGGCACCTTTTTCAGAAGCAGCACACGTAAGTCACCTTCTGCAATCATAAACAATGTCCCAAAAACCATTACAGCTTTTAGTAATTCCACTGGTTGCTTCTGTCTTCCACTCATGTCAGAATCCATTTCACTGCTTGAGGTCTTGCTTTATCATGTTTTCTCTCCTATTCACATAGTATCCAAAGTGGCCGGCAAAGATTAGAATCATAGTCTACATATTTCATTTGTTCAATTTCCTTAATTTTGGATGCTTACCAGATGGAAGCCAGGAAAGCAAGTTTAAAAGGGAAGACTGACCAAGGGCTTGAGAAGCATCTGAAAGTACTTGCTTTTAAGAGGACCATATTACAACTATTATTTTTATTCCAGCAGTACAAAGCTGGGCAGTTTTCAATCCAATGCAAGCCTTGGTGGCAACACAGAAAGCTCTGATTTGGACAAGTGATCTGGTCTACTCTGACAGAGCTAAATAAATACAGAAACTAAAAAAACAGTAAAAAGAGACATTAAATAATCTCCTGTCTCATTAACCTATGATAGACCTGGGAATGTCAGACGGAAGGGTTCCCCCTCTGAAAGTATCTATTTTAAAAGTAGTACATAGCACAAACAGCTTTAGTCATCTGATTTCCAGACAAGCTTGCTGCTCAAATGGGAGGACAAAGAGCAGAAATTACAGTGTCACTTCATGCTGCTGTGGTTCCCTGGAGCTGTGTACTCTGCTCCCTCATGCCCAGGTGCCAGTCCCAGGTGCTGCAGTTTGAGGGTCTGCAAATGGAGCTGCTGTGAAGGGCACACCCAGACTGTGAAGTCCTACTCAAAACACAGTGTGAAGTGACAAGGTCTGCAAAAATTCCAAGTTCTTTATTTTAATTAAACACATGCAGATCAATAGTCATTCTTCTAGATATGCACAGTCTTGAGTTAATTAAACCAGTTAGTTATTTTCTTTCCACAGCAATCAATGAAAACCATTTTCATTAATTAGCCCAACAGCATCCTGATCCTGAAGAGTTTAGTATAAGCTGAAGCACCGAACGAGTAGGCAACATCCAGGGGAGAAGAAAACCCACATGCTTTTAATCTGTGGAGAGCAACTATTTAATTTAAAGTTCTGTTTGCTTTCCAAACAAGGTTATGCTGAAAATAGCTATGGGCCATATTTTTTTTTTTTTTGTTTTCAAAATAACACTTGTCACAAGAGTTTATCAAGGCCAACTACTTACTCCCTTTCACCGCAGAGCAGATAAATGGACAGACAAACTTCCAGCAAGTGAATTGAACTTTTCATTAAGAACATAACTTTTTGAGAATGTGCATTTTCAGGTTTTGTAACTAGCATATAAAAACCATGCAGTACACACACCAGTGATCGAAGATGCTGCAAATTACAACACAGAATTCCCAGACCTGTTCTCCATGCATGCTAGCACCCACTTAAGAAGATTAGTTGTTCACACAGCTACAGGAATGAGACTGGTAATCACTGTAGTGCAGTTTATCACTTTTCTTTGCAGATGCAAGAAAATGAGCCAAATAAAAATTAAAAAAAAAAAAAATTTAATTTGTTCTGTACATATTTGTTGTTCAGTGACGGACCAGGTATGCAAAAAACCCATATTGTAACTAGGTTTCCTTTTTTGTGTTAAATACCATGACAGCTTCAGTCCTTTGCATTATTTGCTCATTCAAGTATTCATAATTCTTTCACTGTGACACGAAGAGACACATCAGTTCCACTAAAATTTCAAATACTCTTTTGCACTACCTTAAATCAATTAAATTGCTTGTATACAGAAAGAATTAAAGTCACCAACTGGTACATGAGAGTCACTTCATTTTTCTAATGTGTTTTAAAATAGCTAATGAAGGACAGGCTTTTTATAAAGCTTGGCACCTGTGTAAAAAACGTTTAAGCCTTAGGATCTGATTTTTTATTAGCCTCTTCTTTTGGACCTCTGACACTGCCCACCTGTCTCTGGTCACTCCGCATCACATTTCACCCCAGGAACAAAACAGGAGGTAGCAGGATAGACTTGCTTTCTTCCTGCCCAAAGACTTCAAAGGAAGGTCTCTTATGCCTCATTCCTGGGGAGCAAAATCTCCCTGCCAGCACCTGAGCACCTTTCTGAAATTACCAGTGCCAAATGAAAACCCAGAACAGTGACCAAAGCACTCAGATTCACTTTACCTCTCACTCCTCCTCTCTCCTGCACAGGTTTGCCCTATAAGCCAGCAAAAACCACTGTTGTGAGGAACAGCACTGTTGAAAAAGCACAGATTAAACACCCACTGGTTCCCAGTCACTCTTCCCCAGAAAGCATTCATTTGGGCCTCACCTGCTTAAGCAAAAACCACTCAGGTGAATAGCAAGGATAGTCCAGTGCACCCCAGAATAAGCCAACAGGCTTGGGCATTGCCAGGTGCTCTGAAAAGGCCAGAAGCCTGAGGTGGAACTTGGTACACAAGGATCGTGTTCGGCTGCCTCAGGAAGCTGCAACTCCTGCTTGTAACAGAGCAGGTTTAAGGTTCCTGTGAGTCATCCCTAAGCAGTACTGTCCTTCCTTTCAGCAGGTGCTGCAGGTGCCAGCCAGGGCTGTGCCTCAGAGGAGCTGCTGCTCTCTGAGCAGTTTCAGCACAGGAAAAGGCAAGGAGTGTAGTGAGGAAGACGAGCACTTTGCAGCACCCACTGAGCACTGTAAATCTCCCATCAGACTGACAGTGGGCTGTTAAAGCATGCACAAGGACATTCCTCCCCAAACCCCCAAAGAGCTTAAACAATCTTCACTCTGTCAATAAAGAACAGGAATGTTCTTCGAAAAGCACAAGATGAGTTTGCTATGGTAAGATTTTTATACTGTGCTAATAACTTAATGAATGAGCCAACTAGATTCACTACATCCAATTTGGGCTTCAAATATTCAATATATTCCTGGCAACAACTCTGCTATGCATAGGAGCTCCTACTCCAGCAGATATTAGTTCCAGTTGTAATTTTAAAAAGTAATTCATTAAAATGCTGTCATGGTATGATAACAATGTTTTTAATAACCTGTAAATCATTTAAATGCCTACATTCTTTTGAATGAATTTCAAAAAAAGGAAGATTTAACTACTGCCCATACTACACAGGGCTGGCCAAAACACTGACAGAAGAGCTACTCTATACTCCAGATCAATTCTCTTCTCCAGTCAGCCTTAAGAGCTCATTGCTAATATTAGCTTTGGGACTACATGAGATTTTAAAAGTGAACACAAGAGAGGCACTTTTCAGAGGCACACTGGAAAACAGTTTGGTTCCTTCCAACGGGCACTGAAGCAAAACTCTCTATACTCTACATCAGTGAACTATCAACCGCAGCAAAGCTTTTGCAGCAACTTTAAGATTTGGGAAAGCAAGGGAAAAGGATGACCACTTTTCTGTATCATCCAATTTCCATGAGAAAGAGTTGACAAGTTCAGTAGTCTGAGCCTGGAGAAAAAAGGGAGAGTGAGCACCAACTCCTTGCCAGCCATGAGTAACGGGGACACAGGGATATTCACACGGGCAGGGAGAGCAGATGTGGCAAACTAGCTTTTTAAACCATTTGGAAACAAATTGTGACTTCAAGCAGCAAGTCTGATTTAAACAACTGCAATCTTGCACTATCAGGATTATCTGTTCAATGTTTAGAATAATTCTCATGTTTCAAAACAAACTTACAATTTATTTTATGTTTCAATCTTTCTCCCTTTGTGGAAGATATTTCTATCAAAAATAAAACATTTCCAAAACTGTCTTCCAGTTAATGAAGTCTTTGTGCATCAAGTAAAAGATACTTCCTTTTGCAAGGAAAGTGTGAAGAACAGGAGATTAAACCCACTACATTAAAGTGGATTGAAAGCCCATCAGCACAGTAAAGAGAAGCTTATATCTCACTTATATTTCCTCCATGCACTCACAGCACAGTTATAACTTCAGTTCAATGTAAATAACACTGTTTTCATATACTTGTATTTCTTGTATCTAAAACATTAACCAGATTTCAAAGTTAACCTGGAATTGGTGCTGCACACGTAGACAGCAAATTAAAATGGTTTCTCATCAAGTCATCAAGCTTAAATACAGATGACCTAATGTAACTGGTGATGTTCAAAACCAGAGGTGTTGATAAGTCTGACTAATGAACAGTGCAGTAACAAGGATCACTGTATCACATGCTGAGGAAAAACTGCTGCTTAAATTTATCTTAGGTGGCATTAACTATTACTGCAAGCCAGAGTCTGGCATAAATACATATTTAGAGAGCATCAGCTTTTTCTACCCAGCCATGAGGCACTGAAATCTAAGAGAGGAGCCTCAGCTTGTTAAGACTGTGCTATAAACATACTTCCAGCAGTCTGGATACTGTACCAAAATAAACAGAGGCATTAAAAGCAGTTCTCCAGTATTTTTAAAGGGGCCCAGGAAGGACAGTCAATTTGGTTTATGCACAACGTGTTACTGTTTGGCTTTATTTCTAAATTAGGGGGGTAAAAAAGCTGGTAGACCAGAGCAAGTACTAGAAGATGGGCACCAGCCGCCTCTGTTCTGGGCAGGGCAAAACACATTGCTGTCACACTACCAAGTTTAATGCATAACAGTGACATCTCTTGACAGGTGTAGTATGAGCAAAGGCAACTATGATGGAGTGCTTCAGGATAAGAAAAGAGAAAACTGCAAACTGGGCTGAAGCTTTAGTGTTTCTGCTCTGGAAACTTCATTCCTCACACAGCTTCTGACCTAGTCACTTTTCCTGACATTGACAGAAGATGATTATTTCTCCTTGTCTCTTACTATGTACTCTCCAATAACAGGGTACAGCTGCCAAAGTTACCCAAACAGATCCCTGTAAAACTGTGGTAAATGCTTCACATTTTCTCCTTCTACTACATGAATGTTAATGTGGGCAGTTTCCACATCTTAAACCTTTTCTAGTCCCCAGAGAAGAGGCAGCTATTCTCTGGAAAGTTTCCTCTAAAAATCTCAGCCCTGTAACCAAACCCTAGCATTTAAGAGGGGTTAAAACTAACCAAATCAAGTTTTCTGTGGGATTAGCAGGAGGGACAAGGCTTTTCAGCAGCCAGTCAGCAGCAATGCAGTTGGCTGGTGAGGCTACACAGAATTATCTGCTGCCAGCCCCAGGTGTGGGGATGTTTGCAGCCACAGCCTCCCACCAGTGAACTCTCTTCACCAGCAGCTTGCAGAGCACAAGAACTGACGGACTTTGTGTCCCGTGCTTGAATAAAACCCTCAGCTCATGACAGAGAAGCTACAGCAGAACACGCAAATGGAGGATCCTCAAGTCACAGCTGAAGAAGCCACATTAACGTGACTCACAGAATCACAATGGAAATTCTGAGGAATTTCATTAATCAGAGTGAGCCATTGCTGCACTCTGACATTCAGCAATTTTCCTGAAGAGAGATTGTTAAGCGCTACTAAAAAACAAGTAGTTTATAGGCAGGAAAAATAGGCAAATCTGTTTTCCTCCCAACTTGTTTGACTGACCTTGTGGTACAGGTGGGACGATGAAGGTCAAAACCGCATTTTTTTGGTAAGTCTCCTTCTCCTGTATGTAAAGACTCATATAAATGTAGAACTGCTGGAACATCTACCTAGAAATGTTTCCTCTTTGGGGTTTGGGTGCCTGTGCCCAGATGCTGAGGGCTGCTGTGAGGGGAGCCCTTAGCAAGGCCGCAGCGCCTCGGGAAAGGGCAAAACCTGCACGGAGTGAGGGGAAAAGTCTGAGGAATGTCCCTCGAGTGAGGGGAAAAGTCTGAGGAATGTCCCTGGGAGTGGCTGTGCTGGATTCCCTGGCAGCCATCGTGGAGCAAATCCACACTGCAGCCTGCGGAGGAGCCCATGCTGGAGCAGAGGGTATTTCCTGAGGGAATGTGGCTGCGGAGAGGAACAGCAGCCATGGAGAGCCCACACTGAAGCAACAGAGAGGGGCTGAAATGGACTGACCACAGCCCACACTCCCCCTCCCTTTGGCCCTGCTCAGGGGGCAGGAAGAGGTGGAGGAGTTGGGAATAGAGGAATGAAGCTGAGCTTGCAAAAAAAAGAGGTAAGGGGGGGAAGGTGTTTGGGTTTTATCTTTGCTTTTCACCGTCCAAATGTATTTTAATTGGCAGTAAATTAATTTTCCCTGAGTTGAGTTTGTTTTGTCTCCGATGGTAACTGGTAAGTGATGTGCCTGTCTTTATCTCAACCCCCGAGGTTTTTCATCCCATTTTCCCCCCTGTCCTGTGAGGGGAAGAATGCCAGAGCGGCTGGGTGGGCATCCAGCCAGCCAAGGTCATCCGGGAAGGGCAGGGCAGAGGGAGAGCTCTGAACGGGAATTCTGCTCCATGCTGGGCTGCGAGCAGCATGAAGCACTTACGCAGCACTAACAGTCTGTAGCGATGGCTCCAGCACCTGGAACAGCCTCCCTGCACAGAATATTTCCAGATATAGCATCTGTAGCTATGAACCAGCAATTCTATAGGAAACATAAGCAAGGGTGCATTTAAACTGCTGTCAACACTAGCTCTGATCTTTCATCCTGACATTCACTACCATCAAAATCCAAGACTGAAGGAATGGATGGAGGAGTGACAGGTCTCACACAGAGCACTGAGGAAACAACAGCGAAAAAAAAGAAAAAAAGATAAAAAGAAAAAAAAGAAAAAAAATAATAATAAAAATAAAAAAACTATGCTTCAAAGCAAAAAGACAAGAAAAAAGATGATTTCATCAACAATCAGCCAGCCAGATTTTATTAATCCTGACTGTATTTGCAGGGTCTCCAAAAGACTACAGATTAGTGTCCTCCTTATGTAATTACTGCCAATCACCTCTTTGAGCCAGAAATACCAGACAGAAAGCAGTCTTACAGAAAAAAAAAAATAAAAAGGGGAAAAAATTCATCTTGTTAGCTTTAGATTCAATAAGATACTGGACTTAATGTGAATTCAGGGAAAGGAGATAAGAATCGAGGAGAAAAAGTAAAAAGATAAAAGGGCAAAACCCCAGCATTTGTTTTGAAGACTATTTATTTAAAATTGCTGCTGACCATAAAATGAACAAAAGTAACAGGAAAAAAATATTGCCATATCTAAGTGCCATGTTTCCGTGATAATATGGAACAGCATCATATGCTGCAATAAAATGTTTAGGCTGATCATTTCTTGTCTTTTTTGGCACTCTGCTGACACACTTTTAAAAGTGTTAATTAAAAAAAGAATCAAATCAACACTACAAATTGGATGGATTTGTGCCCTACAAACAGTCTCTTCTGACCAGTAATTTGTGGAGCTGGGGCTCAGCCAACTTCCAGTGAATCTGTGGAGAGTTTCCAGCAAACTGTCATCACAGCAGGATGCAGTTCTTGATAGGGTGATCATACATGGCAAGTGAAGTGATGCTGAACTGTCACTAAACAAGTCTATTTTACTGTGCCTGAACCTTCCTTTAAGGCTCACCCAAAAATGGGGATTGACAGTTTATATCCAGATATACATTTATACCATAATGCACCTAAAACCCCGTGGTATCCTCATGGAAACAAGATTTTTGGATGATTGTCACATTGTGGGAGAACAACAAAGAACGCTGGACCAGCCGCAGCTCTAGAACACACTTTTTTATATTTATAAATCAAATAGGCCATGACAAGAGACCTGAACATGCAGTACTTTCCCCTTAGGGGTTCTGACTTATTTCCTTTCTATCTTCTTTAGTTTGAAATAAAGAATTTCAGATTTCATATACATGAGAGGATTTTAGGTGTGCCTAGTGCAGCCCTCATACTGTATTCATCTATTGCTAATATTTTTAGAATTTCCAAGATACAGGTAAATAAGTACAAAAGGAAAGCTAATCTGCATGTAGAATACTAACAGTAATTTGCAAATTCAGTGTAGATGTATTGACTTTTGACAGGTTTCTGCTTTCTGAACATGGACCCAGTCAAGATTAGGCAAATACAGAGTAAGAATCAGCAGTCTAAGCCTCCCTTGATGTACCTTCTCTCCAGTACCCTTCAAAATATCACAGGTAATGTCAGGAAACTGATAGTGAAGTGTTTGTGTACTCTTGGAGAAAAGACAAAATTTCTTCTGTGTTACCATCTTGGAAATCAGAATATCCCTTCTCACCTGCAACTTCTTCCTTAGATACATAAGATGGGGGGGGGGGGGGAAATGAAAGAAATCCTTGCCTACTGCACAATAATTCATAATAACACTATTTTATACTCTCCTGTCTTTCCATCCTGCCCCCTACCACTTAAATGGGTGCAGACTGTAAATTGTCTGAAATATCTTCTAAAAGAGATAATTTAGCTTAAATCACTGCTTTCTGAACTCAGAAAAACAAAAAGAGCAAACAATACATTTTTAAGACTGTCACCCTACAGAAGAAGCAGATGTAAGAGAACTGACTTTGAGAGGGAGAGCTCAGTATTTCCTGAAATTTAGAAAGACTTTAGAAAACAAAGGAGTGAAGAGAAGCATCTGAAAACTAGCAGCCACTGGAAAAGCTGATGGGAATGTGTTCAGATATCTGTTGATGGGACTGAGAAGGCACAGGTATAAAGCAACATTGCATATTTTGCATTCTGAATCACTTTGCCAAATTAACTGTTAGGCTGCAATCTTTCTTCCACCTCTGCCCTTCAAGCAAAGCATTTGTCCCAATTAAGGCTTTAACCAAAATGATTCAGACGTTTCCAAGAGGAAGCTGAAGAATGCTATTCTTTTCTCCTGTTGAAAAGCTCACCACTTCAGAGTCACAGAACAGGATCTTGTCCTTGGGCCACAGACAGTCATCTTTCAGAATGGTAAGGCTCAGGACACGTGCATGATAAAGGCAGCTGAAGGAACACAATCAGCCAAGCCAGCAGGACCAAGAGCCCTCCAAGGGATCTAAACCAAGTGTGCAGTCCCTTGGATACCTTGAAGTAATCACTTTGCAGTGAGATTTTAATGGGCAGGTCAGGAGATCAGATTCAGGTTCTAGCTTTAGATGGCTTCATCCCATCTCAGTAATTCTTACACAGCTTCATCAGGTTATTTAAGCAGGCACAGTTAAGAAAGAGTAAGAAGGAAGCTAAGGGGAGAGATCTGAATTAGATGCAGCCTGTTTAATCAACTATCTCAATATAACTGTAAGCTTTTTTTTTTTACTAAAAAAAGAAAAGAAATGCCTTCCAAAAGAAGAGGCCACTGGGACTAAAAGAAGACAGAATGTATATTAAAGCCTCAAGTTTCCTAACTGAGGAGTTGGCAGGACTCACATGCCCAGGGGAATCAATCCCTCATCAGACATGCAAGCATCCACCCATCACACATGCATAGTATGCTGCTTTGGAGACTTATCACAACATACACAATGGCAGAAGCAGCCCAAAAGAAATGTATTTCTAGGGGAATCAAGAAAAAAACTGGCAAGAAGAGACACTTTTTTAATGATGCCAAGTCAATATTACACTCAAAATAGCCTTTTCTCATTTCCAAAACAGTTGAAGCAACAAAAATAAATAACGTCACTCTCAAAGACGCAAACAAAAGCACAAAACATATTAATCACAAAAATGCAGAATCAATGCCTCACTCCACTAAACAGGGCTCTCTTGTGTTCAGAGGAGGACAATGTAACTGGCAAATTGCTACACATCTCTTTCCCTTTTGACCAGCCAGCAACTCAGCTTACTGTTCTGGAGCAAGTAAATTCACAAAGAATTTCTTAGTGGGGAAGAAGATAGAAATGTTGGTCAGCTTCTTTGGAGAGGATGCCAAACATGTGTGAGTCACAAGAAAGACAGTGGCCCACTGAGAGCACTTACAGTTTCAATACAGAAGAGTTGTTTCATCAACCCCTAAAAGCCACCCCAGCTCAACAGACGGGATTAGATGTTGAATTACATCTTGTAGGGCTTCTACTCTGGCATTTCAGAAGGTAAACAAGCAGTGTTTTGTGTATATATTGGGCAAAAGGCCTTATCTACCTGAACAGACTGACCTGGAGATCAACTGTCAAGAGAGAAAGAGAACAGCAAAAAAAAACCAGCACAAGAGGCAGACAAGATGCAGCCAGATAAGCCCAGGAAGATGCAGAGTGATGGAAAAGACCAAACACAGGAAGTGAGAGGTCTGTTCTGTAAAGGTCTCATAGCTTAGTCCATAGCCATGCCTCTCCCGGAGAGGCAGAGTGGCTGGAAGCAGCTACTCAGGACACTTAAACCCACCGTAGTTCTCCGTTTCCTTCTGCTGTGAAGTGCCTCTGAAACGTAAACCACGTACTTGGGTTATGCTGAAAGTCAAGGGGCATGGCAGTGGGCTGTGACAGCAGCTGTGATACTTGGGGTCAATGCAAGTCCTGGGGTCAGATCCTACAGAGGATAACAAGGCTCATGTGGGAAATGAGAGGTGGAGAAAACATGGGTCTGGAAACCTTCAGGAGCACTTTAGGGCCCAAAATTCACAACTCCCCAGCACCCACTGCCGGAAGAACTAAGAAAACCCCACCTAGATGTAAATGGAGAGATGATAGCTGACTCAGAAGAGTACATCTCTTATCAGATATGCATTATAAATCAAACACAGCAGGCTAGAGAAGGAATCATTAATTTTTCAGTTCTCGAACCACAGATATCATGTTTAGCTCTATCCCACTAGTCTTTGTAATACAATGCAAGAAAAATTACTGCAAAAGTAACTAGTCATTGTGGAATCACACACAAATAAAAGTTTAAAGACTACAATGTTACCATTAAACTCTTAAAGAGAGACAACAAAGCTTTAGTACATGTATCTCTATATTCATGCATTCATGCAGTGTTCAAGAAACAAAACAGTCTTGCTGCATGAAGGATGGCCCAAAATGACATTAGACGGAGTAGAAACTGTAGAATTAACCACAGCTTCAGAAGCCCTCTCTGAAAGAACGATCTCCATTGAGTCCTGGGCTAACAGGGCCTCAGCCCTGGAGTTGGCACATTTGTGCAAAACTTCCTAAGCACCAGCACTTCAGTTGTACAGTGCCTCTCTGCCTCAGTTTAAGAAGTAAACAGGGATTATAGCGCTGATGACCTTATTCACAAGTTACCCTACTGGAGACCAGAAGGGATGGAGACTTCCTAAGAAGCAGCACAGCTTTGCCCCAGCAAAGTCTTCTCAACTCAAGCAGTAGAGAAAGCAGATGTTTTCCAACCTGTTTATTATCATCAGCCGGCCAAATTCAATGCCACATGTAAGACCTTGTATGTTATTATCATTGCGATCTATTTGTCAAATGCCATTTTCTAAAAATACACAAAGATGACACAACCAGAACCATTTCATTTCAAGGAACCAGCCCTTCCACTGTTAAAAAAGACCTGTATCTGCCTGTCCTCCTCCATTGTCCCCCAGATCCTTGAGAGCACTGCTCATACAGACTGGCTTTGATTTCAAAATCAATAGATTATGTAAGATGAGAGAACATACTTAGCAGAGCTCTGCCAAGAGGAGCTGAGGTGGTCCTTGCATTTTATTTTTGATACATAACTATCTGGACATAGATCACGTAGAAGTTTTGCTTCACAACTAAAAGAAAATATCACATTGATTCAGTGGCCACACCTAGCAAGCCCTGTTATTTTAATCCTGCATTGTCTTTGAACTGAAATTTCTGTAGCAGATATTAATTCCCTTTGTTGCTGCAGATGCTACAGCTTCCATATGATTTAGAAGTCACCTTATCAGGTTCAGTGGCTTCATATCTCCTTCTGTTTGACTTGTACTGTGTATCAGAAAGCAGCCATTTTATCCACCTCTTTTTACGGAATTCTCAAAACTCGGTCATTAAAAACATCTAGTGTGTTGATGCTCTTATTGTTCTTGCCACAAAGACTCATTAGCCACTTACACAAGATGCAGTACGTGCAAAGCCAGCTTCAAAGAGAAAAGAAAGATGTGAGACTTACGCACCACACAACAGAGAAATGAGACAATAATTTAACAAAAAACCCAATACAAAAACAAGAACCTAGAGACCTACAGTTACTGGTCAAACTCACAGGTCTTGACCACATGAAGATGACCATACAGACATCCTCAAGACCCTGTTCCATCATTGTGCCTTGGAATGTCAGAGGATAAGCCAAGTTAACAGTGTGGTTCCATAGGGAAGCCTTGAGGTAGTGGCTCCTGAGCCCAGTGCCAGACGCAAACCCCCATGGAGGGGGAGCTGCCCACCTACACAAGTCATGGCTCCTGCTGCCTGGAGCCAGGAAACAACATCATCAAATGCTGGGGCTTGGTAAAACACAGGAGGTGGTTCAGCAAGCTGCTGACAGTAGACAAGGGTTAACCACAGCATTATTAGATCATAACACATCTGGAGAGTCTTATTGCTGGGGCAAACATTAATCTTCAGAGAAAGCTAAACATGCAAAATGAGATCTCACTGATGAGAAAGAACTGAAAGGGAGGTTGTACACAATGAAAATAAACCTAAATAACTTTTGAAAAGTTAGGCTGAAAAGGGGGAGAGGAAGTATTTTTCCATAAAAAATACCTGCCTCTCCTAGCCGACTGGGATCAGAGTAAGTGGAAAAATTATAAGCTGAACTTTTCCATTTTGAAGCATTTCTGTGATTGACCCAAGTTTCAATTAAAACGATGCTTGTTTATAGAAATGTCCAAGCTCTCCTTATTCCCAGAACTGTACTTAAATTGTGTTGATATAGATATTACATTACATTATTTCCCTGAAGACATGAATAAGAGCTAATGTAAATGCCAATTTAGTTTTAAGAATCCTGGGAGAGTAACGCTTTGTCTGGCTTTATTTATGAAGGCCCTTATATATTTAAGCAGCCTGTAGTTTGCTTTGTTGGGCTCCAACTTAAGTAATTTGTTAATTTAAGAATATTCTGTGATTAGTTCAGTCCGAGTGTGTACCAAGGTTTTCTGGAGAGTAGTCATTTCATGGTGCACATGCACACTGGAAACAGCTACTTTGGTGTTTAGATTTCAAATTCAAGAGATACTTTTCCTGCACCTGGCTCCAGTGTCTTTTGCTGCTGGATGATCTCAACACGCGGCAGCAGAGCACAGGTATTTCATAAGGATTTCACATTTGAAGTGCACAAATGCTGTGTTTACAATTTCACAGAGAACCATGGTAACCGCTGCGATATCTAAATATGGGTTACTGTACAGTTTATTCCATAATATCCATCCTGAGAAAAACAAAGAATCAAGTACCCACTAATGTTTGTACAATACGTTTTAGAGCGTAGAATTTTAGGCACTTTGGACAGCTTTGAAGCAAGTCTAGCTAAATTGCATTAGTAATTGAAAAAAACCAATCAGTGACTAATTAAATCCTCTTTCTGGAAACAGACTACTGGCTGAAGATTTATGTAGTAGACACTACACTGTGGTGTACTCATTTGAATTAATTTTTCCAATCACCAAGCTAGGATCCCTAAAATTGCTTCTCCATGGTAAAATAAGATCAAGGCTGGGTAGGTTTTTCCAATCTATGGTATTCTTTGCAAAAGAACAATACAGCATTTCCATTAAAAACTGCAGCATTTCTGTCTCAACCTCCATGCCTCTTCCTCTCAATTTCATTAGCTGCTCCCAGTGACAAATGATCAACTAATAGTAGCTCTGTAACAGTGCAGCCAAATTGAACATTACTCTTGGATTATAGAGAAATGAGTGTTGTATCTACTGGCTTGAATCAAAGGACAGTAAATCAGTGTTCCACTTCTGCACTGATTACACAAGTGTAGCTCGTGTAGCTTTTACAATACTTCCCCCCCACTCCAGTTTGCATCTCCTTCATGCTCTAAACTGGCTTGCACCACTTTATTGCTGTATTCCAGGCATCTTCCATGGCAAAACTCATGGTTTCCCTTTGCTGGCCTTGAAAAGTTTCCTTGTAGCTTATACACTAAGTAAGCACAGAAAACTTGTTCCAGGTCATGTCTCACAGGTCCCACAGAGATCCCCACACCACAGGGCCCTACAGCTGATTTCAGCTGAGAAGCACGTGATAGCAGAGTAAGTTGTTTACACAATAATGTTATGTGTATAATTAGCAACACATATTGTTGCTAATATGTCCCAGGTAATGAACTTCAAAAATCAGATCTCTAAGGTCACCACATGTATTTATCTCTCAATTTAAGTTTTGTGTTTTCGGCAGTAACATTTCTTAGTTGACGTTACTAACAAATCAATTGAGCTTGAACAATCTTGTAGAGATTGTTTCTATTTATAAAAGGATACACATGTGGCATACTTGGACAAACAAGGACAGTATTTAAATTAGCATCTTGAAAAGGACTGCAGACAAAAAAAAGAAAAATTGCTTGTATATTCTTGTACAAAGGCTGAGAGACCCACCCTGATCTAATTGAGACACTCTCATTCCTACTTCCATATGACCTTAATCTCTGCTTATTAGGAAAAATAGAAAGGAGGTTGCTACTGGCATAAATCACACACTGTCTACAGCTGTAGCCCATGTACAGCAATAACTTCCACTACGGTAGCTCTTCTGCTTTTTTCAAACTGGATCTACAGTGAGCACTGAAATGCCACTGCAGTGGCTGCAGAAAGCTCTGCATCCACAGCTGAACACATGTAGCCATTTACTGCCTTCCACAAACACGATTCTGCTTTTTACTTTCTCAAACTACAGGGGAAAAAAAAATATTCCCATTGATAATAAATACCAGGTTTTGTTCTAAAGGAATGAATTTTAATAGCTTTCAGAAATGTCCTGTATTGACAACTTTGCTGTTCCCCTTGGAAGCAAGATCATAAAATCAGCTAGTTAAAAACAGTAAAATGGAGGCTTCTTATAGCATTAAAAACAAAACAAAGCAAAAACTTTTCACACTTCAGTTAAACATATTTTCCTGTTGAGATTGCCCATCTTATCCTGCATGACAAGGTTGTCTAGATTCTATTTCCAAAAATTTTATAGCAAGATGAAACTGCCATGGCTTAAAAGGACATTTCTTTGTCATAACAAAAGTAAATATTTTTCAGAAGCTTACAGACATGACAACTGAGATGACTGAGGTGAACCAGGCAAGCGTTACCTCTTCTGGATTGCAGGTAGAGTGGACAGGAAAAGCCTGCCATTAAAGATGCATTTAACATGGAAAATGTTAAAGTATCTCAGGAGGCCAAACTGCACTACTTGAAATCAGTATGTGACTGAAGTCAGTTTTAAAATTCACCTGAATAAACTGATCCACACTTTTTTTGCACATTCTTCTTCCCCTGTATAGTGTCACCTGCGTGGCTGTCAGTGAAGCTGCTCCCTACCAGTTCCAGCGATTTCTCAGTTTGGCATACAGAAAGCAAAAACATAAAAGAAAAATCAGAAATACATTAATATTCCAAGTAGTGAAGAATGGTGTGGAAAGAACATTCAAGGAGGGCGGAATTTGTTCCTTTTCATAATTAGCATTACCACTATTAAATGGACCCCTAGCATGGCTAGAAACAGACAAGGTAGAGGGGCTTTGTGCTCCAAAGTTTTCAGAATGCCAAGGATATCTGATCTGACCATCTGATTAGGATGGGGGGGGAGATGGATTGTGGAGTGGCAGTGTTTCCATGTGCTTTCACACACACCACAGCACACCTGGAACTTCTGGCATCACACAGCACAAGCAACTGCCACCAGAGCTCTCCAAATCCACAAGCAGCCTTCGGCAAGTTATTAGGCAGAAGCCAAACTGTAAGAAGGATGTAAGACCACACTCTAAGGCAAAATTCATGCTGTCCAGCAGCATATCAAGATAAAACAATTTGAGCTACAATTTTATCTTTATTTTCTTTGTTGTGCATCTACTTCTCAGCGTTCAGTTCTATTTCCTCTAGGCTGGTATAAAACACACCTGTGTTACAGATGAAGCTCCATACCATCTGTAATATACATTTCATCATTTGTTCTAACTGAAATCAGAACACTGAACTGGCAGAAGTGAGTATCTGCACAGCTGGAACTAAATACTTTAGGCAAGGAAAACATCTTTGGATACAAATCAAATTCACTAAAGCAAAGATGATCTTCTATTAGCTTGACCTTTGCTAGTGACTAAACAAACCCAAGTCAAAACAGCAGACCATATTTTTCCCTTTTGGATCTGTGAACACTAGCAAGTCATAGGAGGAAAAGATCTATCGGACAGTTCAAGAACTCTAGGTACACATTTTTTTCATTATATATAGTTCATACTATATTCATATTATATTATATTCATATTATATTTTCATTAACTACCATCCAGGATGGTTACTACAGTTTTGAACTTTAAGGTGCTATTACCTGATTATTTTAAGGCTGTTCCAGTGCAGGATCAGATGACTGCAGGAAGGGGGTAGTGCCTATGATTTAAGAGGTGAATGCATCGTAAGTGCATCTGGATTCATATATATCTGACTACAGAAATGCTGAGTCTTTCTAGTTCATTAAATACAGTAACATGATATACAAATGTGGGGGGAGCACAAATTTTTCTGTAAATATTCATCAATTGAAGCCAAGCTTTCCTCCCTGTTAAGGTAAATCTAGGAGCCCTGCTATGGAGCACAGTCTACCAGCCATTCTTCCTCCTTCTGCCATCTGAACAGCACAGGTTTAGCTATGTCTCTATTTTCTTTCGATCCCTACTGCGACTTCAGTTTCTCTTCTACACCAATTTATCACTCCTCAGTTTTTTCCTGAAGGTTATTGGTATTAGACTCCCTGTGCCACAGACTGCATTACAGTGCCAATTGCAGATGTCTGTGGTGTATATCTATGATTATCTCCCATTATGACTCTTAAGAACAAAGTTGTTCGCATCTTCAGTACTGACTGAATGTGTTTTCACCTTATTTGCGCTTTCACTTCACCCAGAAAATTACCCATTTTATTATCCCATTTCAAAAGATAATATACAGCAGTGTTACTACCATTATATCAAAGATGTAGTGGCACCTAGACCTTTGTTATGAATTACATGTTTCTACTGTATTTCAAAGGTGCTCAAGAAGCTGCATGCTACGGAAAATAGTCTGAAAATGGGTATTTTATCAGAAACTTCAGGCCTACAATATTCAGTGAATGATGAGCTTTTTTTTCCTTACTCAAATGAGCCACAGTTTCCCCTTAAAACCATATGCTTTCAGCTGGCTGTGTAATCTCCAGACACAGGCACTGCAGCTGCAGAACTAACTCAGAAGTTCTCAGCACTAACACCTACAGTAAGTAGCCAACTTAAGCAGGTGAAGAGAACTATTAGCTCCAGAATAATTATAGAATCATTTAGGTTGGAAAAGTCCTTTTAGATCACTGATTCCAACTGTTCACAGGTGACATTCTACTTGCTGACAATTAAGCTAAATTCTCTGCTAATACTGAAGGTGCAGAACCTAAAATAAGGTGGCAAGTTCTTGAAACTCAGGGTCTTTGAATGAATACAATTAGGTTTACACCACAGCACTTGGTAGTCCAAGGCATAAGAACCCAGACTTCATTGAAATTGGTTAATTTGTTATCTCTAACAAAAAGCCTTATGAGAAATACAAAGAAAAAATGGTTTTGGTAGAAATAAGTTCAGGTTTGCCAGGACTGAATCACTGGATTCGTGCTATGTTAAGAAGAATTGGTTCTTCCTTCATTACACTGTTTGATTTGCTCATATAAGTAAATTAACTTAATCATTCTACACAACATTATTGATATGTTCCTTCATAATGCTTAGAGTTAACGCTTGTTTACTCTCCCACTGTGACAAATCAGACCACCTACTCAGACACTGTATTTATTACTGAAGGAACACACATGGAGTGCTAAAAGCCTGTGATAATACAAGTGCAATATTTAGTTGCTTTTCCAGGCAATAATCTTGATAGCTAAATAGTTTAGTTCCCCCTCATAAAACCAGAAGAAATACAGCAGCGATACAGTGAATCGTAAATGCTTAGCTGAGGAAAAAGAATAAAGGAGAATCTAAAATGGAATTTTCCTAAAGTATAACAGTACCACCAATCAGCACCACGATGAACTAATAGCGGACACTGTGTAATTCAAACACTCTTTATGTGCTGCTTATTAGCAAAGGTGTTTGGAAAAAAAGTTAAAAATAAAGACCACATTGCTAAAAAGCTAACCCCGGCCTTCAAGTTCAAAGAGCTTTTCATCCAGCAGAAGATACTCATAATGTGTGGCATGAGCCCACAAACATGTCTCAGGGAGAAGCCAAGTCAGAGCCTCTGTTTTCATACGTGTTACTCAGAAATGTTTCCAGTGCCCTAAAAAGCTTATTTTTTCTATTCAGTAAGTGGTTTAAAACCAATTATTATTCAGTTTTTCCACTGCACTGAAGTTGCTCGAATCTCTGACACCCTACTGAGGTGATCTGCACCCAAAATTTGATAGAAGTCCCATCCATCTTCAGTTTCATGTGTTTATACACAGGTTACTTCATTAAGAGACACAGCAGCCTTAGAGTTTAATGACAGAAATAAGGAATTAATAAATACACACGTAAATCTGCCTCTGATTAAGTTCTTGTGCTATGACAAGCAAGCATGGATTGTATCAAAAGCACCACTTAAAACAATTTTAGGCCAGTGTTTCAACTGCTGCATCTCAGAGCTCTATCCAACATCAAACGAGTTGTGCAAATCAACACACCTGAAAATTCAGGTCTATCTCAGCCTTTAATAACATATCACAACAAAAAGATCTTCAGGAGACAAAACACTGCCTGTGGAAAAAGATAAAAAATGGAAATGCTCAGGAAAGGGGAAAAAACCCACCGCCACACAAAAGAAACTAATCTCATGCATATGGCTTGCTTTGATTCCACAACAAAGATAGATTTTACTAAAACTGCTCAGCATGAAAAACAACACCAATCCCATACAAACTCATCTGAGTATTTTTGAATGGACAGGACTTCAGATTCTGCCTGACAACAGTTGCTCAATTATGTGTTACTTTTATTACACACAAGACTTGGCAGCAGCAGAGAACGTATGTCTGGGACAATCCCTAAAAAATTTACTAACACTTCAAGATACACAGGCCAAGTTACAATATGGAGAGATCCTCAAAATACTTCATTTTGCATGTAATTATTCACTGATAACAGAGGGAGCAGAGCGAAGTTTCAGACTCGGTAACAGATTAAAACCGATTGCTTCTTCCATACCAATTGTAAAACGAACATCTCAGTTGATGTCCTGCTGCCAAAAGGATGTTTCAACAACAACTGTGTTACCAGGAAAGTCTCACATCACTAAGCAATTTGTAGCTCTACACTGGAAGTATCCTATGAAAACAAACATACAGCTTCCAAAACAACCTTAGCATAAATCCATTTCTCAAGCAGCCGGAAAAATAAATGCTGGCATTAAGGCCCCTTTTTTTATCATTTAATATTCGCCACTCCAATGTCAACCAAGTTCATCACAAAAGCCAACTTCTGTCCTGTGTTTGCCTATGAGCACCAAACTATAATTAGATGCCCAAATGATGAATGATAGGCTGATACTTGTACTAGCTCTTGAGGCTTGACCAGTTCTTGAAACAGTGTAATATCCTGAAAGGATTTACCCGTACTTCATATCAAATGCATTGAAAACAAGCAAGGAAAAATCAAGGCACATTAAGTCAAGAGCAAAACTCAGTGTCAAAATCTGTTCCGATTTAAGAAACTGTTAGACAAAACAACATTTACATTTTATTCTGAATTCCTACATTGACATTACCATACCAGTGACGAGCATTTTGAAACATCGAGAATCATATCACAGCCAAACCACGAAAGATAATGACACAGACACATACTCCCACTCTTATAGAGCCTTCTGCTTCCAACAGCTTCACTGAGCTAAGTTAAAAAATAGCAATGGCAAAACAAGGAAAACAGAGTTCCAAAATAAGTGCGACAATAAATCTTAATATGCAATAGCCATGTTTTCATCTTCCCAAAGGCAGCTTAGTCAAAGCTCCTTTCAGAGCACAGTTTTGTAGCATCTCTGGAAACACCGACACCTCTGCAGGGAGGGTGCCGCTAAACGCACAGGGTTAGCGAGCTACAGAACTCGAGTGTATAGAAAGGGAAAGGAAACAGCCAAAGCACTACAGCACTCACATATTAATATAACTACAGGAGATCTGCAAGCCGACAGCCACAGCTCCCTTCTGCATTTAAGGGAGAAGGGAAGGAGTGAAGAGGAAACAGGGGAAAAGTTTCCTCGTCTTTCCGTCAAGCAAATGTAAATTTGTTCATTAGCTCCTCAATCTTTCAGGAACAGTTACATAAAGATATGTAAAATCAGTAATCCTTAGAAAAGGATTCCTTCCACTTCAAAAGGCTGTGCCGGATAAACCCTGAGACACGCGAGAGGTTGACGGGAGAGGCCAGCTCTTCCTCCTGAAGCACAGAGACTCCAGCCAGCTGAGACACGGGCTGGATCCACGCCTGTCGGCACCGCGGAGGCTGGGGCTGCATTTCCCTCCCGTACACCAGCCCTGCACAGACGGGCAGAGGGGCTGCGGGGCTCTGGCATCTCTGATGCACACAGCCGGCAGCTGCGGGAGGCTGATGGGGTTTTACGTGCCATGAAATGGTGGATCTGACTGTCAGGCACGTTTTATGATAGGGAGAGATCGTGAGCCTCTGCAAACCCAAGCCGGGCAGGGATAGCAAGAGGCAGGCGGGGAGCGGGACCAGCAGAGGCAGGGCCTGGAGGACTGGCAAGCCCAGCCGCCTCCCCCCGCCGGGCCGGGTGGCCCCAGCCCGGGCCCCCCCTCCGCCAGAGCGGTACTTACGTGAAAACAAAAAATAAAGTAGTCGAACCCACTAATAAGGCAGCTGCTGTGGAGACCGGGATGTATTTAGTAGGTTTAAACCTCTTTCCAGTGCTGCTGGGCATCCTGTAGTTTACACATCACTATGTAAATCCAACCCGAGAGGAGGGAGCCGGGAGGATGCGGGTCCCTCCGGCGCGGGGAGAGCGGGACCCGGGCGGCTGGGAGGGACGGGAGAGGGACGGGAGCAGCTGACCTCCAGCACAGGAAATCCCACCCACACCGCCCAGCCCACTCGGCTGATGTCAACCAGCCCCTTAAGGTAGCGCTGCGGGGAGATGGGAGCGGGGCGCGCAGGCAGCGCAGCCCCGCGGAAGGGCGGCCGGTGCGGGCAGTGACGGCCCCGGGGCGGCCGAGCCATCGCCGCTCGGGCCTCCCGCAGCGGGGCAGCCCCTGCGGACAGGGGTGTCTAGGTCTATCCTCTCTACAAGAAGCCCCCCCTCCTCCCCCGAAAAGAAAAATGGCAATGAACTGAGCTCCACAGGGTGCTGTGTGGGACGCTGAAGCTCCTGTAGCAGCTCCCTGTACAGCGGGGCTCTAGAGGGGGCTGCGGGCACGGTACCGCCGCAGCAGCCCCGGAGCGCAGCGGGGTCCGCGCAGGGAGCGGCTCCGAGCGGGGCCCTGCAGGACAGGGCGAGCTGCACACGAATCCTGCCTTGCTAGCTCAGGGAATAAACCCTACTTTTCATTCTGCTACAGCCAGAGTCACAGTATTAACGGAACTGCTGCACTCTGCCAAATGTAACTGATTCCAAGATCCATAACTGAGTGCAAACATAACTGAAATTACACTATAGTCTGTTCTTTAAAAAACTATCCATTAGCATCAGGACGCAGACAGAAGAGGTAATTTAAGGTAACAACAGAAAGTTCACTGAATCGGCTTTCCCAAGAGTAGTGTGTGAATGGCTCCTCTGTTCACACTCGGGGGCACCACGCAGCAGCTCGCCTCAGTCACAAGGACACCCTCCGATGGGAAGAAAGGTTCAAGGCCGCTTGGAAGTTTAGAAATCAAGACCAGGAGCTGCATGCATCTTGCTCCCTCCCTCCTGCTTTCTTTCTCAGCTAATCCCCCTTTTGCAGCTGCCAACATGCAGATAAGTAACCCCTGCCTAACACAAAAGCCACATTTGCAGCATCTGCTGGGTGTTGTTAAAAGCAAGCTTGCCCTAGAAGGCATACACTGCAGTGCTGTTCTGAAAGGACATTCATAATTTCTTGTTTCAAGAGACTTGATTATTTCCACAGTCCTAAAAGTCTTAAGAACAGAACAAGTAAAACCCAACCAAAAATCTGTAAGGGTCCTCAGCTTTGCAGTTTGCAAACTGCCAACTCCCCCCTGCCCCCCCCCCCCCCCCCCCCCAAACAAAAACCAAATTTTGAGCATCAGCTTTAACAAAAGCAAAGCCAGCAAGTTCCAGCCTTAGGACATATGGCTATGTGAAATCTCAGCTTTTGCTAACAACTGCCCTGCTTAAAAAAAAAAAAAAAAATCTTATCCAAAAGGGACTACAGCCAGAAGGCAACTTAAAATGATCTCCAGAGTTGGATTTTAAGGAATGGGAAGGACAACATCTACTGAAAGTTAGTTATTTTTGAATGCTTGGGGGATTGAATGTTTCCTTGCTTCACTACTCCTTGTCATGCTAGCTTATTAGAATTAATTATTCTCCAACCCCTTGTAAGTAATCAAAAGGTCAACAGTTTTACACAGAATCAGGCTCTGCATACTAAGCTGAAAGGCTTCAGGTACAGCTACATGAGCATGTTAAATCAGATCAAAGGCACACCTGGGAAGCAAATCTCTCCATCACCATCACTTACCAGGTCTGATGTGTATTGCTGAGTGGTCTTCAAGGAGCCAGCTGGGTCCCTTTTCAACAAAACTGGGCTGGAAGATCCATTTCAGGAGCACACCTAATGTTCTGGGCCACAAGTTAGTTTAGCACCACTTACTTGACAAAAGCAGAGACTTCGTCACTTACATCAGTTTAATCATCTTCTTCCTTCCCACTCAAGCAACAGTCTGGGTGAAGAATTTTAAATGCAAACAGAACTCTGACTAATTTTTCAGTGATATTTTTATTTTAATCTGGAAAATGTTATTCTAAGCAACATTATAGACTGTTCATGAAGTTTGGTCAGCATCCTGTAATGGATAGTATGAGAATTACTCAAATGCATTTCTTATGTCTTGAAAAATAGTAAAGAAGTTGTCTCCCAAGTGACAGTCATATCTGCATTTTTAGCATGGACCTGCAAGTTTCCTTTCTAGGTGAGCCACAGAAACATCCTGTCAAGTTTCTAGCATGAGCTGGTAAGCAATAGGCACAAGTTCATTTTAAGATACATATCTGGAGTATAAAGATTTATTTAAATTTCATTATTTTTAAAGATGAAGCCTTTCTGGGACAGTAACATTCCTTCATGTGAATAGAGGAGTTATTCTTAAGGAGACTATGCCTCCTCTGCACCTCATTATTTTCAGTTGTATTTTCCCCTAAGGACTCTTTCCTCCATAGAAAGTCTGCTTCTCAAAGACAGTTTTGCAAGTGGGGAGGATTCAGCACTTCTGCTCGTTCCAGCCTTCAGAATGGTTTTCCCTTCATCACTCTGACACACTGATGCTGATCCACTCTCACTGTATCAGCCCCCACTTATTGGGCCAATCTTTCAAGCCATTCCTGTTCTGAAAAGAGGCTCTCAGCAGCAAGCAACTTCGGCTTTTTTTTTTTTTTTAATATCCCAATCACACAACACTTCTCTAGAGGGAGACTAAAGATAACTGAGTTATCAGGACACAAAGAATTGTACCTTTCATAGCCACAAGAAGAGGTGCATCTCCAAACTGAACTGATCTCAAAGATCACTGTGGGAGCCTGGTTTGAGCTGCACAATCATCCTGTGGATCACGACACCTGTGCTGTGCAGTCATGCAGACCCAGCATTTCCAAAAAACAGCTGAGACATTTCATTTTACAAGGCTACAGTGTTGGGCTTTGGGATTACTTTTTTCTGGTGCACATTGTAGATTACCTATCAGAAAGCAGTGATTTTCTGTAATTTTGTGTCCAACAGTTCCCACAGTTCACCTCATTTCCTTCCCACTAACACTCCAGTTCTCAAGAATGCCCTGTTTTCAAGCCAGCACAAAGCACTGCTGAGCAACACTCAATCTCATTATTACAAGCCAAGTATATTTAAAGCAGTCAGATGACTTTACCTGTCAAACACTAAGGGTGTCTGAGGAGGACTTGACTAAAGCTGAACAGGCATGTCTCAGAATTGCTCTCCTGGAACACCTTTATTTCAAGGACTGCAGTTTCTGGATTCACACTACCTTATGAGCATGCCAGAAGATTCTGGCAGCACTGAGGTAAACAGCAAAGGCAGCATGAGTTAGGGAAAGATTTAATGACAAAGAACAAACACAGCTACAAAGAGCAATCTAAAAATAATCTAGCAGAGCATGGCTAGTAATTGCATGTCTTCTTGCAAGATTTTACTCTGAGGTTTTACCCCAAAGGAGGAAGGGCCAACCACAGAAGTTGTGTTGGAGCCACATGGCAGGGTACCCCTCTCGGAGCTGGTAAGATGAAAGGAAACTCACAACAGAGCAAGAATCAAGAAAGCCATGCAATTTTCATATCAAGTCATGGCACTAATTTTAGCTGGAAATCTTAGCTACGTGATTAAGAAAATTCTTTTATTTTGCACACTTGAAAGTACTGAAAATCCCTGGAATATTTTATTGGTCACTTGCAAGTTAGCTCCTAGCTTGTATTTGCTGTTGCCATTAAACAGTGACCACAATAAATAATTATACTTTTCTTACTACAACAAATGTAGTTGCCAGCCCTTGTAGTATTCGTGACCTGCAAACTGTTCAGGGTCACTGGGAGAACCCTCAAGGATCACCAATTTGTTGTTAAGTAAAAGCTGGTTTTCCCCTCTAATGTGCAGTGCTCAGAACAGAGCCATCTGGATCATCTTGTGCTGCACAGTGCTGCCAGAAAGTGCCAGACAGTTCTAGGTACGAGCCAGGCCTAGTAAGTTACCCACTGGAACTTTAATTTGACAATTTTCATTTAGTTGTTCATTTCTTACCAGATAAATCAAGAAATTATTGCCTAATGATGACTTTTCAGTAGCCTTAACAGATATACCACAAAATTTTCTAGATGATTCCAATAGATATTTTTCATGGGATGGCTTTTGCTCAGAACAGAGATGGAGTATTTCCCAACAGCAGTGACGAGGCATGTCAAGTTTCATTTACTATGAGACTTTGGTAACTCTGCAGACTGATTCTTAAATGATCCCCACAAAAAACTACTTACATCAGAATGAGGTAGACCTCCAGTTTTAAAGATTCACTAACCATCCTGTTTAAAACCATTACTTAAGTGCAATTCTCCTCCTCTAGAATGAAATATCACTCTAAATGATGCTGCTGAAACTCTGCAAGCCAACAGTGCTCATAAACCAGCAAACAAGATGTTAAAACTGATAAGCACTGTTTATATGAAACAATGTTAACTTTAATTAGAATAGTTAGAATAGCTTGAGAAATATCCTCCAAACATACAAAATATTCAGTCATTTTAATGTCTAATCCATCTTTGTTGATGTTTACAATAGCCATAATTGCTTTTATGGAAAAACGTAACTACTTGAAATGAGGCCAGCCAGCACAACATGAATAGGCAAGAGCTCATGACACCATTAGCTTCTCTGTTAGGTCATAAGCAAATTGCAGATCTTGATACAACAGTTCATATCTACAATACAGTGAATCAGCTGATGTCAGTTTGTAGAGTCAAGACTGATAAACAACGAGCTGCACTTTTCCAGCTTGAAAGCTGGAAACATGTTTAGGACTGTAAAGCTGGTGAAACACTTGCAGTAGTCAGACACCTTCCACAAAGGAAGTTTGCTGCACGTAACATCTGATCCAGATTTGTGCCAGCACCTTCTTTGTACTTAAAACATTACATTGGTGTAACAGAAAATACACCCCACAAACATTACCTGTACCATTAATACTTTACAAAAAAACATCTGATCTGATGTATGTTGCATTTTCACTAGGAGACTATAGCAAACTGGTTTGACAAGTCTTCCAAATATGAACAGGTCTTAAGTCAGTGGTTGGTGTCGAATGTGACTTAAGTGGACAGATATTCCATACTTAAATTTGCATATTATAAAAATACAGTGGGCATAAATCTAATGCATAGCTGTAGGTACTAACACTACTCAGCTCTTAAATATTAGGAAGATTTTTGCTCCTGTGCTTGTCAGTTTTCACAGCCTCAAGATTTATTTCCTTATTCTTACTTGCTCAAGCTGCTTACTTGAGAAGCACCTTGTTTTCACAAGCACTAGAGTCTTGACAAATCACTTGCATGTAGAATCCATTCTACAGCTGATCATTTCAAACTTTTCTTCATCAAGCAAACCACTTCTGATCTGTTGCAGTTAAGTTTTCCTTAGCTCCTTACTCTGAAAATGATACTGTCAAAGATTTAGCTAAGGTTGGTAAAAAACTGGTAATTCCTTTTCTTTCTATTTTCAAGAGTAATTCTAGCTAAATCTAATTAGGAAGACCTTTAAAATAGATCCTAAATAAACCATCATAAAATAAAATAAAATCCTTTATACACACCTCACTTCACTGAACTAGTGTAAGTTTACACATGAACTCAGCAATGTAAAAACACTTTGAAATTAGTTTGGCTAATCAAAATTAAGACATTGGCTTGCCATGGACACCTCAGAAAATACAGCTTGCTAGAAACAACCTGGAGCAGCCAGGACAGATGGGTGTCCTGGGAACAGGAGGGCATAAATAAAGACAGCAAAGGGAAGTTAACTGGAGAGGTTTAGGGTTGTTAAAATAACCACCCACTGTTTAAGGACTTGGCACTGAAAGCCAATGGCAATTTGTACAGATCAAAAACCAGCAGGGCAGTTTATAATGTAATCTCCACCACTGTCTCCATTTCTACACAAATAGGTGCAATTTAATATTACTGAGGTGCCAAGCTGAGTTTTCTGAACTCTGATTCGGAGTCTTTTCTTTAGAGAAAAGTTTCTAGCAACATTTTTCACTGAATTATGTGAAGGAATGCACCGAGATGGAGCAGCACAAGGCCCAGCATTGCTGAGGGGCATCAGAGTTCAGCACAACTCATTGTGATCCACACACAGCATCCACCAGAGGACACAACACTCTCAAAGAGGTAACAACTCTTAGCAATAAAATCCAAAGAACTACTCAGACTGATTTTTTTTCCCCTTTACATACAGCTTTAAGCATGTTGCATCAAAATTAAGAATTTACAACATTCTCCTATCTGCATAGCGTTGAGAAGAATTTTAATTTTCTGAGTTTTTGGTATCACTGAGAACTTGTGTTTGATACAAGCTACCTTATTATACAGGAAAAAAAATATCGACATTTAGTGTTAAAACAACAAATTGGGAGTGTTTGCAATTTGTGAATGAGAGATTTAGTATCATTAATACAAACTTACTCCTGGAGAAAAAAACCCCCAACAGATTAGTGTAGTCTTCAAAATAATTAACATGGAATCTAGAGAGAACTATTTTAAATTCATTTCTATAATAAGTAGACTTCTTTAAGACCTGAACTACCTGTTAAGAAGGTATTCTTTTGATGCTTGTCCACAGTTAACAATTTCTAAGTTGAATTCATCACTCAGGAATCCTCAGACATTCATCCATTCAGCATATACACAAAACCATTAGTACCATCAAAGGCTGGGTCATTAAGCCTGGCTATATAGCATCTTTCTAAACCTGAAGCAAGCAGAAAATTTGTACAAATTGCAGACTTTAGCACCCAACAATGCTTTACTAACCCTATTGTATTTTCCTTCTTTATCAAACATGGAATAAAGCTTTTAAAAAATCTTCACTTGGCAGCCTACCTTACCTGTAGGAAAGTTTAATCATTAGAATAACTTGTACAAAAAAAAAAAGGTGTTATTTCACCGAGATAATTTTAAAAATACTTACTGCTTTTTAATGTGTAGAACAGCTAAAGCAACCAGAATATTGACTGACCATCCTTTAGTTTAGAGGACTAAAGTATTCTTCAGCCCAATGTTACCTAGAGAAATGATTTTACTGAGTGGTCTCTCTTAACTTTGCTCTTTGAGACTGCAGACTTGCAAGGATGGTTGCAATCCATGAACTGTAAACACAGATCAGTTAACTTAAACAGGAATGGAAATGTCTTGAAGTCATTTAAGGATGCTGAAGTAAGAGGGGAAGAGAGGGTAATAACATTAAGCAGGAGTCATCAATAACCAATATTAAGACAAATTAAGTCATTCAGGTGCTGCCCCCCCTCTTCTGTACAATGTTTGACAGTGAAATGCAACTCACCCATTTTGCTGCCTTCATCACTTTGCCCCTGAAGACTAAAAATGC
Source organism: Corvus cornix cornix (assembly GCF_000738735.6). Classification (NCBI taxonomy): domain Eukaryota; kingdom Metazoa; phylum Chordata; class Aves; order Passeriformes; family Corvidae; genus Corvus; species Corvus cornix. Next base: position 7,307,549 of record NC_046345.1, read on the forward strand.
ATTCCCAGTATGAATTCTCAAAATAAAAAGCAAATCCTTTAAATGAAAATTTAAGTTTATTTTGAAATTTTTAAGTAATTTCTATCAATTTAGACACAGTTTGACATTATCAGATCATTTACAATGATTCATGGATAAAGATTTGGCTTTTACATTCAAATGTTAAATACTTCAAAATAGCTTTGTCTTGTTATTTCCAAACCAGAAACACTAAAGAGCATTTTGTTTTGCCTTTCAACCATCTTCGTTAATTAACAGACTTTTGATATCTGCTGTAGTTCAAGGGGAACGTGCAAAACACCAAAGGAATTATTTTGTTTGAATGAAGTGAGTACCTGAATTACAGTTCCAGATTTAAGACTCGTTCACTGTAGCATCAAAAGGCAGTGCTAAGAAAAAAGACGTGATTTTTTTTTTTTTTTAAAAATATATTTTCCTCAGGTACACTGCAGAACCTGACTGAGCTAAAAGCCTCTTTATGAAGACAAAAAGGTCTTGCTATCCCATGTTAACATCATTCAGTCTTACAGTTTAGCAAGTTTTGTCCAGTTTTCATAATTATTTTGGAAACTATTATAAAATTTCATCTCTATCCTAACACAATCCTTGTATTAGTGTTTAACAACAAAATTCAATTTATCTATTAGACTTAATTCTGTTGATTTTATTGCTTACTAAAGTTTATTTTCTTACTCTCTAGCACTAATTTGAAATTGGATAAACTAAAAACATTTGCAGGGAAGAGATTTGATCAATTTGCCCATTCTGGCAAGGAGGGTGTCCCTCAAGCATGTGCACCATAATTAACTGTTCCAAAATGAATTCCAGACTGCTGCTCTCCAAGAGGGACAGCCTCCCTACCAAGCATCTGAGAAGTTCAAAACTCCTCTAGTTTGTAAAAACAATGAGCTCCAAAGCCCTGGGAAAAAAGCTTATACATTTTAGACCTATAACAACAACAGGCTGGCAAGGGGAATGTCACAGGAAGGTACTCAAACAGCTCCGATTCCTTTGCATACACCTCAGCGTAACAGGCTGCTGCTGCTGCCTTCAGTCAGCAACAGCACACCGTGGAAGATCTGGGACAACAGCAGGAACTGTCTGCTGGAATCAAGCCTTTGTACTATTAACAAATTTGGGGCAGGGGGAAGCACAGATTTTGTTTTGTAAGAGGGAAATGCTTCTCAAATCTGACATAATACATATTTGTCCCCCACCTTTATTTTCACTGTCTGATGGATCATCATCAACAGTGTGCCAGAAATGCTCTTACTGCCTGATTCCAGAAGCCTGCTGTGTTTCAAGAAGCACAGGCACATTCCCTGCTCAGGTACACACAGCAGCAGGTGTGAAAGGTCTGTTACATTACAGTTTAGAAGCCATACAAGAAACACAAATGCAATCCTAATCTTCCCTGCTGACAAAGTCTGTTAACCTACTTAATCCACAGGAATGATGATATGTAGCTCAATTAAACATGTGTATTCATAAGCCTTTACAGTATACAGAAAACTCAGTTCTGTCCCCTGATGCGGTTTTCAAGTTTGTTTTATTCACTCTTTTGGATGACTATAAATAAGTGTTTCCACTATGGAAAAGAAAGTTAGCACAGTACATTTTCATGACTGGGGAATGAATTTTTCTGAAGACACCTTCCAAAGGGCAAAAGCTTAGAAAAAACAATGTGAATGTTGAATTCAGTTCCATATAAAGTCCCTTGTAAAAATTAAAAAAAAAAAAAACAACCAAAAAAAACCCAAAAAAAAGGAAAAGAAAAAAAGAAAAAAGTAAAGGAAAAACTGCAAGGCCCAGGATGATTTTATTGCTTTTCTTCAGTTTTTTCCTTGGTCTCTTTCTTCTCAGATTCTCTGCTCTCTTCTTTTACAGAAAGCTCTTCTAGTTTTTCAGCAACTTTATCAGCACTATCATTTTTGTCTGTGCCTGCTAAAAGATTGGTTAGGAAAAATGTTACATACAGGCAGTAATGGATTTCCCTGTTAGAAAGAGTAAAGACAGAGGGTGAGGGGGGTGGGGAGAGACAGCTGGTATTGGACAAAAATTAAGATATTCTTCACTGACCACTGGAGTGACTCATTCCATTTCTTTTCCTCTGGTAATTACTTCAGATGTCAGAATTCAAGAAATACCACTCGTATATGTTAATCACTACATAAGGGCTTAATCACAGGGACTGAGCAGTGTGTAACATCTGGCCAGCTGTGCTGCTACCAATAAGGTATCCAGACAAGTCCTTAGCTTCTTGTCATCTTAACCAAAAAAAGCAAAGCCAAGTTCTCCAGTTTGAAATTGGGGAATAGGAATTCTTAAGACTGGAAAACTCCAATCTAAGTATCTCGAAGAACATTGACTGCGGTAGTTTGTTCTTAAGATGGAAATGTTTATTATATTTACATGGTGGGACACCTTGTCACACAGGCAATTCTAAAGGGAAGTGCAATAATCTATTAGAGACTTGTGAACAACTTCATACACATTAACAGCTATAAGAAAACATTAAATATTATACTTGCATGATTATACATTTGTGAAATTTGGGAAAGGGACCTGCAAGGAAGAAAGAGCACTGTGGCTGCAGTGTTCACAGTTCATTTGTGTACTATAAGCCACAAATACTTCCTTGGTAGCCTTTCCAAAGCAGCGATGTCCCAACAGCAACTGTAACAGCCTTCTACGGGAAAGAAGGCCATCGTCACTCCTGTGAGCTCTTACTCTCGCAGACAGAAAAGCACCTGAACTGAAGGCTGCAGTTCAGCACAGAGTGAGTCTGCTGGAACACGACACTCCAGGGTACTGCAACCACTCACACAGCTCAGAAATGTGGCACCGAGTTACACTGAGACTACCTTACCTTTCTTTGCTTTCTTGCCTACTTCGTTCCTGCATTCTTCAAATTTTGCCTTGAATTTCTGTGCATCTGTTTCAGTAAAGATAAAATATTTTTTCATTACTTTTACTGCCTCACAACATTGAATACTTCTAATCTGGAAGAAAGATACCCCAGGAGAAGCTTTGTGTAAACAAAATTTTTAGGGACTTATGAAGTAGTCTAGTAAATCATACAAGATGCAAAATTCTTCAATCGCATCTTTGTGCAACAGCAATTTATCTTCTTCAGCAAGTTTACTAAAGCGGCTTATTTTGCAAGATACTCAAAATGTAATGCCAGCAGGAGCTGTTCTGTAGTTATTGCAACTCCCAGCTGTCTGTAGCCTAAAGGAATAGGAATACGATGTCAGAGACTGCTAATACAACTATACGTATGCAGAAGACTGAAGATTAGCTTTGAACTGCTATCCTTGCCAGCTACATTATACCCCAAGAGTTTTCCACACCCTGACCATAACTGGGGTTCTTAGCATCAGCAAAGGAAGATAATGCCTGTTTCACCAGTACAGCATTCAGACTCTGTACCCAAGGGCTATTCCTCACTACAAAAGCCGACAATGCATAATCTTCATTACATTCTAAGCCACCACTCAATTCAACAACCATTCCAAGCAGCTGATCGAATTTCAGTAATGTTTCTACACAAGTAATACAAGCAACAAGAGACTGGCCAAGGAGCTTCCTGACAGCAGAACGACCAAGGTGGTACTAGCCTGCTATCCCAGGCTGGTCTGGCTGACCACAGGAGGTCACTGTTGCCCCACAGGCATTCTGAAGGCACTTTGTAACTGGTCCAGGAAGTGTTTGTATCGATTCCTTTTCAAGCATCTCAAACAGGAGAGACACCTGAAGGACAAACTTATGTCTCTTCACCTGTCATCTGCTTAGTCAGTACTGCAAAGGGCAAACAGGAAGAAAGGAGTACTCCTTTAAGGCAGAACATTCAATAAGCTGAACAGCCTCTACCAGAAAGAGGGAAAGACTTCTCAGAGATGAGCAGTTAGCCTTTAATTTCCTTCTGGATCATGAAGCAAGCACTAAGCAGGTGGACCAGAAAGGTTTGTCTAACTAAACAATATAACACTGGAGACTTAAGGCAAAGGAAAAAGACAAGATATACTAAGTTCTTTCCTGATGTAGTCAAATCCATCAAGTTTTAAAATATACAACCACTTTATGATCCATCTAGTACGTAGGGAGAAAAGGAAGCTAACACACTAAACTTGTGTGGCAAATTGTAAAGCAAGAAATGCAACACTTTTTCATTTTGCTTCTTTAAAAAAAACCCAACCAAACCAACAACAAAACAACATAAACCCCCTCTGCCCATAAACACTTCTTTGATTTAATCCCAGCTGATCCATTACTAGTTACTGCTCTGGTACTCGGTGTAGTCACTCCAGAAAAAGCCACCGACTAGTTTGATGGGTCTGACTAGCACTTTTCACTGAGGGTTCCATTTAATCAAAACAAAGATACTACATACTTCATTAGAAAAAAACCAACCCAGATGTTCTGCTAATGCAGACAGACCAGAAATATCAGGTCAGGATTTCCTTGTTTCTAATGCAAAAATCTAATCTTAACTACAATGGAGCACCCGAATTAAATGAAAGTAAGCTGCACATGAATCTCTTAACTGCTTTTAGTTTTATTCTAATTGGCATTGCACTTACATGAAATGGTTTATGTTAAAAAAGGGCCTAGGGCAGAAACAGTACAAATATTACTGCAGACCTAATTACTTCACTGTTTGTCAACAGATGTGGTTAAGTGATTAACAAACTTCTCTCAGATAAAGAATTAATTAGCTAACACTACCACGAAGGGGTGAGATACAGCATGTCTCAACAATGGTTTAGAGCAGTATTCAGGCAAGCAGGGTAACATAACAGTTTACAATCAGTGTAAGTTCAGTGCCAGTCCACTCACTCTCTGCGTTTAGAAATCGGATTGCCAGAAGTTCGGGCTTGGGACTTTCATCTGCAAAGTCAGCATGTGTGTTCCAGACCCATGCCCTGTCGCTCCCAGCGTTAGGCTTCAGCTCCATTAAGGGTGTGACTGAAAGGAAAGCATTAAAAGATGTACAGAGCACAATAGTAAATGTTTTCCACATCAGCCTCCATAAATCTCAGTGACAACGGGCTGTGATGGTTACGTAAAGCACTTGACACAGAATTTCTCTGGGATAAGTACAAGACAATGGTGCCCATGTGTATTTTTCCTTACACTGTCAAATAAAATGATGCAAGACCGTTACTGTGTGAGAGGATGCTGGATTCACTACTGTTAGGAAAGAGATTTTAATTCAATTTTTTGTTTAAAACAGATGACTGTGATACTAAGAGATGCAATCACTGAGCACAGCTCTGAAGTACAGGCAAATGATTTAGGAGGAAAAGGCATCCAGACAAACAACACTCATTCTTCTTTTGCACACCGAAACTACTACCAAAATTAATTTTAAAAAACACTATTCCTACAATTAGTCATCAGGTTAATTCTCTCTCCCATCATTTTAAAACTGTACTACAAGATATTACAGAATTCTGCAGTGCTGCAAAGTGTTCAGTGTATTTTCAATCTGTTTGCTCCCTTCCAGTAAATGGGGCCCTTTCCCACCAAGACACTACAATTACCTCACCTGACTGACTCGAGAAGTTGAAATGTTACTTCCCACAGTACCTTAAGACTTTGTACATTACAGACATGCAAAGTATAAGCAGGGCTTTTTTTCTGGGTCCTGTCTAGTTCAGGAGAAATCTGAAGAGTCTACTCCCTTCCCTGCATTTTTAAAATCTAGAGATCAAAATACATTTTGCTCCATTTAATGCTTTGCAAAAATGAAGAGAGTCCTTTTGTCTGACTGTGAGTCAGCATAAATTCAATAAACAAGTCTATATGGAGAGCAGCTTTTCCATGAAAAAAACCCTAAACAACTTTTGACATGAATACTACAAATTCATCAATTCTGTTTTGCATATGTGCAACATTTATTTCCCTAAACAAAAGGTTTATTCCTGCTGGTTGGTGACTACACTGCTTTCATATTTGCCATTTCTTTTACTAAACACCTGTCTCCTCTGAACATTTTGATTTCTGAAGGGATCTACCCAAGAAAACAAGCACTATTGAGCTTTGCATTAAGCTACTTCTTATTTCAAGTTAAACTACATTTATGTAACTCCACAGAACATTATATACTCCTCATATAAAAACCTGAGTATCACCAAAGCAAGCCAGTATCACCATATTAGTCTGCTTGTTGCGAATTGTGCTGACTTTCAAGTTTGTCTTGCTCTTTCATGGTTTTTTTTTATTCAAAGAGGTTTCTTTTTTGAATGAGTCAGCCCAATATAACATGTTCATTTCAGTTTATTTCACAAGCAGAGAAAGGTAAACTCAGATTAGCTTAGCACCTCAGTCTGTTTTCTGATGGTTAAGGGATTGGTTCCAGCAATTCAAACATTTAGCTCCAAGTAGTAAATTATTAGATCATATTTTTTCTCACTCTTTTACAAAAGCAAGCCAGCATACATTAAATTCTTATTCCAAACAGTATTAAGGCCTACATGTTCTACACTCTATTAATCATTAAAATAAACCACACCCATTGGAAGCAATCATATAATGCCCATCTATCACAGCTAAATTTTAAAGTGACTTTAGTTAGTATTAGAGCAGTATCAGGCTCTGAGGGAAAAAAGCTTCAGCTTCCTTCCATTAATAAAAATAACCCCTCATGGTTTTTGATACCTGAAACCTTGTATGAACAGCAGGAGACAACCATACTGAATTTCTACAAGCTTATTTTTTCAAACAAGAATAAGTATAGCAATAGCAATGTATAACATACTGTAATGGTTTGCACAGATTTTTAGGGTTTTATCCCTCCGCATGAGGAGGCGAATTGTTCCCTTCTCCTTGTGTTTCAGGAGCTTCACATCACCAGTTCCTCGTTCTTTCCACTCTGGAAGGTCATTCTCAGATGCAAACCGGAAGAGCTTCGCTCGCCTTGGAGAACAAAAGATTTAATTAGCCTCCATGTATTAAAACATTTATTAAAACACCACACCTGATAGGCAGTTCTTTTTATAAGACACACAGAGGAAGAAAACAATTCCTTTTATAAGATTCTCTGTTCAACTTCAATATACACATTTAGAAACTGATATGATAAATTAAAATCTAGTAAGAGAGCATTAGGAATTATGTAATAACTGTACTAAAATTCTGGACACTCTTAGGGAATGATAAACATATTTGGTGTAGGCAACCTTTTAAATTCAGGTAGCTAATTAACAGGTTTTGCTAAAGCCAGAGCTCACCATACTACCTGTTAGAAACTGACCATCACTTTAGGTATTACCAGAATCTGTATATGGAGAACTCAAATCTCTCTTCCAGATGAGCAATACCATTCGTTGATTAAGTAAAAGCAGAATTTTTTAAACCTATTTAAAGCAAGCACATCAGGGATCAAATTCAAAACACTTCTTAAGCCTTTAGGCTACATTTTTCTTCAGAAAGATCAAGCTCTCCTGATCTGACAATAAGCATAATCTAAGGATAAACTATGTTGAGGACAACAGACAGGAAATGCCACAGATGCCCCAATACTGTACTGCAGCTGTTGTTTTTATTATTTCAGCACCTTGTACATCACCCTTTACCTAGGGATGCATGGCAGCAACATCATATACATCTCATTTCTTTCCTCCCAAGACACTTGTTTCATACTGTGATCACAATTTCAATAATTGTTACCTAAGTTGTTGTTTTCTTTTATGCTAAACAATGCTAAAGCCAGATTTGTACTATCAGCTCCCTTCTATGGTTCCAGACTTCATTTCCTTGGGGCAATATCAACTGTCCCCCACTCAATCTCGGCCATCACAGTGCAGGCCAAGCAAGTTAGATTACCCCTTCATACAGCGATTGCTACAAGTTATGCAGCTTCTTATAAACACTGTCAAGTTTAAGCCTAATGAACACGCACATAATAGAGAGAAATATTCTACTTACATCTTAAAGAGTTCTTCCTCATCCTCTTCCAGAGTTTTTATTTCTTGCTCTGGAAGGGAAACTATGGGCTCAAACTGAGGATCGTGGTTAGAATCATCTGCATTTTCAGTAGAAGTATCATGCTCCTCATGTGCTTCCTGAGGAGTAAAAAACCAAAACACAAACTTGCTATGTACCCAAACCCTGAAGTACTCATATCTGTGTTTAAAACACGTATCACTTTTCAGCAACTAGATCTTAGTAACTGAAATACCATTATACCTGAAAACAAAGGACTTCCAAGTCAACATACAGTTACACTAAGAAACAAAAAGGTGCTCATCCAGTGCTAGGTGTTTTAATCCTACAACTCATGAATTGTGCGGAGGCTTGGCCTTGGAGCAATAGCTCTTGGTTATGGAAAAATAATTTCTTCAACAATTTTTCCTATGCAATGTGTTTTATGCTACTAAAGCCCTACTATTTCTTTAGTGCCTAATGACCCATTGTTAATGGGAAAATTAGAAAAAAAACCCCACACAACATCAAAGCAACCACCTAACCCAGCTTAAGGGACACATCTTAAGTCATCTTGCATCATCTCAAGTTCATAATTCAGTCTTATGTATTAGAATCACCCACAGTCAAAGATATTATGAGACAGAGCTGTAACACTCATGAAATAATTTAGGTTTCTTGTTTTAAGACTCCTCAAGGAACTTTAGGTTACAGGTACATGGCCAAAATAATATTTCCTATTTAAGTTCTTTAGGAATCTGTCAGAGCATTCATTAAGCTTAAGAATGGTTTTTACTAAGTGACTAGTAGGTAAATGATAAACATCTCTAGCACTTCATACATATGGACTGCTAAGAAGCACTCAGCACACAAGCCTAGGAGGGAGATTCATATGCAAGTTTAACAAAGCCACAAAGCAGCTATCTCAGGTCAAGGGAATTGATTTGGGTTTGGGGTTTTTTGTTGCTGCTTGAGTACCAGAAAGGAAAAACAGTCTATACATCGAAGACATTTAAATAATATTTTTACTTTACAAATGGAAGAGTCCGCTCTTACAGGCTCTATTCACAATGTCCTTTATAGAGCAGGTACACACAACTTGTGCATAAAGCCACTGAAATAAAGCAGTCTATTTTTACTACATAGTAAACAAAAGAAAAAAGAGGGGACAGGGGAAAATTAGGTAAAAAATGTTGCAAAATAAAGTCTAGTTGTATCAACAACATCACACAAGCTATCGCCAGTTTTATGTCCCCGGTGTTCCAACATGTAAAAAAAAAAGCGAGAAAGGCGTTACGTCACATGTTTCCGAAAAACAGGACAAGAAACGTTAGCTAAACTCTTATACATTGTATCTTCCTGTGTAAGTAGCACATCCCTCCTGGTAACTCATGGTGCGTTCCGCGCCTGAGCAATTAATTACAGAGACCATGAGAAATGCACGATTCACAGCAGCCACATGCGAGAACGTGGATCCCGTTATCACGATACGATCCCGCCCTGCCGCGATATAAAGCACGTGGGGAACTGCTGTAGCACGAGGGGTCCGGCCAGCGGGCCGGGGGAGGGGCGGAAAGAGGGAGGAGAAAAAGAAAGAAGGGAAACGGGGAGAAGGAGCACCCGAAAGATCCCGGGTCGCTCGGGCTCCCTCATGCCGGGGAACGGCAGAGGCGGGTGGAGGGGCCAGCCCGAGGAGCCGCACGTGCCCGGAAGGGCCGCAAACCGCCGGCCCCGCGGGCGCGGCCGCTCCAGCCTCCAGCAAGGCCCAGCGTCCGTCCCCCCGGGCCCTGCCCGACCTCGGCTCCCCCCGCCCGCCTCAGCCCCCCCCGCCCGGGCCCCACCTGTTTCCGTTACTCTCCCGCCCCGGCCCTCGGTGCCGCCCCTTCCCCCCGCCGTTCCCGGCCTGGCCGCCGGCCTGCGGCCGCCCCTCACCGCCGTGTCCGCCATGGGCCCGCTCGCCGCGCTCCGCTCGCCGCTTCCTGCCGCGCGCCCCGCCCGCCTTTACCTCATTCCCGCAGCCCGCGCCGCGCCGCCGCAAGGCACGATGGGAAACGCCCGCTCCCTCTCAGCCCCGCGCTCGTGCCCCGCCCCCGGCGCGGGCAGAGCACCGCCCGCCCCGGCCCCATCACACCGGTCCCCCCACGGGCCCCCGGAACCGGCCCCGGTACCGGCCCTGCCACCGACCCCCGGTACCGACCAGCGGCGCGGCCCCTCCCGCCCCCCAAGAAGCGTTTTTGTTGTCCCGTTTCCTAGGCGCTTTTCCCATCACCCCCCGCGCCATGGCGGCGACCGCCCGCGTCCCGGCTCAAGATGGCGCCCGCGTGAGGGAAGGGGTGATGTGTAAGCTGCTGGTTTTCATATGTTTAAGAGCCGCAGGTGCTCCCGGGCGCGGGGAGCGGCAGCGCTGAGGGGCAGCGCTTAAAAAACAACCAGATCCTTTCTCTGCTGTCACTCTCCTCGCAGCGGCCCGTCCGGGAGGCTACGGCCCCGCCCCAGGAGGTGCGCGGGGTGGCTGAGGGCTGGCGGGACTATGGCGGAGGAATGCGAGCGCTGCGACCCCGACCGCGAAACGGCTCCTGTGGCGGAGGCTGGAGATGGGGCTCAGCGAGACAGCCAGGCCGGGGAAGACCCCGCGGAGAGCCCCGACGTATATAGATATATTAAGGGAGACTTGTTTACCTCCGAGATCTATAAAGTAGAGATACAGAACCTGCCCAAATACATTGGGTTTAATGACGTGAAAAAGTTCCTTGCCAAGTACGGGCTCAATCCTCACAAGATAAAACTCTTTGGGAAGCAGACGTTCGCCTTCGTGACGTTCAAGAGCGAGGAGGAGCGGGACAAGGCCATGCAGGTGCTGCACGGCGCGCTCTGGAAGAGCCGCCACCTCAGCGTGCGCCTGGCCAAGCCCAAAGCCGACCCCATCGCCAAGAAAAGGAAGCAAGAAGAGGATTCGGAGCAGGGAGAGGCGAAGCGTCCGGCTCCCTCCGGAGAGGAGCCTCTGAGCAAGCGGATCGCGGATGTGGTGACCCCGTTGTGGAACGTGCCCTACGAGGAGCAGCTGGCCCAGAAGAAGCAGGAGTGCGAGCAAGTGCTGCAGAAGCTGACAAAGTAATTCCTGTTTGTAACGTAATGTGTACAAGACTTGGCCTTATGATGGGATATAGCTAAATTCACACCAATTGACAAAGCAAACCTCTAAACTGAAGTGAGTTAGAGGTAGGTCAAAACTCGGATCCCCAGTCAAACTACTTACAAGATAATCTGCGATGCTGCAGCCTAAAAGCTGTTCCATCTAACAAAACTTGGTATTGATGTTCTTGGTCACCTTCAAAAGATTGCTTAATGAAGGGGGATTGGTTTTAAAGTCTGTTGTTCCATAAGCAGAAGGATGTTTGTGCCCTTAAAAAAATGGCATTGTCACATGGTGTAAGAGAGAATCAATCTGTAGAGGTGGGAAATTACTACTAGGATTTTCTCTTTTTAAATCCCCTTAAAATTTTATGCCTGGTCTTTGGAGATCAAAGTATCACTTCTGTTTCTTGCCTTGGATAAAACTGGCATTCTTTATCATGCATGGATACATTGATAAATCCAGTACATAACCATTATAACTATATTTAACCCTTATTTTTTCAGGTTACAGCTCTTACAAAGCTGGAGAGGGTTTGCCCGTTAAAAAATTTTGGAAGAAACACTTCCATGTGATAAACGGATTCTTTTTTGTGCCCTATAGAAAAAAAAGTCTTGTGCAACTCTTGACCTCAATTTTTCTAAATGTGTGCTTTACACTTTTTGTTTCTGGTTTGGGCAGGGAAATAGGAAATAACAACAGAGCTTTATTACCCTGGTTGTTCCTGCAGAAGCAGAAGTTTAATAAATTATGTTGCCCAGTGGAGGGAGTGAAAGCATCACCCTTACAGGTAATGTAATCTCAGGTAAAGTGTGGAACAGGCTTAATGAGCTGAGGGTTATGTTGATTATTTGGTCTTGAGAGACAGTTGACAAACTGAGTATTCAGCTTCATCTTGTAATAAATGATGAATTTTAGATGTTGTTGCCTTTCATGTAAATACTGTGTGGAAATATTTACAGGAAGCAGAAAAATTGATAACTGGATATTCTAACTTTAAAAGAAATATACTGTCCTTGCAAGCCTGTGTTGTAAGCTAATACATTCCTCAACAGAGGCAATGTTTTGCTTTTTAAATAACAAGATTTACTAATACTTTTTTATTACTACTGTTAGTTCACACATCAAAATCCATGAGTATCTTCTATATGAGCTAAATGTTCTGTGTCTGTTTTCAAATGCATTTAACCACATGAGATTTGTTTCAGGAGAAACTTGGCATGTACAAATAAATACTGTATAAATATCTTACATAACTTTATTTTAATCTAGACTGAATATCGCAACAAATGTGAGTTCTTGATTGGGATTGGTGTAAATCAAGAAGACAAAACTGTGGGTTGTCGTCTTGGCAAATATAAGGGTGGTACATGTGCTGTAGTGGAGCCATTTGATACTATTCACATTCCTGCTATTGCCAAAAAAGTAGTAAAAGCTTTCCAAGACTACATAAGGTGAGCATAAGTAAAATGAGTTATCCATAAAGGTTTTGATATCTTAATAAAAAATATTTTAAATTTAATTAGTGTTTGTTCTGAGCTTTAAGATCTAAGATATACCAGTCTCAAATTCTAGCGATTCTTTGTTTCCACCTCGTGCCTGGATCATGGGGTGTTTTTCCCTTGGTCCTGCTCAGCTGCTCAGAGATGGGGGAACAGGTACCAGCTGAACACAGCTTTATTGCAAGCAATGGGATACGTAAGTCTACAGGAAAAAGTCTGTGTTACTCAGGAGTTTCTTCCACTAACTGTAAAGAAGTACTCAGGAAAACACTTCTGAAAGGAGGAATTGAATAACCAAGGTCCATTGCTTCCTTGGATGAGGAGAAGAATCATCCTACAGCAAGGAATAAACCAAAAGTTGCATATTAAGCAAGAGTACTTTTTTAGAAAAAGGGATGCTTTCATTAAAGAGCAGTTAAATCCTCAGAAATGGAAACCTCAGAAGAATCATGAAGATGGAAGACTTGAACTTGGTATGAAGCAGAGAAGCTAACGAAAGCATTATGAAAAGTTATGTCACCCTCTGAATGCAGTAAGAAGCTGCCTCTTGCCTCTCTGTAATTTTGCATGGGTTAAAATGGGTAAGAGGATTGTGGGAAAGAGGGACAGATTATTTTGCTTTAGGAGATCCTATCCATCAGTCTTTCTTAGTTGAGATGTGGAAGTCATTCTTTCCCTGACAAATCAATGTACCCTCTGTTTGTACTTAGCATTTTTTCCATTACTTTGCAGTGACGTTCTTTTGATTCAATGAACTGTTTAATGTTACACAAAAAAATAATTCTCTGTATAAGTAACTGAGCTTCTGCAAATTACAGGTCAACTCCTTACTCAGTGTACAGTCCTGAAACCTACGAAGGTCACTGGAAGCAGCTCACGGTCCGGACCAGCCGGAATGGCCATATCATGGCAATTGCTTATTTCAATCCTCAGGTATTTCACTTGATATGTAATGTGCAGCCCAGACTCACAGCTTTAGAACTACTTCAATTTGATTTTGTGAATTGTGCATGCAAAAGAGAAATAGAAGAATTACTTGGGGTAGTCTGCCTTGCATCACCACTCTGATTCTATTCTGACTAATCCGATACATGGAAATGAACTAAATCCTATCTTGAAATCACTAAAATGATTATTTTTCCTTTTTTCAAATGAAACCTTTAGAAATTGAGTAAAGAAGAGCTAGCTGACCTGAAAATCTCTCTGGCAAAATACTTCACAGAAGGGATGGGAAAGAGCAGTGGTGTTACTTCTCTGTACTTTGTGGAGGAAGGACAGAGGTGAGGGCATTGACTTTGCTTTGACGGATTTTGGTGGTGGCTGGGTTTTTGGTGTTTGTAAAATAGCAGTTAGCACTTTCATAGCCTTGTTTTGTCTGCTTCATAGAAGTAGCAGCACTATTACTAATTGTTGAAGTTACTCACCTTTTCCACAAGAGACTCCTGAAATTTCCCATTCTCTGGACAAAGGCAGCTAGAGTTTCAGTGGGTGAACCCACTGGCCATTACTGGCTGTCAAGCTGTAGAAGTGTTTACTGCAGTAGATGAATGCTTATTACTATCAAGTAACTTCTGCCTTTCTTCCCTATTTATGTGAATTTTTCAATCTCCCCATCCTCCTTAGAGCACAAGGCTCACACCATCTTCATCTCAAGATGGTGAAGGTCCTTGCACTCTGAGACAGCAATGGCCAAGGAGAGTCTCTAAGAGCAGCTGATAAATGTTACTGATGAGGATGTAGTACTACAATTTTATGATGACTACAGCTTTGGTAAAGATTGTGACACAATTGTCTCCTTTTTTTGGTTTTGTTTCCCCCTCTCTATTTTGTCTCCCCATTCCTCCTTTACTCCCAGGAAATCTCCCAATCTAGAAGACTTGCCTTTGGAGCATGTGGCTGGTGATAAGTACATATATGAAGAACTCCTTGGTCTAAAATTTAGAATTTCTCCTCATGCATTTTTTCAAGTAAGGATGATGTGAAGCTGCTCATTTAACTGGATTTGCATGAATGCTCTTGAGCTTGACTAATGCTGTGGAACAAGATGTTACTCACTTAGAGATTTAACCTTTTATATATTTGATGTGATTAAATACCAGTAAGTATTATGTTTGGCTGTAAAAGCAGTCAATGACTGTAAGCTTGATGGGAGCACGTTGAAGACAACTTTTTCTATTTACTAGTTCATTACCATTTTCCTCCTGTTTCTTGGCAGCGTTTTGTAACACTGAACATGCAATAATATAGTTCAGGAGTCTTGTATTACTAATTTTTGTTTTCTTTCCCAAAACTTATTTCTGCCCTTCCAACACTTTAAAATGTATTTTTAACTTATAATGATTTGTTTTGTTGAAACAAGAAAACATGCTTTACTAAGACTCATTAAAACATATTTACTATTTATGAAGAAGTAGATCTATTGGAAACTTAATTTCCCAGGTGAACACACAAGCTGCAGAAGTTTTGTACACTGCCATTGGGGAGTGGGTACAACTGAGCCAAGAGAGCACTGTGCTGGACGTCTGTTGTGGGACAGGAACCATTGGGATTTCTTTAGCAAAGGTTGGCAATTTCCCTTCCTGGATAGAAGCTACTTTTTACCTATTTTTAACTGTGGCTGCAAGGAAAGAAAATACCTAATGAACGTGAAATGCAAAAGATTATATCTTAATTTTTAAAATTAATTTGTAATTGAACTGCCTGCAGCTGCTTTACCATATCCTTGTGAAAGCTCACCCTTGTGAGCAGCCTAGGTAGGAGTCAAAGTCCCTGTTAATTGCTGATGCTATGAAAAATGGTTAAATTTACATATACATATCACAGAGGGATCTTTTTCCTTTGATTCTACAGAGAGTGAAGAAGGTAATTGGAATTGAGCTCTGCCAAGAAGCTGTGCAGGATGCCAAAGCAAATGCCCAGATTAATGGTGAGTTAAGCTGAAATGATAAGGCCTTTGTGTGTTAAGGAATAGTTGTACAGCCAGTTGCTCTTTACCTTATCTAAGCAGCCTGGAATTACATGTTGTTGATAGTGATCTTGTCCAGTTTAAACACTTAATCACTTGAAAACAAATACCTTGGTAGCCTATGAGATCAATTTTCCAGTTGAACAGCTTTTTTTAAAATTTAAAAGTAAAATATTTATTTCAGGGTAAAAATGAAATGAAACCACAGCTACCTTCCTAAAGAAAACAGGAACATAGCTGATGCTTGTGGGCTCTTGCTTTAGTCCAGATAATGGAAGATGCTCAAATTACTGTTGTTTAAATTATCTGAAGTTAACTGTGATTGTTTAAATTACACTGATTTCAGGGTAGACTAAACAATTTGTAGTTTCTGAGGCATCAGAACTTACTATCCAAGGCGAAGAACAGAAAGCTGCTTTGACTAGACAAGTACTCTGATAACATCTTCTCTTTTTCTTACAGAACTGAGTAATATTGAATTCTATTGTGGGAAGGCAGAAGATATTGTTCCTTCCC
Organism: Corvus cornix cornix; assembly: GCF_000738735.6. Lineage (NCBI taxonomy): Eukaryota > Metazoa > Chordata > Aves > Passeriformes > Corvidae > Corvus > Corvus cornix. Next base: position 7,323,594 of record NC_046345.1, read on the forward strand.
TGATGAACGTTTTAGCTCCGCAAAACCTGATCACGATTGTAGATCCGCCGCGAGCAGGGCTGCGTAAGTTCACCAGTTAGGGTTTAACTATTGTCTTGATGGGTGTTGGGTGGGAAACTGAAGAAAACACCACTGGGATAAATTAAGTGGAAGCTTCTGGTATAGCTTGAAGCAAAATGGCAGCAGTTTTGTTAATGCTGGAGTATAACATGGCATTTTTCTGTGAGGCTCGTGCTGCACACAGAACCAGTACACAGCTGTTGTGGTTTTGATCATCTAGATTCCAAGGTAATTCTTGCCCTTAGAAGAGCTGAACAGCTGAAGAAGCTCATCTATGTCTCCTGCAATCCCAGAGCTGCAATGAATAACTTTGTGGAGTGAGTGTTTCTTGCATTAAGTTTATTTACTAAATGTAGAAAGAAGAAAAAGATGTGTTTTTTGAGGAGGGGGAGCACTGCTGGATTTTTTTTTTTTGTAAGCCATGGTCCTTGAGGCTTACCTTGCACCAGAAGTAGCTGGCTTGGAATGGTATTGCCCAATACACAAGTTATAACGGAAATATCAGGGGTAGTGAAGAACCTGATCATGGAATTGAGGCTTGAGGAAGAAAAACCTCTCTGAGAATAGCAGTGATGAGCAGTGTACTAAAATATTAACAGTTCTTTCTGCATTTCCTTCCCTTTCCCATCAAGCCTATGCCGGGCCCCTTCCAACAGGGTGAAAGGAGCCTCTTTCCGCCCCGTGCGAGCCATGGCTGTGGATCTGTTCCCTCAGACCAGGCACTGTGAGTTACTGATCTTCTTTGAGAGGGTGGAATATGCCAACGGCAGCTCTGCAGCAGCAGCACCCGCTGCCGGTGAGATCACAGCAGCAGCATGTGGCTCCGAGGGCATGGATGGCATCAGCCCAGCAGCCAGGGAGGGGGGGAGCCAGGCAGCTGCTGGCCATGAGGACACTGCAGTCCAAGAGAGGGGGTCACTTAACTCCTGAGAGACTTTGCAGAAACTACTTTTGCTTATTAACTGTGTCAGTAACCACTTCTGTAACATCCAGGTAATAAATCTCTGTACAACAGAGTCGTTGCAAGGTTTCCAGATTATTTCATCATGCTAATTTGAATGAAATTCATTATCACAGAAGCCTAGAAGGGTTTGTGTTGGAAGGGACCTTAAGGATCATCTCATAACCACCCCTCTGCCAGGGGCAGGGACACCTTCCACTTGACCAGGTTGCTCAGAGCCCCATCGAACCTGGTCTTGACCACTTCCAGGGACAGGATATTACATACAATTAGGCCAAATCCTGCTTTTCTCTTGCTGCCTAGATGAATATAGAGAGAGACACACCCAATTCCCAGAGCAGGTGATCCTGTTACAGGGACCTGGACTTGTCAGTATTTCATCCAGCTCTGCTACCCTGTCAAAACTGTGCTGCATTTTTCAGTAAGCAGCAACCTTAACCCTTCCATAAATCTTCACTAAGAAGTAACACACTCAATCTGATAAAAATGCTACACTTTCCACAGTTGAAGTCACTCTTATTCTCAGACTGTAGTATCACTGATAAGACAATAAAGGCTTTAAGTTTCCTACACCACACTACTAAAGCTGAGGTGACTTTGCTTGAGCCAGGCCCTCACCACTGAAACCTGACAGCCAGAAATGAAGTGTACAGACACCAGCACCTCACGCTGCACTGCCAGTGCATCTGCTGGGGGTGAAATCAAACCTGGCTGAGGCTTCCACGCTTGCACAAGGTGCTCTCTTGTCAGGACTCACACTGCAGCCAGACACTCAGGAGCTACCATTTAATGGACTGTGATCCATGCTACAGAACAGACAGCAAGACCATCTTAAATCTCAACTTACTGAACATACTTCCAATATACATTTAATATGGTCCAACAACAACAACAAAATTCTACTACAGCCCACAGTTGTGCTGATACCCCACCTTTCCAGTGACAACAGGTACCAAAACCAGCACTTCAGGTGTAACATTTCCAACCTTGACACCGTTTAAGTAAAAATACAAATCCCAATTTTTAAAAAGGAACTTAATTTCATTCCAAGTGTTTAACCATGTAAACATTCAATTCCTCACAGAAAAAGTGATTCAGTATTTTCATAACCAATGAGCCTGCACTGATCTAACTTCTCTTTAAAGATACCTACAGGACTTGAGGAATAAGAGTTCCTTTCTCTAGATATGCTTAAGCTATCATAATACTGATCACACTGGCACATTTTATAATATCAAACTTTATTGCTCGAAACTAATTGTCTGAAAAATACACATGTAGTACTCAAAGACCGAACACAGAGGATTACATGATTGTGCAGAAAAAAAGCAAGCAGAGGCTCAGTGAAAATGAGGCTTTATAGTTGTACCAATTTAGCACTGGCACTAAGCAACTGCACCCAACACAACTCAAACAGCAACCATTGTTACCTGCTGGGACAATAGGGATGAACTTTGTTTTGTTTTCCCGCTTTCGCAGATACACTTTGAAATACTGTCATTGAGATAATTTTATTTGGTTAATAACAGCATGGCTTCTTGCACTTCACGTTTCTTCCCACAGAAAGTTAGGAGGCTATCACTTCCTGAATTTCATTCCAGAACCAAAGTACAGTTTAGGGAATTAGTAAGATAATCATGATGCTTTTAAATACTTGGACATTACAAATATATTTGTATAAAGCCTAACAGCATCACAGGAGAATGGAAGTTTACATACAACAGTTAAGGTTATGCATAATAGTCTTTCCAAACTTCTGAGTACCCAACTAATTCATCAGTTTTGTCTAATAAATATGGTAAAAAAAGCTGATGACTGGTGTTTCAGTAGGTAGCATCTGACTAGTCACCGGAAGTCACAGTAAGTTTTCCGTCAGTACCATGAAGATTTGAATGCACACGAGTTTAATCCTTGAAGTCAATATACCACACTTTTGTCAAGAAGCACATCATATGCAAAGCAAAAACTGTCTAATCCCCAAAGGATGGAACAGTTCTTAAAAATACACTCCATCCCTATAAAAATACCCATCTTCCTCTGGATATAGAAGGGATAAATAACAAGTATCAGTGACAAAAGCAGCAGTTTTATGCATTCATACAATCAGATCTAAACCTTTACAGCCGATTACCTAGAAAACACACAAGAGTTACAAGACAAGTTTAGGATACATCTTGAATCACACTGTAAGTGTTCATGCAGAAGCTGAAGTTAATGCAATGATCTATCCTCTATCACAGCAGCTCGTGCTTATGTGCAAATGCAAGACTGTTACACTCCAAACAATAGTAAACATTAAAACACAAGAATACTTCACAATGACATAAACAGCAGTTACGTTGTTTGTTCCAGCAGTTATTGCGCTATTTTCTGGACATCTCTCCAGTTAAAGGCTGCAGCAAGGTCTAATACCATCTTTTTTTGTTTGTTTTTGTTTAGAATGCATAATATACGTTCTAGGCTTTGGTTCACAATGAAATCTCTGGATGTTTTAATTAAGGGCAATGGTCACCTTGTGATTCTGATAGTGGCAGACTGAGGTAATACAGCAATCCTCTTAAAATTAATGAAAACAAATTGGTAAGTGAGGCATCTATGGATATTCTGCAGGTGACCTGCAAATGCATTGACATTCTGATTTCAGAAAAATAAAAAAGATCTACAAGGGTGATTTGTCTTTTACAGTGCCATCCAAGTACAGATTTTTCTGCTGAAAACACAAGCTGAAATAAAACCTATCTAAGAGTAATACATTTAGGCATAGATAAAAGCCCTGTCTTTATGAAAACAAACAGAAAAGTCCCAATAAAAAAACAACAAAAAGAGACAAACAGCAATCACTGTTTGTCACTACTGCACCAATATTATATATACCCTTCAAAAGATGGAGATTTATTAAAGCTATACAAAAAAAAGCAGAGGCAGTGGGGTTTTTTTTTGTCTTTTTTTTTTTTTTTTTTTTTTTTTTAAAGACAGGCCACTTCTTTAAATAATAGTTTATATACTGTCTTCCAACTACCCGTATCCTGTTGTAACAGGATTACAACTCATGGAACTAAAAAGCTAAATATAATAATAAAAACTGGGTGGATTCATATTTGCAGAGACCTCCAAGCGTATCATTTAAACACAAACAGGTAAGACTCCATGACTCCTCCTGTTTAACCTCATACATTATATGCAACACATTAGAGAATGTTAGTTTGAAATACAAATTAAAATCCACGTATTTCCAAAGTAACATGTAATGTTAAAAGAAGGTCTTACAATACTGATGCCAACATTTTAAATCCAGTAGGCACTAAATTCAATATACTGCAGCACTCTCTATGTAACATGGTAAATTAAAAAACAAAACCACATCAAAATCAGAATAAAACCAAAACAAAACCAAAAAAACCCTCAAGCCCCCAGATTCCTGTCAACATAAGTACCAGGAGCTGCAGCAGGTACAGAGAACTGACCTTTTATTCCCAACAGGAGCAGGAGTGTAAAAATGGAGCAGTGCAGCTCCTGGATAAATCACTGCAGCCCTGCCACTAGCTTGGTTTTCACACTCTTCTTAAAGACCAAACCAAAAAATGGTTCCAAGAGAAGACTTAACTGCAGTCACCCAGTGAATCCTGTATGAAGGATGAAACCCACAGAGCAGACTGCCACACTATTTCTTCTGTGCTTGGCTTAATAAAGCCTCAGATGACACAGTGAGTACTGCCTGTTAGCCAGGATTGTATTTTAGACTAGTTGCATATTTGTGATTTTCTTATTTATAACAGGTTATGGTCTCATTCTACTTATTGTTCTATGTCATATTCCAAATCTACATTCTAATTTTCCTTGCAGAAGTTACACACTTTCTTTAAAAACTAAAAATGTAATTAAAAAAAGTAAAAACAAAAACTTCTTAAAAAACCCTAAATTGCTGCAGTCAGACTTAAGGGTTGTGTTGATTTTTTTTCTAAATTCTTTGCTTTTATGGTGCAAATTAATTAAGACTTAACAAGTCAGATGCAATCTGACACCAAACAAATGAGAAATTGTTTTATTGCTGGGAAAAGGGAGTGGAAAGTCATTGGCAAAATATTTTCAGGCTATCAACCATCATCAGCTGCATTTTGGCTCCAAGCTTTGAAAACAGCCTTTCAAATTACAGTTTTTATTTTAATCATATATGTGGGGCCATATTTTCCCTGTTCAACTGATCCATAGACTAACACAGGCTCTTTTCATTTAAAATAAACCCTGGTAATTTTGATCTCCAACCTGTTACTCTTAACACTACCAGGTATTCTTGTTCTTTTCAAGTAATAACAAAATCTGCATCTTGTAATCTCAAATAACTAAGCCTGGCAGGAGACAAGAAACAAAACAAAAAGAAACAGCATTACTGGCCTAATTCTATGGCATTAGAAACATTGCTCATCACTTTCCTGTATTTGTCACCAAAGTGTCTTATCAGTGCATATTATTATGTGCTGAAATGCAACAAAACTTTTCACAAAAATAGTTTTAGGCATGTTCATACAAGAAGATGTACATATATTTCTTTTATATATACATATATATGAATGTGTATATATATAATATCAGCTTCAACCTGTACATAGATATTCTGAATTTCATACTTAAAATACATCCATTTCAAACAACATGGATGGCTTTCCAGGAGAAAGTGCTTGATTGGTTTTATCCTGTGTGAACATGCCTGTCCTCTGTGCATTTGCCCCAGTAGAGATCTTTATGATCAATTCTTTAAACATACATATCTCAGAGGTATTAAACAAGAAAAAAAAAACCAAAGAAAAAGAAACTAGGAAAAAGTAATATTGCCCTGATGATGCAAAAAGAACAATGCATAACTGAAGCAGCTTGGATTTTAAAAGTTATCTTGCATTCTGCAGCAAACAATTTTTAAATAATTGTTGAAAATCTAGTTCCTCCATTTGTGTTATTGCTCCCCACTTGTACATTTTCTCCTTACACATCAACAGTACAGAGAGGTTCACTACCAGGTTGAGCTGATTCCACTATTGTCATCTTGGGTTTCTTTCGGGTTTCCTCCTAAAAAATACAAAACGACCCCCACCACAGTCACAAAGAGACGAGAATCCTGAAACAGTTAAAATTCTGAACAATTTTAGCCAAACTTGTGTGAATTGTTGCAAGAGGCTAACTAGGGCTAATGTTAAAAATAAATGTACTGAAGTAGGTACAATCAAGTTATAAGCCAGTTTAGAAGAGAGGATGAAAGTCTCCCCAGAAGTAGACCCTAATCAAATTCTGAAGAGCTCTCTCTACTTGAAATACTGTGTAAAATAAGCAAAAAAAAAAAAAAAAAAAAAAAAAAATCTGATCATTGGTACAAGTGACCCATGACATTCATGCTGTTTGTAAATACATAAGAATGTATACTCACTCTTTCCTGTGCCAGTTTTTTCATTTCCTCCTGTAACTTATTCAGGATGTGCAGATTTGGCTTGTTCTTTTTGGCATACTGCTGAAGTTCTATCACACTTCTATCAGAGGTTTCCTATTCAATAGAATCATAAGCAACAACTGATCAACTTTATGAAAAAAAAATTAACGTACATGGAGCAAAGTTTATTCTGTAGTACTTCTGTAGTTAGTTGGACTTCCTTAAGTAGGAACATCTACTTCCATGAGTTAGTTAAATAGGTTCTTTAATTTTGACCTGGAAGATGCAAGATTAACACAATTATTACTGTCAATGAAATCCAGGCACCTTAAAGTTTTGTTGTAACTAAATTTACAAATCCAGAAAAATCCAAAAGCAAAACTCCAGTCACAGGGTAGGTTATACTCAAACAAAAGCATGCTCACCTGTTTAACCAGCTTGCTATTCTCTCTGCCATACATTCGCAAGAGAGAGCCCCAATTTTTCACATGTGGATGCAGTAGCTGAAGGATTTTCTGAGAAGCCAATTGCTTCCCCACTCTTTTATTTTTGCCTGTAAGAATAACCATGGAAGTGTGTCAATACCAGCACACTGTCTAATGAGACAGCCGCAAATAATCACTTGTGTTAGTCATAACTGAGATACCAGAGCAGAGCAGGATAAGCACGTAACAAACTTGGTGGCTGAACAAGCACCCTCAGAACGGACAGCAAAGGAGAACAGGAAGAGAAAGGGAGATTCAGAGGTCACACCAATTATTGTACTTACACCAGCCTCGCACTGTGTGCTTGCCACAAGTCATGACATATTCACTCTTCTGATTTTTCCCAGGAATCACTTCAAACTTTATGGATGTATCACCCATTCCGTGGTTTCTTAAGCACAAACACAATCAAGATCACATATTAAGCAAAATGACAAACAAGTGAAGCGGTTGCAGTTTATCATCTTGGATAGTCATTGCAATGACATTAGATATATTAATAACAAATGTCAATACATTAATTAACAAAGAGATCTTTTTTGATCAGTAACTTGAGTCAAACGAAAAAGCAACCCTGTATGAAAGAAACAACATACATTTGTCCAGTAACTACATCCTGATCTCCAAAGAGGCATGAACAGCAAATATGAATTAGAGAGGACTCGGCATTAACCAGGTCAGTCCCCACCACGTCTCTCCCAGGCCCAGGGAGCACAGGAGCTCAGGCAGGGTCACTGACAAACAACAGCAACAAGCAAACAGCAACACCTCACACCACACAGGGGTCCTCATGCTGCAGCCTTACCTTTTAAGGCACTCATGGAGAATCTGATATGGAGACAAGAGTCCAGCTTTACTGGTGAGTTCATATACCCGTGAGTCCTCAATACTGATATGGTTAAAATACTGCAAAGGAATTGAAAAGGGTTATTGTGCTTTGTGCAAAGAAAACCTTAATGATGTCCTTAACCCTAACTTCTGTTTTGCTATACTCAAAAAATTCTGTTGCTCTGTGCTTAATACTTTAAAAAGTGTTTTAAAATCCATAATGGATGAAAAGCAACATTATTAAAACTGTCACACCTAATCATACATTTGCAGACAAATTTTAACTCCAATCTTACATTATTCAATATGTACATAAAAACTACAATCTTATAAACTCTTTATCATAATTTCTCCCTTGAGGACAAGGTTATTTTATTTAACTAAATATGAAGCTTTATCAAAATGCTGTGGTTTAATAAAAGAAAACCTAACAGCTATTGGCGCATTTGGTATTTTATTTTAAAAGAATGGAAAAAATTGTCTGCATTTCCTTAATGACCATTTCAGTAGTGCATGGCATACAATACAGTTCTATGTTAAAGCAAGGGTACAAATAACTCATTCTGTATATAACTTCATTTTAGAAAACATTCCTTTCAGGCTGATCACTGATTTTTCCTTTACTCCTTACTGATGGTATCATTGATCAATGAGCTATTTAGTTCTCCCAGTACCTGAGCATATAGCACAACTCTCCTCTTAAAGAAATTTTTCCTTTGATTTACTCAAATGTCACTGCCTAAACTATGAGATTTCACTATGTGGTAATAAAAACATCTCAGAAGCCTGAGCACTTTTACTTCTTACTTGGTGTCCTAAGATTGACACACAAAACCAAACAGCATCTAGCTCTGAACCTTTACTGGTATCAGCCAGAGGACTCTGGAAGGTAGGGCAGTACAGGCAGCCTGGTACCTTGCAACATCTCAGGTCTTCAGTAAGTGACCTGATGTGTCAATGAAGACAGCAGTTCCCTGAATCAGAGCAAATTTACTGATCTATTCCGATAGGAAAAAAAAAGTATTTTCTTAGCCATAAGTCTTGCTCTAAATGAAGGATTTTATATTTCCATTTGACTGAGAAAACAATCTTATTAATTTTAAGTAACTTTCTGATATTAAATGTGCAGTGTTTTAAAAACCAAACTCAAATGACACCAGCCAGGAAGCATGAGCTCAGTACCTCAAGTTCTTGACTGTCTTTGGGCTTCTCCTCAGAGGTCTGTTTAACAAAGTCAGGAATAAGGATTTCCAGTGTAGCTCGAGCTGCAGAGAGTGATTAAACATTTTGATTAGGTTTATTTTGAACAAAAATATCTCCTGTAGAAATTGACAGGTATTTTTTTCTGGTAAGAAATGTATTCACTTACACTTTCCAAGGGAAAAAAAGTTCTACTTGTTCAACCTGATAATTGAAGTCTCGTAATTAATTAAAATAAGAAGAAACTACTTTTTGTAAGTGCCTACAAAAGGAAAAATATTCCAGTCTCATTTTAGAAGTGATATAGAGCCTTTAAGACCTAAAAATAAAGAGTTATCATCCCCTAGTTCTTACAGCAAAACCCTTGTACTGTATCACTATGGCCCTCAGAACCCCAGAATGGTACAAGAAGCAAAGAGATCAACAATTCAGCAGTTGGCACTGAGAAAGAAAAAAAGATTACCAGCTTTATTCTTGGCAAGTTTTTTGCTGCTGGCAGTTCCTGCCCCATAAGTTACTCCATCAATAATCACTGAGGCTCCAAAAGGTTCACTTGGGTTCTCTGGAAATGGAGGAGGAAAGAAAAGAAAGCTTTTTGGAACTCCCAATGTATATGAAATATCACCACTATCAAGATTTGTTTTCTTAATTTCAACTTGAAGAGGAATGAAAATGGTTTATTCTTCACGAAGACTGAAAAATTGTTTTATTAACAGTTTTCCATTAACAGACTTACCACCATATACATCATTCTTCCAAATAAAGAACTTACAGATTTTAAGAGATCACTGGTAATCTGCCAGAATTCAAATATTAATTCCAAAGTTTTTGCATCATGGTGTGTATACAAGAGCTACACATTTTGATATTGGAAATTCAGTTGTATTATGTAATGCATACCCAGGAATAATGTAATTCTGAATGATTATAAGATACCCTCTAAAAAAACCCCCAAACAGCAAAAGCAAGAATGAATGGAACATATATTATACCACTTAAGGAAAGAAAACCCCAATATTAACTTGATTCCAGTTATATCTTCCATATATGCAATACTTTTGGATTCTTGATTAAGCATCAAAATCAGGATACAGTTGTTGAAGGAAACAGACTTACCACATTCAAAGAAATTGTAAACAGGGCGAACCTTTAGGACTCGTTGCATATATTCATGCAAGATGCAAACTTCAGACTTCCCATTGGGATTAATGACAAACTCTGCAAAAATGACAGAAAGAAGGGAAGAAGCTAATTAGTTCCAGTCTTTGAAAGATCATTTCTGTTACAAATAAATCAATACTAGGCAACACTCAGCATTAAAAAGAGCTGAAGGTAGTCATCACTTACCAGGACTGTAACCTTAAACAAAAATATTCTTGTTTAGAAATTGGTCTTTATAATAGGAAGTATATTTTGACAGTATTTTTTCTTTACCATGTAATATATGATGGGTCAAAGAACACAGAATACTGGATCAGGAATAAAGTGGCCTTATTACAGGATTTTTTTTATTTTCAGTCAAGCTTAGAACTGCAATTAGTCTTCAATAAAGACTATTTGAACTCCAGGTAGATCAGCTAACCTTTCTTTATGGGTGCATCCTGCACAGACAGGGTGATGAGTTTCTGGTTGGCCGGCAGGATGGGCCGCTCGGACTCCGCCTGCTTCCGCTTCATCTCCCGGTTGAATTGGCGTCGCTCGGCCCAGGTCCGGAATTTCTTTACAGTCACTTGTTCGAAGTCAAAACGCTTCTCAAGATAGCGCCTAAAATCTTCCAGATCTGAGAAACACAATCAAGTTAACTCTCTCTACCACTGAACAAGCATTAGGTTCTCCATTTCCACTGTTTTAAACGTGCTATAATTATTTTCTTAGACTAGGAGCAAAAGGTTAAGATGCTGTTTTGGACTAACAGAAATAATTTTAAGTTTTCTCGCTATAGGATCAAATGCAAAATGTTTGTGCAAACCAGAAAACAAAATTAAAAAAACACCATTTTGTTCTGCCACTTGATAATTTTACTAATCCCTAACCAGCATTAATACCCAACACAATTTGCAACAAAAGACAGTAATTGTTCTGCTTCAACATCTAACCACCTTCCCTTTACCTGAAGCAAGATACACAGTGAGTACAGTAATTATGCTTTCAGCCTCAGTTCCCTGAAGCCAAACCCAACTGTTGCTGCCTACTTATTATGCAGTGTACCATGAAACACTGTACAGTGATGCTCCATGAACTCCATGAGTATCTGCAGCCTCTATGCAGAATTTAACACATTAAATCCACATACAGAGTACTAAAAGATCGCCCCTTGTAGTACAGCTGCTTCTCCTTTATAGGATATTCTGCAGATATAATCAGCAAAAATAAAGAGTAGCATCCACAGATGTAAACAAACAAAAGCAAGCTGCTGATATTGCTTCCTTCCACAAGGGATTCCAAATGCAAGTCACGCTTACACTTGATCACTCAGTATCTTTTTCAGTAATACAGAACAGATCCTATTTAAAGAGAGAGATAGACAGGTGAACTTCATGTAAAAAAAATAAGTGCTTACTGACTTTAATTTTGCTGCTACATATTGATGATTTGGGATATTTTTTTACATCTTTTGGCATGGTTTTTGGACTGGACATGACATATGTAATGAAAACAAGTTTTATGTCTGAGCACTACAAAGACAAATGTAGCCTATGATCCATACCAATATTCTGAGCAGCAGAAATTTACATGGATGGGACTCTCAGGTATGCAGATGTGGTAATTAACACATGAGCTTCCTCTCAAGTTCATCTCTGCTGGGTGGCGATTTTGGCATGATGGCTCTCAACAACTTTTTGTGTAAAGGCTATCAGATTTGCATAAATAAAATAATGAAGCATATCACCCCTTTGTAGGAGTGCAATTGTATTTGCATGACTTAGTCTGCTAGACTTGTGCAAATACAAATATAGTTTAACTACATAATTTATCTTAAGAGATCATCCTGAAAATAGATACAACTCAGCCAATACAGAGGGTGCATAGAAAAGCCTATTTGCAGAAGTCACACAAACAACTGACAACAGCACTGACATAACTGATTCTTAAATGGAGATAAAGTCTACAGGACTAAACTACCAAAATGTTCACGTTTTTCAGTAAAACTTTTCCATGTGGACTCTCAGAGCTTCGGGCAAGATTACAATTCAGTAGCCAAGTCTGGAATAAAACTTCCCAAATGCCATTACCCAGCTCAAGTCAAGAAAAGACTTCACTTCCCATACATACCTACAGATTCATCTTTACATACTTCAACTTTGGCCTTAACTTGTCCCAAAGCTCCTTGTGCTGCATCTCCCCCAGAGGGGTCTTTGTCATCTAAAGGCCCAGAATCAGCAGCAGTGGAATCTGGTTCTTCTGTTTGGCAGTCCAGTTCTGAGGATTTATCTAGGTGCTTTACAGGTGATACTTCCCCATTAGGGGTTATGTCATTGTTTTGTTCCCTTTCCTCATTTTCCTTCATTTTTTTGTAATGAAAGCAGGGAATGCTACTAAGGGGAGGATCATGTTTCTGCAAATATAAAATAATACAGAAGGTTTCAGTATCTCAAGGTCACCAAAAGCAAAACTCCAACCCAAAAGATGCAACCAAGATGGAAGCTACTTTTATTCAGTCTAGGCTCAAGCTCCTCTTCAGTCAACAAAGTCATTCTACTCAAGAGCTGAGCAGAGCCACTCCTGTGGGATCTTCACACTGTGTAACACTGATACAAACCCACTCGTTTAGATCCAGACTACAGTCTGTTCAGCTATATGCAAATACTACATGCTTTCATAAAATCCATTGAGCTTTCCTGGGGCATAAGCCCATGGCATTAAATCCAGTTTCTGCAGATTCCTTGGGTTCATGAATGTCATATCCTTACTTCTGCAAATGTGGACCACAAGCCACAGCTCAGATTAGTTTATATTTACAAAGAAATGATCCCTATATATATTTCATGGTGCAATAAACCCTTGATTTTTGCAGCCATACTAGAAAAGTGAAGGCACCAAACAAGATCATCTCATTCACTTTAACTGCCCAAACAGAAAAACAAAGCACCTAAGAAAATCATATCAGATTTTCAGGAACAAAAGAGTTTACTTTTCAAGGATCTTAATTCTAATACTGGAAACAAGCCTGCCAAAGTAGAAAAATATCCAACTGCTTGCATGAACATACCTAATTTTTTTAATTTTAGTAAGTATTTAAGTAATTGACAGCTCTCACCCTTATGCTTCCTGTTCCCAAAAAATAAGGTCTAGACCAGGTAACAACTCTAGATTCTCTGTGCAGATATACAGGAATGCCCGAGTTATGGAATGTCATGATCCATCCATCTGGCAAAGGTTCTGTAGGAGGGCGGCCACGACCTTTAAAGCAAATAATGGCTTTAAACTTGGATAGACTGCTCAGAAGAATAGAAATAAAAGCCAGGTTTTTATTTATTTTTTTTTTCTGTCCCAAAGAATAAAATGGCACTGAAACAAGATTAAAAATGTTTTGTAGAGAGATGTTGTTTTAATAACAAGGTATATGCTTCTAACCCAGACTAAATCCTGCAAAATCACAGATTCCATGACGTTCGCAACTAAAGGCAACAGTAGCAGTAGTTTTTATATAGACTGATTTGTTTGTTTCTTCATTGAATTCTCTTTTCTTTAGTCTTTTTCTACTTATCACAAGCACCAGTATCTACTGGAAAAGTCATACTCGCTTCAGAAACAACTTCATTTTCCATTAAAAATTTTTCACTTGACACTCAGGAATAAATTTGCATCGAGAAACCACCAGATTCACAGACCCAAACAGCCAGAAAATAGCTTATCTCTAAGCCAAGGACTCATGTCTCTCTAAATTACAAATCAGAGACCATTCATCTTTGCCAGGAAGCTTTCAGCAATCTCTGTTACTATACAATTTTGGAGCAAAAAGTTATTTGTTTTTTTATTTTAGAATATAGTGAAGCTGTAAAATACTCCACAAGTATGTGTTTAAATTTTAATTCTAATTCAGAGGATTTTCAGTTACATTCTTCTGGATGGGTTTGTGTTCTCAGCTCTTTATTAGTAGTTTCTGACATTAATACAATGAAATTGGAGAAACGTCAGCCACTGACTTTTCTAGTTATTATTTTTAATCTAGATTGCATGCATAGAGAGACCTCACATGCAGCAATTTCAATAGCAGAAGTTATGTAATTGAAGCAGGAAAAAGACCAGAAGGACCAGAGACAAAAACCCCAGATCACCCTTGTTCACCTCCCCACCACTGAGGTAACACTCTTCATTATTTTTCACAATCACAAAAATGCACTAAAATATATTCTTATTACATACAACAGATCAAAAGCAAAAATCAACTTCACTGTTTAAGAATGTGAAAAATCATATTCCACAGTAAGAAGCCTCCCAACAATAAAATTCTCCAACACATTCACAATTTCACACAAATTGCTATCCCACACTTTGCTTGTTGATATACTTTCATCCTACAGACACAAGCCACACACAGGATCTACAGTTATTAAATGCACGTTAACTTACTCTTCAGTACAGTTTTAATTTTGGTCATCATTGGCTGAACACTTGTCTCTCCATCAGACTGGTGATCACTTTCACCACCGTATTTCTCATTATCTAGTCTCCTTGTTTTGGGTGCTCGAAGACCCTCTTCCAGCAGAGCATCCACATCATTATCAAAGTCATCCTGAAAGAGACTTCATCAGACACTATCCTTCTGGGTCTACCAACCTCCCTTTTCCCTTGCAAAGAGAAAGCAGACATTTTTGATATGCACTTCCATACAGAGAGAAACTAGAAATTTCCAATGATTCCAGTAAAAAGACTGAAAAATAAGAAAATAAGTTTGTGAGAACTAGAATCTACATGATAAAGTGAACTGTAATTGTGTGAGAAGACTTTTAAATACTGTTTTTACAGAAAACTATACAAGCTGCCACACAACTCAGAAGTTTGACTAGAATAGTTTACAGAAGTTCTCAGCCAAAGCTCTGTCTCTGAAAATTCTGCCGTTTTGACTCATGTACTGCACACTTTGAGAAGAGATTGTTTCTTTGTATATTTTTTTCTAGCCACTTGGAAACCTCTTACCCAGCAAAGACCTGTGGATTTACTTACCTCATATGAGAAATTCAAGGTTTCTTCATCCACTTTATCTCTTTGAACGATTGCTTTAGATGTGAACCCTCCTCCTTCTTCATCTATTTCCATCAAATTGTCGGTAAAGTCTTCTAGCTCATCCAGAACTGCAAATTCCACTCTCTTTTCCTGATCAATATCATTTTCATCATCCTTCTTGTCATCACTTTCACCCCCTAGCCCTACAGCTTTACCATTACTACCACCGAAAGGACAAACATGCAAATCCCCATTGACATTATTAATACCAAACTCTGTATCTGCCTTATAATCCTGCTCAATTCCAGTGTACAGAACTTTCCTATCTTTGCTTTTGCAGCTTTCTGTAAAGCTAACACTAATCTTCACATCCTTCAGTAACTTAAGATCTGGGGTGAACTTTCGAACTGACGGTGCATGACGAGCAGTTCTCGGGCTTTGGTCACTACTCTTGGGGTCTATGATAAGACGACTTTTGTAGCAGGCAGATCCCTTTGTGAGCAGCTGTGTTCTGCAGAGACTGTGCGTGTCCCCAGCAGGGGTATCTGACTGTCCATCACCACCAGAGCCAACGTCCATTACCTCTGCGTCACTGGACGTTTGCAGGGGAGGTGGTGGAGGCTGTTCGTTGGGCGGCAGAGGTGGGGGACAAGTGTGATTCTCCACATTCATTTCTCTTGCAGGTTCTTTAGGGAGGGGTGGTACATTTTCATAGTTCTCCATTTTTAAAACTACTGTTTTAAAAAAAACAATGCTTTAATAAATGTTTATCTCTGTATTCCTAACATGCATAAGTCCATCAGGATTGGTTTATCATGTTCTATTCAATATGCAACACTGATGATTCAGTTAAGCTGACTACATTGTTCTTTTCATTAATGTAGACAGCTTTCAGAATCACTGTCTCAATTATTGGAAATCACAATGCATTCAGCTTAAATAGCTGAAGACTAAGAGTGCATCTTCACTGGACAAGCTGGTCTCCTTTTCTTCTTTCAACCTACAAGAGGAAACAAACAAAAAAAGAATTTTGTCACAGGAAAAAAATGGAAATAGTATCCCAGGCAGAAAGAAAACATGTCACTCCTTCCAGCATAAATTTCAAGTAGAAGAGTGACACAGTGAGAAAAGCAGGGTACCCAGATACCATCTTGGATGAGGCTGAAACTAGAGTGGTTTAACTGCTTGAGCTGTACACCAGCACAAGAATTTGCTAAAACAGTTGCCTTTATAATTAGTTGACTATCTCTGCTTGGTTAGCAGGCAGGGCATTAACCATGACAGACTAAAAACTGTGCATTTTGGGGAATTTTTCCCATAATTTGAAACAACCTGGTATTCAAGCCATACTTACCCACACAGCAGAAAGGCTAATTAGTTTACAGTTTAAGACAATCTGCAAAACCAACAAGATTTTAAAGACTATGGTCATGGCTTTTCAAAGTTTAACTTAAGTTATCAGCTGTTTTTGAAATCTCACAATTTACTAAAATCTCACAGAAAATTACTCTCTAGATAACCAGATATTAGACATTTGATCTTGTATTTTGCACTATTATGGAACTATTTACTCTTTATGTCCCAAGAATTCAGGTCCAGATACATAGCATTACAGCTCAAATTAATTTTGGAAGGTATTTAGAAGCCACTGTTTTAGGGAATTTAACTCGGAAAAAGTATTCAATTCCTCTAGGAAATTTTACAGGGGATAGGGTGTGTTTGTTTAGGGTTTATTTTTCACATTAGGTGGTTCTTTCTACCATGTCTATGATGGCATCTTCAATTGTACTTTTGTCATCTGTGCTGGACCATAAGCACCTAGGGAAAGGAAGGATCATTTCTTACCTGCTTATTTTGGTTTCTCCAAGTCCCTCCATGCCAGACTGAACTAGGCTTAAATCATCCTACAAGCTAGAAACAAAGCACTGTCACTCTGCCCCAGCCAGTCAGCTGGCTGAGTCTGCTCTGTTCAAAGCATTCCCAGCTGGCAGAGAATGTCTACACAAGTATTCTGGAAAGACAAGCTCCAAGATCTTTCCCGTTGCTGTGTAACACTGCAGGCAACAGGGCAGAAGATCTGCGTTGTCATGAGGGACTTAGAGAAACCAAGTGTAATTCTCTCATGCACCTCTATACCAGCCCTGGCAGAACAAACCAACAGCAACATCCAAACACCAGCTGGGGCAAGGCACGAAGCGGGGAATCAGAAGGTATAACAGGATCAATTAAAATTCAGCAACATACAGAAGTTACCTACCTGGAAGCTGGAAGAAAGCGTAATACATAACAGTGCAATCTCTAATTTGGCAACAAAGCAAATTTTGCTGGGGCAGCAGAGGAGTTCTCATATTTTGTGGTGGTTTTTTGATGTGTGTGGGGTTTTTTGATCATACTCAAAACTGTGACACATCCAACATGCCGAATTTGACATGCATTATAAAATTACTAAGGAAAAAGACCGATAAGAACTCTTAAAATAATCCCATCTTCTCTGATACCAACACATTTTCAGATTGAAAAATGGCTCATTCGCCAATAAAACAAGCAATTCTCTATCTTTAAATCCATTCAATCCTACAAGATGACCATACAACAACCTTAGCAATGAACAATTCCTTCATCTTTCAACAGGTTCTGAAACATACAATGTTGTAGAGAATGCCCCTAGAAATATATTTGTCTAATAATTAACTTCCTCATCTCCAGATTAAAAAAGCAAAAAAAAGTGAATGACAAATTATTAAATTCTTCGCAGTAAATCATTAAAGTCTTAATTCTGAACAAAAGAATCAAAAGTCACAGCATGAGTTCAGCAACTCCTGGAAACGAAACACCCAAGTCATCTCATTTTTCCACCTTAAAAAGCCTTCTAAAGACTCTTGAAAAGAGCAAGCAGAAGTAGTTCACACAGAAATGAAATACTGAAATCAGCATTCTAGAATTTGAACAAGCAAAGCCTTCCTTTGTGTTCGAGGAGCTACCTGGTCCAACTAGAAAGACTTATTTTTGACACGGCATAACACATGATCATGAATGCCGCTTCCAGATCCCTGATACATGTCCTGCTCCTATGCTCAAGTGTATTTTAACAACACCAATGTCAAAACGTAAGAACTTAACCTTTACCTGCCCATCTTTGGTGGCTCACTGAAACAACACCTCTGCTATTTGCAGGAAAGATGTCTTGTTATTCTATTCAAGCACTGGTAACAAATTCTTGTTGTCTTCCCTTTCTTGCTGGCTGTGAAACGATGCATAGCTGAACGATGAATAGCAAATCACTGCCAGGGATTGTCTGCTCCTCAGTACACACACTGTGCTCAGGAAAAGTAATAGACCAAGATGGGTTCAAATGAGCTTTTCCCATTTCTAGCCATGAACCTGCCACATCCCTAGGGTAAGATAACAGTCTGGTAGTGATGCCAAAAAGATTTTTGCTTTTTTATACATTTATTTGTAGCTCTGTAGACTACTATTATATAGCTCCTTAACTAACTCTAGTACTTTTCTTACCCTTTCTCTTAGATTTTATAACAATAAGCTGACCTTCTAAACACATTCCTGAAATATTGTTTAGTCTTATTCTAAGTAGGGGACCTACAATAAGACATAATAAGAAGTGGGACAGAGAACTGTTGGACCAACTCCAAGGGGCTGACCGAGGGGTGGGTTACTGGGGCAACTGAATCTCCTGCTGATGTACCTGTTAGATAGCCTAATTAATTAACCTTATAATTGTAGAAATCCAGTGCTGGGTGTGCCCATCACCACTGGGACACCTGGAAGCGTCCAAAGAAAGGTCTGCTTGTTACTATTCCAACACTGTTGCAAGGGGTTTTTTCTCTTTTGATCATAGGTAACAGCAGCTCCACAGTTACAATGGGCTACAATACCTGCCTATAAGCTACAAAAAGCAAGGCAGAAGCAGAGGAACACAGGTCCAATTCCCATCTACTTCCCTGCCAGCTGACATTACAATATGCCCTTTATATCAGGGTCTGGGAAAAAAAACCCAAAACAACAAAACCACTGAACTATCAGGTATTTGGAAAGACAGAAGGGAAGAAAGGCAAAAGGATGAGTTAGATGAGCTTGTAGGTTACAAACAGCCTTAGACAAGGGAACAAATGGGCTTAAGATAAGGCAACATAACTGTCACACACAAACAGGCTCAGCGGACCAAGTTAAATCTGAACGTGAGTCAGTTTGCCTATTGCCATTCTTAATTATATTGTCCTGAAATAACAGTTTCATTCTCTAAGGCTCCACCAAGTTCCATCAACAGTTTCCATACAGATTTGTTCCAAGGAGACACAACACCATTGGCAGCTGCACCAAGCAGTAAAAAACACTGAAAACATGAGTGCACAGCTCATTTTCTGCAGATCACCAACACATGGAATTTCCACATTTTTAACTGCTTGTTCTTATTTTAGCTGATCATTTTTAAAAGTTTCATGTCACAAAGTAAACTCAACAATACAGATACAGGGGGAGACATATAAATGTAATGTAGCAAACTGCACAAGTCCCAACAAAAGCAGAGTAATCTTAGCCTAGTTGTCTTACAGATGTCTTTTAAAGACAGAAAGGAAAAAAACAAAACTACTTTGTTTAATAAGTACTACTGCCCATTCCCACAATCAGACAGAAAAGGGATGGGAGAGAAATACACAGAGAAAGGGGTATCTTTTTTCAAGGCAGGAAACAACCAGAATCTTAAAATTTGTAACCAGCATCGCCCAAACTCAAAGAAAAATTCCCTTCAGTTACAGCAGGTCAGCAGTCTAGTAATGAGTTTAATAAAGAACATATTTTCTTTAAAGATACTTGTAACTGCAGCAAGGAACAGCATACCACAAATTCTCTCTTCAAAGAGTCACTTTTGAAAAGAAACTGTGTCAGAGACTGCTTACTTCACATTCAGTGGACCCCAAAAGGAAGAGTGGCTCAGAGCAAACTCTCCTTATTTCCTAACCAAATACAAAGTCCTCCTCCTCATCCTCCAGCCCCAAATGGCAACTCTGGTGCTGATCCATTAACCCCTTTCGAAGTAATTCCCCACTCACAATCATCTACCTTCTTTTTATTATACCTAGTGTGTCTTTTCAATACATACAGCTCTAGAAATAAGTTAATCCTATTTATCACCACTACTAAAAAAACCAAAAAACAAAAAAAACCCCACCCAAAACAAAACCTGAAGAAACTGAATTTATTTTCTTTAAACCAGAACAGGAAGCACCAAAACAAAATACTTTTTAAGAGAACTACTACATGTAAGAACTCATCTCTTCTCATTATCAGCTGTAGAGTAGAAACATTCTGAACGAAACAACCACTTTGTGTAAGTCAGTCGTCAAGGAAGTTTAAGAAAATGCAGCCAGGGCCCAACAATAACAGTATCAGTGGCAAATACAGACAAGGCTCAAGAACTTCTCTAGTTCATAAAGCTTCATCCCATTTCAGAATGAACAGACTAGATAATTTTGGAAAGGCACACTCAGAAATGGCAAAACAATGGTTGCTTTTAGAGGTTGACCAGTTTTCTGGCAGGGTTTAGATGGTTTGATTAATTATGTAAGACAAGAAAATGATTTACAAAAAAAGGTGAAAATCAGAGCCTAGAAAAGAGAAAATATATTTTTCTTTTCACATTATATATAAGCTTCTTACTTGTAAAGAAGAACAGCACACATAAGGAACCAAATTCCCTTCTCTTTCTCTAAACAAGCAAAACAACCCTAATGATCAAAAGGAGCTGCCCAAAAACCCTAGCAATCCAACTCCTCATCCAGAATCAAAAATAGGACCCCCTAAGTTTAATTACCTAAACAGACAGAAAAATTTCTCAAATCACAAAAATAAAAGATCTGATTCCAAGACCTCTAACTCGCAACCTAACGGAATAAAGAAACTGAATGTGTTCACCCAATTCCAGTTTATGGTCGAGCAACGCCTGGATTATTCAGGTCTCAGCAGGCAAACAAACTCTGCAGACAAACCCGAAGCCTAAGGAAAGGAGTTACAAAAGAACGAACTGCTTCCAACCAAAAAAAGCTGAAGAAAGCTGGGAGAATTAACGTTTCAGAGGCTGAACGAGATATTTTGCAATTAAAAGAAAGAACACATGAAAAAGAATCCTGAGAGTTACAGAGACACCCCATTACCTTCAATGTACCAAAACTAAAAAGTCCCTGTGCGCCCGCACACACGTTGGTGCCTTCTCTTCCTAACTTTGCCCAGGAGCCGAGACACGCTCCTGTCTCCTGTACAAAGGGGGAACAGAACCCTGGCCGTGCCTCCCTTTGCCACAGACACACACGGACCTGAGGCACGGTGTAGGAACAGCCGGAGCCCATACTCCCCATCACCCCCGGCCGAGGAGGTGCCGAGGGTACAGACATGGCGTTTCCTTCCTTTCCACCATCCTGAACACAATCCCACGGCGAGGTGAGTAGGGAGGTGGCTAGGGGTGGGCGGGAAACGAAAAAAAAAAAAAACCCAACCCAAAACACAAAACCAAAACAACCAAAGAAAAGCCCTAAACAAAATAAAACACAACACCAGCTCTGAGCAGAGGCCGCTCAGGCCGGGCGCAGGGGAAGCGCCGCACGGCAATACCCTCCGGGCAGGGCAGCACCTTCCAGTTCCAGCGATGGGATGTCGGTGCTCGGGGAGAGGCTCCTCTGGGCTCCGCGCCCGGGGGCCGCACCGGGCAGGCGGCAGGAGCGCGGCGGGCCCGCTGGCGCCGCGGCCTGTCGGGCGGAGGGTTGGTGCTCGCGCAGGCCCGCCCTGCCCGTCGCCCCGCGGGACCCGCACCCACCTGGGCCATACCCGGCGGCCCCGCCGCTCCTGTGCCGGGGCTGCGAGTGAGGGCGAGTCCGGCCGCCTCACGATCGCCGTCCCGCACTCCGCGCCGCCGCCATCTTTAAACGCCTGCGCTGGGCCCCTCCGCTCCCCGCGGGCGGGACCCCGCGCGCGCCGCGCCAATGGCGTCCGCAGCGTCCGCTGTCAGCCATTTGAAATCCCGGCTGCCATTGGTCCACTCCCGTGCCTGTTAACCCGCTCCGCCAATAGAGGCGCGGGAGACACCCGCCCTCACAGGCCCGGGCCATGGCGGGGCGGGCGGATCCTTTGTGTGGCCCGGGCTGCACTCGGGACTTTCCCCCCCCGTACGGACCAGCTACAAAAAAAGCCACTTTTCCCTGCAAACGCTGTTTTGTATCTTTAAGCAACAAAACTACAGCATTACTGCTTCAAGGCTGATTTACCTAAAAAGGATAAATCAAAGTAGGGCCATTTCTCATGCTATATGTACTAAGCAGTTCACAGAACAAGTCCCAAATCTGACTGCAGTGTTTAGACACAATTCCTAAATAATTATTGAAAATATCTTACACAATTTATGTAAAACTACTTCTAAAGTGTTAATGAACATTTGCTGTCCTAATTTGCTCTGTTATTTTATAATTTGTGAGTGATATAGAGCTTTTATTGATACACTTACTTAGAAGGTTGCTTCTTTTGTCCTTCACTGTTACTGGTTTGAAATCGACATCAGACACAAAATATTGTGATAATACATCCTGGTTTTGTCACCAACAGTATGTTTGTGGTTTTTTCATGTGTAACTTCAGGACATGAGAATCTTTTTCTAGTATTTCACTGATCTCATGTCTTTGAGGTCCCCAAATACTGCTATGAAAGGTAACAGTAATATTTTAATAAAACTTTTAAAACTTATTCAGAAGACCGCTGTTAGGCCTTTCCATCTTTGTGTTTGTCTCACTGGAACAACACATTTAATGATAGGGTGATAATTTGAACATAATGTCACAGTGCCGTGTCAACACATAATGATCAGGTTACTGAAACTGCTTTAAATCATTGCAAGCTGCCCTCAAAAACTGAACACAGTTTCAACTAAAAGCAGTTTCTAATTTTTAATTCCTTATAACAGGTTTCTCTCAAGCCATGATTTTAGTGATTTTTAAATTAGGTCTGCTTTTATTAATGTTAAAACAAACCACTTCAGAGCATGCATTTAATAAACACCCACAGTTTGCAAAACAGCCATTCACATCACACTTCAACTGTCAAAGCTGAGGAAAAAGATCTCGTAATTAAGTAAACAGCTCGAGTTGATGTTGGTATTTGCTGTGTCAGGCCACCTCAAATTGCTAACACTGGAACAGAAGTTTGTCCCTCTCAAAGGGCCTATGAAAATACCAGTACTGTGACTCATTGGCATCCCATTTATGTGACTGTATAAATGAACTACTGCAGTAAGAAGATCGCGTGCTTCAGAAAACAGGTTAAATTTTTTGTATGTATGGGAACAGCAATGCTTCAGTTAGGATCAGATGAGGCACACACACAGATTTTTGAATAGAGCTGGAAAATTAAAATGCCTGCAGTGCTTTAAAAATGGAAAAAATAACCAGTTTTAGTTTTTTCATTGTGCATCTGTTTTCAGAGAATCATACTACTATGTCTTAAATGAATGGTGCGACAGCTGATTACTTGAGACACTGACACTACAGGGAAATAGACTTCTAACTTTTTATAAACAAAATAATTAATCCATTAATGAAATAACGTTTTCATCAAAACAATGCTCAAATTGTGGTTAAATTTTTAATCTAGAAGGTTGATGTGACCTCTGAAGAATTAAATCTGATCTGCTGTGTCTAACAAGTTGCAAATTCACCTGAAAATTTTCATCACCTGGACTTCTGATGAAAGACTTGTAAAACATGCACAAAAATCTTCCACTTTTGAATTAGAAGTGTACAGGTCCACCTGCTTGGTGCAATCAGGATTAACCGTAACACCATGAAGTATCATTAGCAACAAAAAAACCAGTTCCTAATGACAAGGAGATTTTCACATAGAAGATACCAAAGTCTGGACAGAAACTACCGCTGTCAACACAAAATACGGCAATCAAGCCCATAAAGACAAAACTATGAGCTTCCCAATAAAGTTAACAGGCTGCATTCATCAGAATGAAAATTAGGTGGAGCCAGTGGCTTTTTCATATTCTTCCTATGTCAGTAACTGCAGCACATACTGCGCTGTTCCAACAAGAGAAAGCTACTGCAAGACAAGTTTTGCTCAGCCTGCATTACTTTTATTTCAGTAAAGTAAGTTGCACTGCAGCTTTTTACTTTTTTTTTTTGTTTTGCATTGGTAAACTGGTATTTGCTTGCATTACATGTCTTTGTCTTTCACTTTTTGCTGCAATTTGCTCTCCTCAATCTAATCTCTGTCAGTCATCACTTCACAGCCATGGAAAGATGTCAAAAAGGCCCCATGAGCAATCTCAGATCAGTTCTTGAATGTCAAAAGAGGTGGTTGATTGCTACAAAAAATAATCAGAGTAGACACATCCTTCGGCTCAACAATATCACAGAATCTTGCTCTTGCCATTCACAGATTCAACATAAACTAAATTGTGCTGTCTACAGAATCACTATAACTTCTGATATTCCTGTTGGAAACACTTCAGCCATATGGTTCTCCCAAGTTTCAGACTGCTGGCAGAATTTTCCCAATAATGCATGTATTTTTCTAAAGACAATATTGCTTAAAGTGGGGTATGATGTCTAAGAGGTCAAATAAAAAGTAACAGCTTTACATTCAAATCTGGAAATTAAACCAAGAAAAAATAAAGCCAAAACCAAGTGACCTTCACATTAGAGACTGGACTGCACAAGCCATTCAGAAGGAACATTCTGCTCAGTTGCCAGTTGGACCTGGGCTGGTGCTATCCTGTGACTGAGGCTTCCCTTACTTGTTCTTCATATATAGAACAAACCTATTCCTATAGCTGAAAATCCTGCATTCCTAAATACACTCAATTTATCTACGGGGAATATTAGAGAAATAAAATAGTATCTATCTGGGACAAAATAGTAGTCTTCATACTTTGCTTTCTATAGGCCCTGTCATCCAAACAGTTCAGAGTTCAGAACACTTTTCTGAAATAGGCAATATTTATCTGCTCTTTAAAAACTTAAAAGAAAAAAAATCCTCTGAGTCAGCCTCGTGGCTGTTTGCACATCGTGCATCTCTACCAGTTAAACCACCCCTGCAAGTCAATCTTAGTCACTTCACAACTTGTAGTAGAATTGCACTGACAACTACTGCAGACATTCTGGCTTCTCCCCAACTGCTGTTGCATAGTAATTTTTCTTTATACACCGTGATGTTTCTAACTCAAAGCTGTGGTAACAAAGCACGCTTTGTTGTACACACTTTGTGTGAACTACAGCTAAGAAGCTGCTGCTGCAATCCCTTAGCCCAGTCTCCTCTATATACTGCTTGCAGCACGCAGACATCAATCAGGAGCGTAATCTTCGGCTGTCAAAAGTCCAGGTGTAGTTGCACTTATATGAGCAAAGCCATAAATGTCAGTACCTTTGTTTTCCCTGACAGAGGCCAAATAAATTCTGAAAGCACAGTTGTGCTGCTAGGGTTGTTTTTTATGGAACTGCCATCCCGGGATTGCTTTGCCAGTCTAAACTCATGCACATTACAACAAGAGAGAACTCAGACTTGACTGGCACAATATATTGCTAAAGAAAACAGAAAAATTTGCAGCTGCCATATCACAAAGATAGTGATACAACACATCTATATATGCTACATCTAGAAGTACAGCGGGCCAACAAATGAAGATTTATGCAGCAAAACAATTGGTGCAGAGTACTTAATCTTCATGCAAGGTGCATTGCAGACAGTTTTGCTCAGGTTAAATCCTTTACCTGTTGGAGAACACTTGGTGCATTCCTCACACACACCTACCTGTTGCGTTCCATCTGAAACCAGCCTAGACCCTGTGACCTGAGGCTGCCCTGAAATGTGAGCCAAGGCACAGTAAATGGGGACTATCAGGAAAACCATGTAAGGGCACTAATCAAACCAGGGTGATAATGCAGACCCATCTGTAATTGAGAGGACAGCTAATTCCTGTCTAAATGCCAGTCATTCCACTGAGACATGAGATACAGGAGATGGATAATGCATCTGACCAAGACCTGGCTTTATGTAGTTATTTTGAGCAGTAGAGATAGTACAAGGAGAGAAAAAAACCCCTAGCTTTCCCATTCACCTTTTTCTTGGACCAGTACATTCCTTTAACAGAGGCAAAAACCTCAATCATTGAATACTAGTTATAATGTTGTACCACAAGAAGAGATACTACTGGCTCCATATTTTCCAGTTTATTATTTAATATATCTTAATTAACATCTGAAAAGTGATGTGGTTTTCTCCACCGAACAGAAGCAAGCAATGTGTTTACCCCGTCTGGCAAGTTACTGACCAAGGCTGGTTCTGTGCCTGTCAGGGCTGGTCTGTCAGGTGAGACACCATGGAAAACACTCCTGCATCACCTGAGGGAAGTTTGAAGGCACCTAAGTGCCTTAGCAGGCACTGTCCTTCTTGGAGGCCTCAAAAAGAACAGGATCACAAACCAGAACATCATTGTGTGTTCTCTGTTCTCCCCTTCCTTTCTCCATCTTCTGATCTGTTTTCAGCTTTCACTCGTTTTTCTCCATTTATCTTTCTAGCACAAAGACACAAAAATTTATCATGCATCAGCAATTTCTTTTTTCCTCATTCACGTTGTGTATGACTTATGAATTGCAATTTTTGGTTATTCTACCTAATATTATAATATTTATTATTTCTCCTTCATCTGTGATCCTAAGTTCAGTGCTTATGTCTTCTTTAAAAGATATGGTAAATTTGAGCATGTCAATGATACTGGTTTTTTCATTCAGCTTCTAAGTTCTTGATACAAAATGTTACACAGATAATTTATATATATATGAAATATATTCAACATTTCTTCACTCTGTTCACCTTAACCTACATTTCACAGCATGAGTCATACTGATGGGTTTTGTAATTCTCTCAGTTCATGCCTCTCCAGCTGATTGCAATACTGATTCTATTTTCACCAAGTCAAGACTACTTCCTAGATCCTCAGAAGCTATGGACAAGACTTCTCTGCAGAAAATGAATCAGATGAAGAACATCAGCTATGTTCTATTACACCAATCTAAATGAAATAAAACTAACTCCTAGTAGCTAATATTCCATATAAATAGGAATGCTTGCTAAGCCACAAATGTGCATTCAGTTCTACAGGCTAAAACTGACATGTAAGATAATTTAATTATTGCCTCATTAATGCTTAGTATTTCATAGATTCATTTCAAAATTACTTATCTCCTTATGATATTATGAAAATAGTGTTCCAAGTCTTATCAATATTTAATCTTATATTTAGTTTGGTGTATTTCATTTGTCACAAGTATCAGTTAAGCTTTGAACATAGTGAGGATCTCCAAAAGCCCAACTCATCCTGTGCTCTGTTCAGGTGTGTTTTATTAAGCTACTACGAGGGAGATGAGACAATTCCACCTCCACTGCAGGGTCCATTATGGCAGAACATTAATGCAGGTTCTAGTCAGTGTAACAAGAGAGTCTCAGGTTTGCCAAGGATCCAGACTTTTTCCACAGTGAATCTGGATTCCCATCCTTCAGCAGCATTTTGTGAGGTTCCACTTTTCCCTAAGGAAGCACTGATTTTGCTCTTTCCTACCTTTCAAATATTTTCCAATTTCTTACCTGGATAAGACAACCATGCAATAGCATAGAATTAAAAAACACCCACAACACAACATAAAAAATCCCAGAAAAATAACAGCACTCTTAAAATGGAATTAAGTACCAGAAACTAACTTACAGTTCCTTCATTGCAAATATACCATAAAAGATTTTACTTCATTGTATCATACCAAATTACAGGCAAATGCACAAAAACATATGTGCAAAAATGCACAAGCTAGTAATGTCAACAAAGACTGGTCACCAGGTTGACTTTATTCTGATTCTAGTTTTGAACACACATGTAAACAACAATTATGATACAATTTTAAGCGAAAAAACATAACTGAGTTTTCACACATTTTAAAATTTCTTCCACTACCATTCCAATAGAAAAAAACCAGGAAACAAAAATCTCTTGCAAATGTATGACTTTGAAGAGATGGTATCTATAAGCAAACTTAGTAAAATGCCATGCAATAGTTTCCTATGTACACTGTTTTCCTTTATATCCTTTAAAACTGGTATTTAAAATTCCCTTTTATTATTAAAAATACTTTTATAAAAATAAAACACTTTGTTAACTGTAGGTACAGTCTACTTTTTCCAGTAGATTCATTGCAACTCTAATTTGCACAGAGTAGATTATGCACTTCACAAATACCTTATCACTTTTATGGACAAGCACCACTTGCTGATATCTGCACAGCAGTCCTGATCCTGTTTCCACTGAAGCCAATGACAAAACTCTCACAAGCTTCCAAAGAAGTTAAAAAAGCTCACTTTATTAGCTACTCTGACATGATAAAAAACAACATCCGAGGTTTGGGCTCTTTCCTGTTTATTTTAATTATCAGCAAATCCCAGATCTAGAATTTTGATTCAAGCATAGCAAAATACATTATTATAATCTATATTTACATCTAAGCTCTGACTCGCCTTTCTTTGCCTATAGGTAAAAACTAAGAATAAATTTTCATTATTACAGGACTGCTATAAAAACCAAAGTTTATAAATGCTTTCAGCATGATACTGCATACAAGTATTTTGCTTAAGATAATGCCTTCAGAGAGAATGTCATGTTTAAATATCCACTATTTGTAAGTGGATATAAAAAAGTTTGCTATGCAAACTCTCAAAGCAAGGTATTGAGGCAGGGCTTTGTTTCTACGTATGCACGTGTCAAATTTAAGACAGCTATAGCTACTTCTTTGCATCTAAAAATAACAGTTAACATTTTTATCCATACAAATATAGGGTTTAAGAAGTCATCAAAAAATTAAAAAGGGCTGACCATTTCCTGCAGCTCAGAAGGACAGTCTGGAAGGCTTCGAGTTCTAAACCACGTACAACACAACACGGTGTTGTCTTGCCATCAGGGTGGTCAAAAAGTCATTTATATAGAACTGAACCAACAACCTGTGACTAGTGATGCAAGCAGTCCTGGTATCTAGAAGCTATTTAAATATGCAAATATAAAGAAGATATTTGACTAAATGCTGCTTTAGCATCTCCTGATACTTACAAATCTGGGAATGGCCTTTCACAGTACTTCACCTCAATGGAAAGTCTCATTTACTGCTGCCTCCGTTTTACACGTGCACACGTGAGAAATGCCCAAACACACCAGCTTGAGTACAAAAACACAGCTGCACATGTTCCAAAGAGTATCAAGAATCTGGCTACTTTGCAATAATTAATTGAAGACAGAGGCTTGTGAAAAGAATAAAGTCAGCATACCTGAAGGAAAAAAAAGAGTGGTGATCCCCTACTAACCTAATATTCAGTATTCAAAATAAGTCAAAACAGAACACCAATAGAAACAAAAATAGCTTAGGGTTTTCAAATATCCTGATATTATCTAGAATCTTTTATTATCACTGAATAATTGAAAAAAGCATGCATTTAAATAGCTTTTTAATTCACAGGTGCTAGAACATAGGAAGTACCTCTTAATACCCAACTTTCTCAGCAATTTAAGACTGCAACACTGCCACCTTACAACACATAACTATTTTTACTAAAAATCTATGAGCAGTCACTCTAGGCTGTAACCTATTATACAAATAAAGAAATGAATCCAAAATTTTGCATGTACAAAACAGCCGATACACAAAAACCTCATCTTCAGCTTGTGTTTGCAAACACGTTCCTATTCCTTACCTGCTTGCTGGGAAGAAAATAACAAAACCAGTATTGCTAATTAGACTACCAGGAAACAGGATGTCACAGCACAAATAGTTTTATTCAGGTCAAAGATAAGCAAGTCTGCTCCTATGGTTCTTTCAGTAAAAGTGAACAGAGACTGAACTAAATTCCCTACTTTGATTCTCAGATGAAGTTTTAGAAATAAGATGTATTGCTGTACTATCTATAGAAAAACAAATGTAAAGAATTCCCCCTCTCTGCCCTCCCCAGGCAGAACCATTGCACCATGGCACTGAAAAGCTTAAATGAGACTAGAGCACTTAATACTACCCAGATAACATACATTCATTTAATGCACATTGGCATCAGCTGTACAATCTTAACAGCATATGTTGAAGGTAAAGCAAAATTTGGTAAAACCTTCATATAGAACAATAAAAGCAGCAAATGTTTCCTGCCATTAGAACTAAAAAAAGTTTAAGTCTACTTAAAACATCTTTAAAAAAATCCACACCCACAAAGAAGCACTGACTTTGTCTTGGACAAAGATGGCCTTGCCCTGAAGGCAGGGTGATATTAAATAAAATATTTCTGATTGTAAGTTGCTACTTCATGTAAAAACACCATCTTCATCTGGTTTTCTCCAAAGCATTTGTGAGCTTGATAGGGTATGCTACCAGTTTATTTAAACTTTTGCTTTCCTTGCTATTTTTAGCTTGTGGAGGCTGGCACAAAACATTTACTAGAGCTTAATGGCTTGTTCTGTCATTGCTATTATTACAAACCATTCATGTGGAAAGTTGTTAACTGTGCAGTTTGAATTCATAGGTGCTTGTTTTCCACTGGTTGACATCAGCATTGATCATGTTGCGCTCGGTGAAAGTAACGTGTCCCTCGGAATCGACAAGAACGACTGTGTTCGTCCTGCAACAGTGCAACAGCACAAGGTTAAGCCTGGGGTCCATCATAAAAACTTCCAGGGTGCTATCCCTCATTCCCAAATGTTTTAACTCTTTTTTTTTTACCCCTGAGCACATCATCATCACACGAGCAGGGCAGAAATCATCCTGGCAAGTTCAAATGGGCATTTTCAGTCCCTTCTGTCACTCCACTGTCTTGATTCCCTGCTGCACTTGCAGCAGCTGACACACAAATCTGCTCATTGCAGAGTATGATAAAAGCTCAACTTAGTGCAAAGTGCTCCATTCAGAACGAAGTAGCATAAAACTAAGTGTTTCTTCACAGCCTACATGTACCGATAAGGAATATTCATATCAACAGTACTCTCTTCATTCCCCTCTTTCAAATCATCTGTCCATTAAGATTTAAACATTGTTAATTATAATCACAGGACACTGATATATGATCACAGAAAAAGGTTTCTCTCTCTAGGAACCTTCCAAAGGGGAAATCTGTTTTCATGAAAAGCACATGCCAGTTGTGCATCTATTCCACTCTGCCTTGGGTAAGCTGTCATTTCTCTATGGACACTACAGTAACCTTCCACAGAGGGATGACTGACAGTAGGAATTTTCCACCATGCTATGTGGTGGCCTTTCCCAAGTCACTTCACAGTTGTTCACTCATACAAAAATGCACTTAATTTCCTCAGAAGAATATGGTGAGCCCCAGTTAACAACCTCTGCTCACTAAGCCCTGTTGCTAAGGGAAAGGTAAGTGTGAGCATACAATTACAGCATTAGGGAGACTTGAAATGTGTGCTAATTCACCAGCAGAAGGTCAGTATTTCTACCAAGTTATCCCTGTTTCCTTTGAAATGGCTGGACTCCAATTTGTGAAGCAAGGGGAGGAAGGTGCTTTGTTACCACGTTAAGTCTTCATTAACCTATATTTAAAATGTTCTTTTAATACATTTTAAAGAAACCACTGTAAATACTGAGTATCTCTTTCTCAGAATACCAACTTAAAATACCTACAGCAGTGAGCATGCTCTGCTTATCAACTCCCATCTCTGCAGAGGAAATACTATGGCTGACCATGCCACAGACCAATCTGACAAAATTATTGGCAGACTTAGAGCAGCAATTCCCTACCAGCAGCAAAAGGGTTCACCAGCAATTTTGTCTCATTGAAGATTAAATAAAGATTTGCATTGTATTATTCTATTCTTCTTGCAGCTTTGGTGAAACAGTCAGAGCAGAGAGTGAGACTATCTCAGCAAAAACCGATGCACCAGTTAGGGGAGAAGTGGAAATACAGGTTCTTCTGAACAAGAGCAATAGGTTTTTAATGTATGAAAATGGCAGATCCACTTTACGATGCCATGTCTAAGGCAAACTCTGATTCAGGAATGCAGATGACACAATTCCTGCTTGTGGAGGAGAAACGTGTTCTGCGGTATCTCTGGTAAGATCAAAGTTAAAGGTGCTCAGATCTGCTACTACACTGGGGAAGCAGGAGAACTATTATCTTGTCTGGGACAGGTTAAAGCTGTGCTGTGCTCTCCATCAAAGATGAACCACAATGTGAGCTTCAAATGCTCTTCAGCATCAAATCCCAGACACTCAAATACTGACCAAGGAAATACATTACTGAATTATACCAGATTAATATCTGAAAAAAAAAAAAAAAATTAAAGCAGTCACTATAGAACTTAAACTTACACTAGCACAATTTTGATTTGAGATATGCTTTCATCCAGTACACATCTATTTCTGGCAATGAATTTTTTACCTTGTTCCGTAACCTGGGCAACGAACACATAAAGCTGCATACTTGTTCAATATAGGACGGATATAGTCCTTCCCTTGGTCTTCAATTGCAGGGTCTGGTAATTGACTGAAAAAAAGTAGTAAACTAGTTTAAAAAAATCAAAAATCCTCCAATATTAACACATTCATCCCTCTTGAACTGGAAGGAATTCCAGGACATCCTTGAGATCACAGTCAAAGGAAAGGCTGAAGCAGAAGAGAGGGGGTAAAGGAGAAAAGCCCATCAGGAAAGAATGGAATTCTACGATTAGGCCAACCCCTGTAAGCACTAAATTTCTGTAATATGCACACACAAAGAGATCACAAAGTAATATGAAACAGGATATTTTAAGAAAGTTCAAAGCTAGTGCATTCCACATGTTCATATTTATTATGAAAAGATAATTTCATCTTCAAGTGTGATTTGGAAAGATTACAGGCTTAGTTTTAAATATTGCTTTTTGTAAGTAAATATTTCCCTTTTATAGTCAGATGGTTTCAGATGAGATCAAATGGAATTACTGAACATTAAGAGAAGATCATTTGACTATATTGTATCTTATACCTTCGTCTTTTTACTAGTAAAAAGTATAAAGTATAACAATTTTTTAAAAAATCACTTGATCTGATAGCAGATGAAAAAAGCAATTAGGACAGCTTAGCAGACTCTCCAATTACTACTCATTGCTCAGATGTCTGAGTTCTTATATAAACATTTATTTTGAACGACTGAAAAATGCCACATTCATGAATGCTGGCATTAAAATTCGCTGTTAAGTTTGGGAAATTGGATCTATACACCAGAAACAGCTTTCCTTCAACTCTAATCACTTCCCAGACAGATAAAGGACAAGGTAAACATGGAAATTACTGGATGGTGAGCAGTGATATGAATTTAGACCACAGCATCTCCTGTACCCTACTCCATGTCTGCACACTGAAGTGGTATCAACTTCCTTTCTTTCTGAACATCCAGCTGATGGGCTCAGGTTCACTGTGCAATCAGTTGTGAGTGCAGGAACCTTCCTTATCAAACTCATCTCTTGGGAACTTCCTTGACTGGAACTTCCTTGACAATTCCTACAGCTGAATTGTACAAATACTTCCTTATCTCCTTCCCCCACTTAGCCTGAAACAACTGCACTTTTGAGGAAGGCAGCTAGTTGTACTTTGAAAATGGCTTGCTTCTCCACCCTCTGTGCAGCAATACAGAACAGTAAAAGCTGCTAACACAAACCTGCTCACCACCTGTGAGGGTGCTGAGGCCCTGGCACAGGTTACCCAGAGAAGCTGTGGATGCCCCATCCCTGGAAGTGTTCAAGGCCAGGCTGGATGGGTCTCTCAGCAACCTGGGCTGGTGGACAGTGTCCCTGTCCATGACAGAGGTTGGCACTAGAAGACCTTTAAGGTCCCTTCTAACCCAAATCATCTCATGATCTATTTAAACAAGTGCTTTCTCTAAGTGCAGTAACCAAACCTACCTGAACCTTCAAAAGGCTGACAGCAAGCAGCTTATACATCCCTAGTCATGCACTCATTGCCCTTACTAAGAGAAGTGCAATCTTTAAAAGAAAAGGGCACAGAGAAACCAGTGCACAGCTGATGAGTTCTAAGACTGCAGTGGTCTTAATTGTGTCTCCTGCTTAAAAATCAATACTGTTGAAAGTCAGACTTTGTGAGAACAGTACTTTCAATTAACATCAAGGTGAAGTGCTTTTTTCTTTCAAAACAGTTTCTATATGCATTTTTTAAATGGGTCATATTGTATTTTGAGTGAATTCCAGCTATCGTGTTCTTACGGCTCTTGATTATTCATCACTGTAAGAAGCTCCTTCACCAAGTCTTCTTTGGTAAGGTCTTGACTTCTCGTGACCACTTCTGTGAAAAGCTGCTTCCCATACTGAAGCTTCTTCCATGGTGTATCCAACAAAGAATTACTCAAGCCATATATTCCTACACACACACAAAAAAGCCAAACAAAAAATAAACCAATTTAATTGGAAAGTGCATTCTGGTGATTTCAGTTGTCATTACAGATTTTTAAAAAAATTATAAAGTGTAAGTGATTCCCCAGGTAACCTTGACCTGCAGGTGTGCCATAAACACACAAGCCCCATTACTGAACAGGAGAATACAGCAGGCTGGGCTTACGCTGGGCTGTGCTTAAGCACTCCCCTGTGCTAATGCTCAGTACTTGGTTTCAGTTGTACTCTAATCCACATCTACAGCAGTTAGTTTTAATTTCTGGTTTGCTAAACTATGAAGAAGGCACAATAGAATTATATAATTTCTGCAACCTAGTCTTGTCCAGTTTAGCTGTATTAATTATAAGTTATCTTTGCCTCTGATTCTACTCTATGGAAAAACACTGCAAAGGAACATTGGATGACAAGAAGGACCTCTCTCTTTAGAGGCATCCCCTCAGCACAATCCAGACAAGAGAGATTACCAACATCATCTCTTCCTGAAGGCAGCCATGTGCACAGGAGTCTGTTGTCTAAGCACAGAGACCGGAACTATCTTTGGTACAGTCTGCAGATACCCAGTATTTGTGACTCAGTTTCTCATTACAATATGGCCAGATTTTAAATTTTAAAAAAAAGTCTGTATTAAAACCTGTTTTATGTCTGTAGTTGTACAAAATCTAACAGTTATTTCCAAGAATTTATGCTGTAATTGCTCCAGTAACAATTTGCCTACTGCCAGCCACATTTTGACCATTAACCTAAGCCCACAAAACAAGGCTCTGCCATCAACTGCTATCAACCAGCTACACTGCTCAGAGCCTTCCATGTGCCTGGTTCCACTTAAACTGCCTTTTTGATGATGAATTCTGGAGCTTTGCTCTCTCTAGCTAGCTAGCAAAGAACTAGACTTGAAATATTTTAAAATCAATCCACCTGCTAGACAGATTTTTTTTTTAAAGCCAACTCTGTCCGTGGGGGAGCACAGTCATAGTGTGACCTTCAAACTGCTGGGTAAGGGGAGTTAGGGTCAGATCCTTTGAAAACTCCGTTTCTCAAGACAGACTTCCGTCCTGTTACCAAGCAGTATTCCACTAATTGCACTGCAGGTGGGTACACTGGCACAGACAGAAACTTCTAATGAACTATTGATTCTTTACTGAAATTTATTAACAAAAACTTAAATGAATTCAAGGACATTGAAAAAAAATTTTTTTAACGAATGTAAAAAAAAAGTCAGTGAAGACAATGCTTAAGTAGCTAAATTACTAGAACAGTACACAGCTATGTAAGAAAAAGTAATATCCAGACCCTTCTGAAGAAAACCTACCAGCATTTAGGAAAACAGGTTCTGGTTCTCCTTTGTTTCCATAGTAGCAAATTACATCTCCTTTGGTGGTACTGAAAAATATAAATACAAGTTTCTCCTTGAAAAGCCATCAGCTTCTGTATTTGATTATGCTTTAATTTCATGCAATCTTTGAGCACAGTAAGATGCTTCTCCCACTGTTACTCCGATGATACCAGACATTGATGAGTTTTATTACTTTCCTCCTCTCAAAACACTGTATTAGCTGCACCACTATCAAGAACTACCATTATCATTTTTAAACATAATAATGCAATAAAATTCAGTAAACCCCTGTAACTTCTGCATGGAAGTAGCCAGGCTTAATGACAAAAACCTGTATGGTTTTGATTAACTGGAGATTTAGTTGCTTGGGAGAAGGGGGCATGTGAAAACAAAGGAACTGTCCATCACAGCAAGTACCCTTTTCACCATCACCTCTTTTGAATCCTTCCTGCATTCTAAACCACTGACTGCTGTGGGCCATTTTAGATGGCAGAAGTGCATTTGAGGCCCACTTCCAGCATTGCTGCAGGGCAGAGTTGGGTTCTTTGTGCATCTCTTGGCTGTTTTCAGGTGACTGTAGTCACTGAATCTCTCTCTAATTGTAGGCACTGGCTGCAGCGCTCGCTCTCTCTTGTGGACAGAGTACAGGGAGGGTCTTGCACAAGGTTCAGAGACAGCTTCCAACATTGCCAACAACTCTTATTTGACAGAGATGGTATCAGCATATCCAAACAGCAGAGACTGAAGGAGTCACACTGATATTGACAACACAAACACCAAACCTACTGATAAGGGAAAAAAAAAGAAAGAGAGTCATCAATAAGTCATGTGTGTCCTGTGGGAAATGGACTGCCATTAGATGGCTCACTCTCAACATCCCTCAATCAGCTGACACTGAAAAGTGATTCCTCAGATCACTTCTGGTTGGTGGGGTTTGGCTTTTTTTTTTTTAATTTCCCAGAATACAGCAATGAGGTCTAATTCTGTATTTTCCCCTAGTGATTTACTTGGTCACAGTTACCAACAAACACATTCTGCCATAGTTCAGTTTTTAATTTGTCTCCCAATCTCCAGCTCCTTATACAGCAGATAAGACTTTTTTCAATTGGGAAAAAAAAAAAGAAACACAAAACTTCCAGTTAAGATTGAATTTGGATTAAGTGGCATAAAACATAATACAGGAGAGAAGCCATTTCCAACTCCTCATTTTTTTCTTAAGATAAAAAGGAGTATCTCTGCGCTGATGCAAATCAGAGTATATCGAATGCAATCTCATTAATGATGTACTGGAACTTAAATTGCTCTGCATAACTTAGCATCCGCTACTCAAACCTTAATAACAAGCAAAACAGTCTTGATTTAGCTGTTTATATTCTTCTTGAAAAGCCATTATGAAAGACATTCTACAGTGTCCTTTGTAAGACAGCCAAATGAAGAAGGAAATATTAACTTATTAATTATAGAAGTCAGAGGAGTCAAGAAGAGGAATACAAAAAAAGCCCCCATAAAGCAAAAATAGAACTTTCTCTGTGCACTACTGTTCCTACTCCCAAAGCCATGAGAGCTTCCTGATACCACACAGAAAGATGATCAAGTTTTTCAGCACAGGCAGAAGACAGCAATTATAGCAGGCATATTGTGTACTCTTATTTTTATTGTTAAATATCATATAAGAAGACCCCGGTTACTTAATTTGCTATTTATCTACTGTTACAAGAAATGTGTAATTTTTCTGAACTTTCCTCTAGTGGCTTAAAGGACATTTATTTTCCTTATCTTTTTTCTTCTCATCCTTAGGACTCTTGTTCAATTTTATTTATGTTGATATCAAGACTTACTGACCACCGGAACTCTCCAGAGACAACAGCCCACCTTATTTTTTTTCAGTTAAGACATCAGCAATTACACAAACTATTGTATTGGTGCATTAAGTACTCTCTTTTCAAATACCTGCTGTAGAAGGTCTGTGAAGAGAAAAGATCAGAGCAATTGTTATCACCTGAGGTCTCACAAGACAGTGTTAGATGGAAAGGTGGACAAATGGCCCAAGCAAGCCCTGGAACACAGCTTAAGACAAGGCCTGTCATAGGTGAGACTGCATGCTCAGTAAGTAAGCACTGCTGACTTCCTTTAGAATGGCTTTTTATGTGAAAGAATATAATCCTCTAGCATGTCTTCCAAGATTTTTGTCACTAACAAATTCAGTAACAAGATCCCCTGGAGCTCCTCAAGAAGATGGGGAACACATAGGAACTGCAGGGTCACTAATTCAGGACATCCATATCTTACTGTATCCACAGTCCCTCAGATGCGTGTTTTCACTCACCTCCACTGCAACACTGCTGCTGTCTTCCGTCAAGAGAAGACTAAAGCCTCCCAAGAGACTTCTGAAATGGGCAGACTTTCAAAATTTAGTTCACTGTGCCAGTTAGCTACTCTTTCTTTAATCATTTGGCTCTGCCTATTCCCTTCCTACTGTTTACAGGTACTCAGTACTGAACATCAAAGCAGAAGCCAAGATGAAAAAAAATCACTGTAAGCTTGATTGCAGCAATAGCCTCAAAACCCTGGCCCGTACTCAAGATTCTCTTCCCTCCCAGCCTTACAAGTATAGATACCAATTTCACTGGAGAAGTAATAAAAGCATAATTAAAGTGATGACAATAGGACCCAATAGACATATTTTTAAATCCCAGCCATAGCTGATGGCAGAAAGAAACTAAAATTATGCTCTTAGATACATCATTCTGTCAAAAAATGTAAGCAATAATAAATGTTCTAGGAAATATTCTAGGCAGCACAAATCTGAGTAGTAATAGAAGCTTCACAGCAACATGAAAGCCATACAGAGTTTGCCATAATCACTTCTTAATGCTGGTGAAACATAAGCAATGCCCTTCTGCATCCCTGCCCTGGTTCAACTTCAAGGTGGCTCCAAGTCACGTCCAACAAAAACGCAGAATGAAAGAAAAAGAAAAAAGTAGTGAGGCAGTAAAGCTCCACAGAGTGTGGTTATCACCAAGTGATCACTCCCCTGGGCACTGAGCTACAGACTGGGCACTCTGCTACAGACAAGGACATTGGATTGTTTTATGAATAATGTGCACATGTATTTTTTTGTGCAAGGACAAAAGATGAAACTGGCAGCTTGAAATGCTGTACGGTCATTTCAAATAAGTAGTATGGTTTACAGATTCATTTTCTTTTCTTCAATCTTCATCAGCTATATCAGGAAACTCTTTCTGTTCTGAAGCTAAAAACAAGCAAACACCAAACCACCAACTATAAAGCCCAAACATATACCACATACTGTCAAATAAAATGGTGAAAAGAATTCTGCCAGATACAGCATACAAAGTCTGCCTTAAAACACTACTTTGATTTTGCTGTCAGTGTCTAAACATGTCTTTGGTCCTGTCCTAATATTTTGGGCCAGGCAGAAGGGCCAGAGGAAAGAGATAAAAAGTTTTTCAGAAGCATTTTTCTTTCTTTTGACATTGGACTGTCCATCCGTCCACTGGAAATGACTAAAGAGCTATGCAGAAATACCGCATTTTCATGAGGGAACTGCAAGAAGCAAGACAAGTGTACTCTGCAGAAGGTGATATTGTATCACCTCTTGTGCACGAGAAGTGCATGAGAAGAAATGTAAATCAGCTTACAGAGCAATCCCGCTGCCTTGATCATCCATGTTCTTTCCACACCAGCATTCTGACCTTCTCCCTTTTTACTGAAAAGGCACCTAAATCCAATCTCTGAAGAGCAATCAAATCCCTCCCACCCAGCCAGGTCATGGTAACTACGCTGAAGGGAGAGCCTGCAGGTGATGGTATAATTTACTACATGTTCTCTGCAGGGATTGAAAACTGGCTGTGACAAGGGAGAGCAGAAAAGCTCACCCAAAAGGCATTTTTCTGCAATCCCCTCCAGCTGACTTGTTTGTAAGGGACAATTTGTCTGTTCATCATGGAGAAAGTGATTCACTCCTGTTACACAGTGATCTTACTGCAGATAAACTATATGGGTT
Organism: Corvus cornix cornix; assembly: GCF_000738735.6. Classification (NCBI taxonomy): domain Eukaryota; kingdom Metazoa; phylum Chordata; class Aves; order Passeriformes; family Corvidae; genus Corvus; species Corvus cornix. The sequence continues at coordinate 7,363,540 of NC_046345.1, forward strand.
CTAACTGACAGCCTGTCAGAGACTCTACATTTGCTGGGTGGGTGACAAGAAGCTGCCAGTTTGTCCTTCAGGGCAGTCTGTATCACATACTTGTAAGGAGCACAAGTGAAATGCTGCCACAGCAGCCCTGACACAAGTTGGAGATACCCATTAAAGCCTAAGTAGGTGCAGCAGTGGATTTGTTGGACATAAACACAGGTTTCCCCAGAACTGAAATGATGTCCTGATCATCAACAAAAGCAGCTCACTGCCTTCAGGTATTACCACAAATGGAGAAAGAAGGAAACCTCCCTTGAATATTGAGCAGATATTTACTTAGAGACCAGCCCAGCCTCCGATAACCTTGTTCCTCTCCAATCAGACCTATGGATAGTCAGAATGAGAGGAGTGGCAACACTGCCTTCCTGGAAGCCAACTTTGCAGCTGCACAAGATTCCAAACAGACACTGTTTGCCACATGCTATAATTCGACATAAAAGTATGTTTAGCATAACTGGATAAATATTCATGACTCTCATACTCAGCAGGTACACCCAAGATGATAAACTGAAAAATGAGAAAAATGAAAGTACTAAGTAATTTTCCTAAAACAAGAAATCAATAGTATTCAAATTGACATCAAGAGATGCCACAGAGTAAATAGATTATTACACTATAAGTGTCAAAATCCATGCATGTTAAAAATAAGAGTCACACCAAGCTGTGGAAATAAACAATGAGATTTTACAACCCGTATAGCTTTTTCCTGCTCTCCTTCTCATATTACTGCACCTGTCATCTAGCATACTGTCATCATAATCACACAGAGAGAAAATAAAAATTTTTTTTCTGAAATGTGCACCTGAAGATTCAAATATTGTAAATCTCTCTAAATATGCTGCTTGCAGTCAGCAGGATCATGTGCTCAGGTATACCCCTTTCCACCAGTGCTTCATTTACACTTTCAATCTGAGTTGCCTCTCCATTTCACACACTCTAACAGAGCCAATAGCTGTTTGTTACACAATGGAAGAACGTGTTAAGAATAGTCCTCTATCTTTGTTTTGGACAGTAACATGGCCCAACAAAATAGCATCAACTACAATAACATTTTCTATTTACGCAGAGAAGTACCTCCCATTCATACACCACGTTTCTCTTAGGAGTAATTCTAATTTCCTAAAATGACAAGTTTACAAATCTTATTGAAATTGCTCTGCATCATTAGCTTGCCAAGAATTTCATTTCATCAGAGTATCCAAGGCTAAGGACACGTCGAAATGGAGAAGTTAATCAACACACACAGCTTTCAGAGTGGTACTCAACAAGGAATTATGACCTGTATCACCACGGAAAGACTATTCAATTGAGCATACAACTCTCTATCAGCCCAGCATGGAGGAATAAACAAACAAAACTAACACAGGAATTATTTCCTTAAATAATATCAATCAAACTTACTTTAATATCATCATACTAGCAGCCATTATGACTATTCTATTTACCTAAACTAAAACGAAGAGACTCAAACTTACTGCTTGCTAGGTCACACTTTGAATATCATGTTTGCTTGAAAACATCTATTTCTTCTGCTGCCTTTTCAGTTAAAGATAGCCTTCAAATTTATGCAATCTAGCCAGGCAGCAACATATGGCAGAAAGCACAAAAAGTCAAATCCTCTGACCATGGTAAAAATTAATTCAGGCAACTGAAAAATTTTGGGAAGTCTCTGGTGGGACAATAAACTTTATAAAGTAGATAGTAAAAATACCAAAAAGCATCAAACTCTCCAACTCCCTAGCCTGCTTCTGGATTGAATTTCTGGAAACCTATATGTTTACTTCTAAGCAGGTGCATCAAGCAGAAATACACTCACGTTATCTTCACAGAACTGACTGATAAGTCTGAGCCACCAGCTGAAGGTGGTTTAATACAGAAAGTGGAAAATGTAAACACAAGGCCAGTTAGTGAGAGGGTGCTAGAAATTATTTCCACTGAAAAGAGTAAACACTGTGGCCTTCTGCTTTAAGTGTATTCCCAGAAGCATGCAGAAAAGCTGAGTGGGAGAAGGCCCTGCACCATCAGGTTGTCGAATAAGATGAATGCTTTGCACCAAGTGGGCCAAAGCAGCAGTGTTCTCCTGGCAGTTCAGATGTGCTCCCGGTCATGCAGTGTGCATCCAACTCGGAACTGACACACGGCCTGGAGATGGCTTAGCCCTGGATTTCCATTCTTCTCCATCAGGCAGAATGCAAGGGAAAATCAGCAGATATACTTGTGCATAGACACATGCACATGCAGTAGAAAGGACTGCGCCAACCACATTGATCATAATCAAGCATCAAACATCCTTTCTCAGCTACAGAAACCTTAAGTTAATGTTTATTTGTCTTGTGCTGATTTTTACTGTTTCATGAAAGATTCACAGACACTCTGACAGGAACAATAGCTTGAAAGCTTTCAGCTGTTCTTATCCTGCTGCAGCATGTCAACTCTCTGAGAAAAAAGGTGTCTGAGAAATTATGAGCCAAGGTTTTGTTTTCTCAAAATACAAGCCCCAGAGCCTCCAGGGTAAAGACTGGCTATGGCCTATCAGGGAGTCGCAAGAAGTTTTGTGGGGAGCACTGGTTAGAATACAAGACAGCCCTCCAGTGTTTGAAAGACAAAAAAATAACAAAGGAAAGGAGGACTACAATAAAATTAGGACCTTGAATGCCAATTAGCAAAAACCATGAGCTCTAACTTTAGTTTGTGACGGGCTTTTGTATTGTTACACTTCGGTGCTATGATGTGTATGTACAGCACTGTTATTATCTTTCTCCCTCTGACATTTGAACTGTGATGTTTTGTAGACTTACTTCAAGTCAGCTGCTAATAAATTAAATCCATTGTAAAGATGTCCCTCTACTGATACTTTCTTCAAGTAAGAGTAGCTGTCCAGATCTGCAGTCAAGAAGTTTGTTACAAGAGCACCTAAGAAAGAGAAGTACATAGAGCAACTTGTATGTGTACGCTCACTATTCTGACAGGCCTGGTAAAATAAACAGAAACATAAAGATTCCTGTTGCCAAAAGGCTGTAACAGTGGAAAAAAACCCCAAACACAAAATAAACCAAGTAACGAACCAACCTTTAAAAGTCTTACATCATTGTACCATGTTCACATTAAGACCTTGACTTTTACTCTGAAGAACTCAGTCAAAAGCTCTTGGCCAAAAATTCTACAGAATTCACATTTACTAACTACTCTGGACTGGATGCACCTTTCTTCTCCTCCCACCTCACAAATTCTTTCTTGTCTTGCTTCATTTCCCCTATACATGACCCTAAAATGAATTACAAATGACATGGTCCATTTCTCTGTATGACACCTTTGTCATTGCAATATATTCCCAATCCAGTACCATATGACAGTTACAAACAGACCTATTTTTACTTTAAAAAACCCCACAGATGTGCTGTTTTGAGCATCCTCTTTGAAAAAGGGTTTTTCCTATTATTTCTGCTCCTCTGATTTATCAATGCAGAAGAAGAATCTTTTAGGCTACCTCCAGCATAATCCAAGTTGCATTCCCTAACACAGGTGTTTGAATATGGATATACACTTTAAAAAAGTCTGCTGTGATCTAAAACTAGGTCAATGCTTGGCTAGTTGTTCTGCCTGTTAATTAGAATTACTTTCCAGAGGAGACGGTGCTGCTGAATTTCTTGTCTGAATTCAACTTCAGGCTCTAAGCACTACATCTTGTTTTACTTTTGCCTCAAAAAATCATTATCCAAGTCAAGTTCCTCACATACGTACTCAAACTCATCAGTTCAAAAAATCTGTTTACAGCACATAAACATTCTATTTGTCCATAAAGCTGTGTTAGGAAAATTAATTTTGTAATCATCATTATTTTACTGGAACACCAGGCTTTATTTGTCCACTTTCTTTTTTTTATTTCAACTCCTTCATACCTCTTCCTTTTGCATTTTTATCAATCTTTGGCTGCATATAGTTTGTCAGGGCCGCCATCTTGCCTTTCTTACTGATTCCCAGCCATGTCCCACCTTCTTTGCCCTCCTCCATATCCAGACCTAATGGAATAAGTAAGAGTTAGGTTATTAAATACATTAAAATTAAAAAATGTTTCAAACTTACAACATGTTTTCCTTAGATGTATAAGGAAGAAGAAAATTTCTTATTAGAAAGGCAACACCATCACCCTAATAATAAAAAATCCGTGCCATGATTCCCTTATAAATGATATAAAAACCACTCAAAACAGCAGGACATACATACCACTAAGGATCTCATTGCTGCTGTCCCAAAACTCGGCCGATTTGGATGGTCTGTGGTAAAATTCATCCCTATTAGCTGCTAGAATAAGCCTGTAGAACACAAGAAGAAAAAAGACACTATTACTTACAAATGTGGAGCTTCACAGTACAGGCAGGAGAAGAATCCAATTTTTTCCAGAGCATTAACTCATTTTAAGCATGAAACCATCCTTTATCTCCCATCTCACCTTTACACTCAGTGTAAAGGTCGACTGACGTCTGACAACAGCCTCTTCTCTCACTGTCACTGACTCAGCAAGTCCATCTTGTGAGTGAATGAGGCAACCAGTATCTTCAAAAAATACTTACAACAGAAGACACTGAATTAAGATCACACAAACAACCTTAAGATTCCTCAGCACAAAGTTACAGCTTAATGAAAGAAAATTATTATTACTTTGAAATTATTTTTTTTTAAAAGTGTTTTTCATTGGTAGAACATCCTCACCTGGGGAGCAGGTAACGGATTTGGCTGATCCAAGTAAAGGTAAAAGACAACTGTGGCCCCAGGCAAGCCCTGTGTGGAAATTCAGGGAAGCAGGTGACTGCAGAAAGCCCTGCACAGCTCGAGCACAGCTCCCAAAGTCCTGCTCATCAGTACCCACAACATGATTTGCCTTTATTTCAATTGTGAGACAGTGAACGCTCTCCTTTCTCTCCAGCTATGTTGCTTAATTTAATTTTAATGAAATGCCATCTTTCAAAAGCCTGCAGATTTTCTTAACCAGTTTTCCATAACCTCAGTATCTTCTTCACTGTCAGTTTCTCCTACCAGCTGCATCTCAATTACATCTGCACAGCAGAAGACAAGTTTGCTACTGGAAACTGAAGACAGACCATACAATTTTAATTCTAATTTCTAGCCACAACACACAAGAATCAATCCCAATGACATCTCATTACTTTGTTCAGCATTCAGATGTACTGACATTTTCTGCACATTTCTGAACTTTCATGCAAATTCATCTCTTCCCTAATACACTGTTTTAAAAGAGGATTGTGAGGTGCAAGTTGCACATTAGAAAAATACTACAGAAAAAGAATCATTATCAACCATAGAGGAACTAGAAAAACCTGACACTTCAATGGCATCCTTTCTGTAAGGTAAGGTGCTTAGTATTTTGTCCAACAAAGATAACATCTGTTGGAAAGCAAACTACATGTACATTTTTATCTTTCCAATGCAAATATAACATTGTTCCTTTCAAACTTACATAATTTTGCTTTTTCTAGCTGATTCTAGTCTTTGAGCTATAGGCTTTCTGCTGGTTTACCCAATTTCTCTCTTATTTCAACACACTCCATTAACAGGATGCAGCCTCCTTTCACAGATTTTTATTTAAATGAATATCTCCACTGTTAAAAAATAGTTTGCCTGAAGTGCATTTCTCATCCCCTGAAGCTTCAATTATATTTTGCCTTCAATAATTCTTGACATGAAACTGTGGTTTGTTTATAGTATCTAAATACTAAAAATAAGCTAAGTCTTTCTTGCGTGATTGAATATTCCCATCTCAAGTTTAACGCAGACTCCTAAATTTAGCACAAGGCTAGTATACAAGAGCATAATAATAAAAACATCTTTATTTTGTCTTTTATGAAACATAATTATACTGAAAAGGAGCAATATTAAGTGACCCTCATCTTCTAATAAATTGCAAAAAGCCTATTCAGCTATTTTTATAGCTGAAATAATTCAACTGTATTAGGATTTACGTATTAAGATTTATTTTAATATCGAAATGAAAACATGAGAAATCATTCCATTAAAGCAATTTCCTACAATGCAATTCAGCTCCAGAAAAGAGTCTGTGATTATAGCTTTGAAGCTTGAAACATTTATTTATTTTTAAGATGCACACAGTACTATTCAGAAAGATGTAAAGGCAGCATATTACCTCTGACAATAATAATGAACTACAGTAAAGTGCTTGTTACACTGCACTAAACTTTACCACAGATAGGCCCCGAGAGACAAAACAGAACAAGTTGCAAAGGTACAGGCAGATGGATTTGTTAGTGTGTCACAAGGGTGAGCTCTTTGCTTAATTAGGTGCTCAAGAAAATTGGCCAATATATTGGTCTAGAAACCAGAGTCTACCTGGATGGAAAATTCTCCTAAGTGTTAGAGAGGACATGTTTTAGCATGGCCATTTTCTTCTAGCCAGTAAACTCAGTCAATGAAAAGCTGTTTGTCTTTTCAACTTCTAATGCTCATTACAAACACTTTCTTTTAGTTAGAGATGCAAAACAGTAAGGAAAGTTTAATTGCCTGCTTCCTGATGGACAGAGAAATAAATTAGTATGTCTGCAGGTACAGGAATCCCCTTTTGGTTGGGAAAACTGTTCCAAGACCTCATCATGAAATAAACAGAGCTACAGCACAGAGATGCTCAGACAGTCAAGAAAAATTACCCTTAGCAAGGACTAGTAGGGAGACGCCTAACTTGGCCTAATAGCTATAATAGTGCTTGGAATCAGGAGGGCCGGGGACCACTCCCAACTGATACTCAGACCTATGTCCTTCAGAAACCTGAGGCAAAGGTGAAAAAAACATAGGAACAATTTAAAAAGAAAGAACTTCAACATTCTCCTGAATAAAGAAAAGCAAAAAGACTTAGTTATGGAGTGTTAAGAAAAAAAAAAAAACTAAAGTTATGTATCTGATGTTAAAATCTGACACCAGTAACACCATGGCCTGGCATTTATCACCCAAACAGATGGTTCAGAGTGATTTATCTCAGAGGTCTATATAGAGCAAGGCACTGCTTAACAAAAGACAGAAAGTTAGATACAATTAAATACTCCTGAATTTGGGCCAAACATCTCAAAAGTGTTGTCCTATTCTGACACTGCCAGCAAGTTGTTTTCTGATATAAATGAATAATTTCAATCTTGATGCAATTTTTCATAGCAAGCAAACTACTCTAAGTTTTACTTTCAAATATTGATCATGGCAGAAAGTTCACTTGGTGAGCAACTGCAGTTTACATCCAAAGGATTTTCCCAAGAGGCATCAAATTGATGAAACTGCCTTTCGCTAACTACCAACACAAAGAAAGTCAGACCAAATAAATGGATATATTAATTCAGCACCAGTCACATCATAAACAAAACCCCTTTTTAGGCAGGCTCCAGATGCAGAAAGGAATGCACTCTGTGGACAATTGAGGTTTCGGTTCTCATTTCCTTTCTTTCTATAGAATGGCATCTGCTTCTTAATACGAGAGGACAGGAGAACAAGTCAGTGAAAGGCACAACGATTTACTGAGCAGACTGATGGTTTCTGGTTGAATACCAATACTTGTACCCTACAAAGTAATATAGAACCTATACAGTATATATAAATACAGAAAACAATGAACCTTCATAGCCTGCTTATGGCCCGAAGTGCTGGTTTTTATTACATACTCAGTGTACTCAAAGATACCGATGTTGGATATGAAATTTAAAAACTATGAGCTACAATGAAAGAGAAAACGATTACAGGATGTTTAATATTTTGGAAACTCACTGTATGACATCGATACATTCTTACAGACTTACCTAGAAGCCTGCAAGCTTATTTTTTCTTCAGTTTTTGGCTGAACATTTCATACATGACTTAGTTTACTGCCTACAATTTTAATTGCAAGCAGACTTTGGGGAGGGGAAAGGCTAGGATACTTACTAGAAGTTCCTTGGTTGCAAACTGGAAGCCCTAAACGTATCTACCATACTGAAAGCAAGAGACAGCTACAACTGCGATGCCCACAAACAGGATTCCCCTTAGTTTAAATAATAAATTAGAAGGCAGGACTTTCAAACACTGGAGTACAACATTTAAAGGACTTATACGGCACATGACAGATCACCAGCAAAAGGTCCATGACTACAAAGCCCAAGACTTCTGACATAGTCTAAAACCAAAGGGTTCTCAAAAGGTTCCAGTAACTCCTCCAATGGGGAAAGCCATGAAGTTAAAACACTACAAAAGCACAATTGAACACATAATACTGACTTGAGTTTGTAGCTCACACACTGGCTATAAAAAGAAATTGTGTAAAATATTACAGAAGCAAGTCTGTTTTAGCTACAGCCATCTTACCTGTACGCATTTTTTGAAACTGGTCGGGGGTCAAATTTGAATAGAAGGATGCACATCGAAGAAGCGATGTTTAAGTCTTGCTTCTTCCACAAAGGCTCAATGCAAGGTCATTCTGTAATAGCCTAAAATGTAAATAAAGATTATCTATTACACTGCAAATTATAAGAAGATAACTTGCTGCTGCGCTGAAGCTTAAGGATTGCAATGTACTGAGTAATAGCTCACAGTAAAAATAAATAAATAAAATACAACTTCCAAACCAGATGAGTTTTAAAGACTGGTTTACAAACCAAATTCTTACAGTATTTCTTTCAAAATTATGCCTGGCTAGTTCAGATTTTAGGAAAAAAACCTGCATCAGGAAAATACTGACAAAGTCTACAGTGCTAGCAATACATGAAAAAAAAGACTGTTACGCAATTTCTGCTCATTACCAATGAAGTACTTTTACTTTTTTCGCTTTCTTAAGTAAAGCAAAATGCTTATGTTAGAATAAAGGAGAAAATAAGACTCAAACTGTTGCAGAAGCCAGAAAAAGCCTTGTTAAAGACACTCACAGACCTGCAAATAAAGTATAATTTAGACCAAGCTATTGTCAAAGTCCAGGAGAAATTATTATTGTTTAGCATCGGGTAAAAGATCAGGTATAAATAGAAATACACTGGACATTTTGTGTCCAGAGGTTACATTTTGATGAGGAGTTTCCAGCACCTGTGCTGTATTTAAAATTCTGGCCATGCAGATGGGATGACAAATGTGCTTTCCATTTCAAACCAACAAAACAGCTTTCAAATAGTTTGTGTTGTCCAATTAACATTTTTCTGGTAATAAAACTGCAGTTTGATCTTTACTTTTTGTGGCTGCTCAAACAATTATCGGAATGCTACCACCCAATGACACACCACCATTTTTTACTGCTACTGAGAGCTTTTGCCATGAAAGGGCTTTCAAGGTAAGTCAAAGGGAGAGGGAGACAGAATTCAACACCCAACTGTAAGGCCATCTGAGCAACTCAATGACTGAAAAAACTTCTGTACAAAAAGTAGGATTTTTAACCATACTTTCAAGATCTGTAGAAAGTGTCTCTGTTGCTCTTCAGTTTCTACATAATTTGTCATAAGAGATATCAGGAAATGGATCATCTTGACTACATTTCATGTTACCAGAAACAGAGCTGCAAGTGCAGCATTTGTACAGATCTCTTTTTTTAATTAACAGCTTGCCCATAGCTGTTGGCTCCTGTTAAGTCACAGTTCAACACTAAAACCAGCCTGCTGTTGTTGTCATGGCACAAGTTCAGTCTTGCAATCCAGTACCCTGCGAAGAGACTCTTCTGCTGCAGGACATGAACTAACTCAGAAAGAGGTGCAACACTCCTGACGTGCTTGACAAGAAAATTAGTGCACAGGAGCACGTGTGTGTGTAGATACGTAAACATACCTGAAAGTATTTTAAATTCTGTTCGCTGACAAAAAGAATTTTCCTCCTCAGTTGACTCATAATCTATGAGCCAAGAGCAATAGCAGAGCTATCCCAACTATTTTGTGTTTAACAGGTTGCACAATAAGGCACTGAGAAAACTGAATTAAATGACACTGTTGGCTTTCTTTGCCACTAACAAGTCAATCCCAAGACAACTGCCTTAGAAATACTTCATAAAATTAAGACGCAGTCTTGAATTTTGGATAACTGATTTATGAACCAGGTATTTTAAAAGACCCATAGCCAGCTTTACGGAGAAAATCTAACCAGTTTTGAGAAGGTGATATGCATCTTCTCAGCTCCTATTGCTGAATTTTCAGTAGACTGCAATCATACTGGACTTGAACTACCAGTACTGGAAGACGTGGATCTTTTACACACAGACTATTTCAGAAACAACACTCATAGCTCCAAAGAGATCACCTTCTAATCTATGGTTCTAGAGGTTCCCATCTACAGCACTACCATGAGTATCGTAGGGAATCCTTAATGGGCAAAGTGCCAAGAAGCTCACTTAGTGAAACCAAAGATACAAAATACAATTTTAATGACAACTATCATGGAGTACTCTTGCTGACTATGAAGATATGGCTCCTAGTATTCATTAGGTGCCCTGCCAGATAATTAAATGAATTACTTGATAAAAAGCTGTTTGCAATTAATCACTTATAAGACCACTATTTTAATAAAGAAGTGTCAGGCTCCATCAGCTGATTTACTCAGTTCCCTTCAAATAATTAAGTTGGTCCAGCTGTTCATGCAAAGTTACTGGCCAGCATAAAGATTACACAAAAACTGCCAGTCAGAAAACAGCTGCAAAATAAGTTTGCAACACTCATCACAATTATCTAGGAGGACAAATATTTTGAACACTTCGGTACCTTTCTAGAATCCACATTAATTATTATTAGGTACTACTGCTTTGACAGAACGATCTTTTTGTCACCCCAGCAACTCTGCTTGATGTTATTACAGTTCATTAAGTTACATTTATGCTTTTATTAACCCCAAATATCAAACCAGTGTATTTTATCTTGGGCTCCACCTGCCGGTCTTGAGACAAGTGTAAGTGTTTATAGGTCCTATATAAACAGTCCAACTTCTTCTTTTTTTTTTTTTTTTTTTTTTTTTTGACAGAAGTGTTTAAGCCAGATAAAACAGAGCTACCCCTTAAAATACCGGCAACACTTAACTGGCAAAGGAGGCAAGCAAGGTATTTTGGTACCTTCTTTGACCAAAGATGACACTGCACTTGCAACACATGTTGTGGATACTACCATTAAATTCTTAAATACTGTAAGTCAGACTCAAATTTGGATATTCTGAAATCTACAATGATTAACAAAACACTAAGAGGGAAAAAAAGCCTGAAGAGAGGCTGTCATAGATATGGTAAGTACATAAACATTCAATCAAAAAGTCTTCATGCAGGTGCCATTTTCTTGAGCTCATACTCACATAAAAGCTGGTGCTGCAACTGTGGGGATGAGATGAGCACATTGCACAGAGCTGGAGCTGCAAAGCAGATGTGCTCAACTCAGCCTCCTCCTCACTCAGCTGAGACCCCACAGACCAAGGAGAGGAGAAGGTGAAAAAGATTAGGCCAGCAGTGACTTCCACTTGCAACTCGATCCTACAGCAAGTCCAAAGCTAGATCAAAAGCTGATTTTCGAGCTCCATTTCTGCAGGAAATGTGTCTTCAGAAGCATCCTTAGAGATGCAGGAGGTGCTGTAGTTTAAAGCGATCAAATAGAAAAGGCTAAGTGGTGGTACAACACTTGCTTTCTGATTTTCTTTTTGAAGACAATGCAAGCCAGAATATATACACTATGCAACGTGGCAAGGTCTGCTGGAAGGAGGGAGAAATCCTCTGTTCTGGGTTGGAGACAGTGAAGACTTACTGCTGTCTGGATAATGAGCTTTTCTAAATTTTAGTTTGCTTGTTCCTAGTCAGTAAGACAACAGTTACCAAGGATGACATGATAGCAACAATCTCCTATTTCTGTAATGTTTCTAGTTTGCTGTCCAACTTATGCCTAATACACACAAACCAGCTTGACAAGAACCACAAACATCCTGTAATTAAGTGTTCCGCTCCAAATGGCACCACTAATTTGGAAATGACATTAAAGTAACTAAAATTCTTGTTCTGTGCTACAGTACTCTGTTAGACAGCACAGTGTGTTGTTTTGCTCATTTGAAGGCTCTGTTAAAAGCATGAGTGGATACATGCCAGCATAAGGTAGCATTGAGAGGGACTTTCAAGAGACCCAAACATGATAGATTGTGTATGTTCTTTTCATAGGGTTCTACCATCATTTGGATGATTAGAAGCAATCAGTTCACAATTTGGCATAAAACTATTTTACCCTTAAGAATTCCCAGTAGCAGTAGCATTTGAAAAATGAAGCCATTTGTTATGTATTTTGTATTCACAAATGAAGCATCATAAATAACATCTGTCAGTTACCACAGTGATCTCAATTGCTTCTCAACTGATCCAAAACTATTGTTTAGGTGCAGTCTAAAACACAGCTAAAAAATCATTATTCACTAGAATCTGCTAGTTTTATGTACTACAACAATAACTCGTGGTCAGCAGAGTGCAAAACTATTTTACTGTCTCTTTTGAGTATGTCCAAATGAAACTGAGCCCTACAGTCCTCAAATGCCCATAGAAGGGCCATAAAATTGGATGCATTTTCTTGCACTACTGAAATAAGTGTTTTTTAAATAGAGAACTTTAAAATCATCAAGAGATGCTTGATTAGTTCTTAAAAGTAATCTATTTTTTTTTTCCCTGCAGAGAAAAGTGTCTCATGGCTGCATTTTTAAAGCATTTTACTGTTTCGTTTTTGCACTTCCCTTGCGTAACACATGCTTCACTGTAGCAATACTAATAACTAAAGATGAAGCGGAATAGATGGATCTATAATTTGATGACTTCCAGGTTGCTCCCTATAAAGAGCATTTGTAAGCAACCTAGGCTTTATAACCCTACCAAGGTGAAGAGTAAGTCTTCACTGCAAGAGACAGCAAGGCAAAGTACAACACTTATGAAACACAGAAAATAACATACAAGGTGAACGGCACTCCCAAGTTTAATGTGCTAATTTTATTTTCAGCTGCTTAATTTCTCTCCGGCATTTTACTAGATTAGGTCCACTGTACAGCTCCCATGAGGAACAAACACCAGTAAACATAACCTTTCACCACACCATGTTTCAGAAACATTTACAAGGAAGGAGTAAAAGAGCCTTTGCCCCAGTTTCTCAAGAACACGAGTTTCTCCTCCGCCAAGGATCTGCGGACCCAGAGCTTTTTGCTGGGCTTGCTCCTTAGGTAAAGGCTGTATTTTTAGCTTGTACAATTCTTATGCTTTCTTCAGTGAGGAACCACCAAAAGTCATTAGTAGTTTTCACTGTCTATCTGTGACTATTTCTTGACCTCAAAGGGTCACCACACATTAAAACTTAATTTAAAAATTGCTTTATTACTTTTGTACACTTAAAATTACTCCTGGACGTGACGCAAGTACCAAGAAGCCACCACCTACGCAGGAATCACAGAATGAAATGGCATCGCATAACCAAAGAAAACAGGTGTGAACTGACACCTGAAAATATCGCCAGAGGTGCTGCTGGATAAATTTAAGATAAAAACCTCAAGCAAATGGCGCTCAGGGGAAGCGCCTTCCTTGGCGGGGAGGGCCGGGGCTGTGGCGGTGGCCAGGAAGGGCACACACAGCCCCCCGAACCAGAAGCCCGTCAGCTCCCGGCTGCTGGTGACAGCTGAGACGCCCCCGGGCTCTTTTCGAGCCCGCCCTGCAGGCACGGTGACCCCCGGCCCCTCACTCCCTCCCCGCCTCCCTCACTCACCCACGGCCGCCGCACCGCGCGTCCCCCGCGCCGCTTCCGGAGCGCGGCCGGGCCGCAGCAGCGCCGCCCCTCCGGGGGCCGGGCCCGGCTCCTCCTCCCGCCGGCGCTGCCGGCACCGACACCTTCCCCGGCGCCCTTGGCCCGGGGCTGTGTCCCGCGGGCCCGGCACTGCCGCGGGGTGTGTGTGAGGGGTCGGTGCGACACCGCCCGGCATCCCCCAGCGCATTGGGGGAGTCATCTCATAGTGCATGAGCTGCTTCTTGGCTGCCTCAGCCTACAGCCAGCATATCTGGTTTCAAGCTGAGACGGGAAATTCGGGTATTAGAAAATTTTTTTCCACTGTTAGGGGTGGTCAGGCATTGGAACAGATTGCCCAGGGATGTAGCAGTGTCGCCGTCCCTGGAGGTGTTTAAGATCTGGTAATGTGGTCTAGTGGTTTATAGAGGTTACAGTGGTAGTGCCAGGTTGGACTTCATGATCTTAAAGGTCTCTTCTAACCTTGCTGATTCTATTATTCTATGAAGGTGTGAAATAACAACATTAAATGCCTGATCTGAGCACCACAGCTCTCATACCTCTGAGGACGGATACACCCAGGACTGGGCTGTTAACAATCTTAGTGGGTTTGGATGTAGCTCCTGACCCTTCAGAACAAGGCCCCTGTTGTTGGGATGCTGTTCCCCTGACTACCTTCACCAGAGACTCTGCTTCCAGGAATGCCCCAAAGTCACTGAGCCCTGAGCTTGCAATGGGATGAATTCCAGCCAGGACAGCTTTCCTGAGGATTGAGGAAAACACAAGTGACAATGTCAAATTTGCTTTCAGTTATTAGCACAGCATGATCAGAACTGATAATCAAACATTTAGTAATGTTGATCTTCAGATTTAGGTTGGGATTGGATATGTGTCACCTTTTGGTCCTACTGAAATATTAATATTTCATTTTTCAAACAAAATCTCAAACTTATTTTTCTGACTTTTTTTTTAATGGGTAACAATAAAGGGTTTCAGTGGAGCCTGTAAATTACAAAATGTTTTATGGTGAAGCCTGTAAGGAAACACCATAAAAGCCTGGAGTGCTCTTTCAGGTTTTAACACTGATAAACACAATACACACAAGATGTGAAACAGTAATTAAAAGAATTCCCAGGGGCATAGAGATGTGTTAGGTGGCTTGTGAGGCAAAACCTTTCATCCTGGATACAGAAAACCTGAAGTCAATTGCCAGCTTTAGCACTGCTCTGGCATATGACATTGAGCAAGTTCAATCTCAATGCTTTCCTTCTCCATCATCATCAATGGGACAATAGCATTGACCTTCACAAGGTCTCTTGAGATCTACTGATGAAAATTACTGGATGAGTGTATGATCATCATTCTTTGTACTATTGCTTCTGAAACACAACAATAGATTGCAATTATTACCTTGAGACATATAAACCTAGAATGTATTTATGCTTTCAGGTAGAGAGCTGTTATTCAAAGCAGTTATCTGATGACTAAATTGACAAATTACAAATCTCCGTTACACTGAAATTGGTAAAATGCATGCACATTAAATGTAACGTATTGTTCATTTTGGCACTCTGTTTGAGTCTCAAAGTATAGACTCATCACTGTGACCAAAGATTGTTTAGCTTCTATGCTTGATACCCATTTAAAATCTTCAGATGATAATGTGAATACCTTCAGCAGCAGTCATGTCCATGGGAAGAAGCAAGTGTCCATAGGCTTAAAACTTAAAGGTGTTTTTTACTGGTTTTGGGTTTTTTTTGCTATTTTTAATACATATGGAAATAAAGAATAAGTTCAGAGTCATTTAAAAAGCCTTTTAGGAGGCTTCACAAAACCAGTCTACTGCAAGAATTTGTGAATACTGGATTTGGGGGCCATTCTGACTCTTCCTTTTATTCTCCTGTCTACCTTTTGTTCTGCCTAAAACAGCTTGGTTATTGTTGCCCCTTCTAGACCCTGTCCTAGGGGATCAGTGTATAGCTCCCATTGTTTGCCAAACTTGAATAGACTGATCCCAAGCAGGCTCTGATTCTGTATCCATTTCAAGAGAGTGGTACTGTCAGGGCAGAACTTCTATTGGAGAAAGCTAAAATACAAGCAGAAGCTTAATGAAAGGCTTGTAGAATTGTCCTGAGTTAGTTTCAAAAACTAAAAGAGAAATAGTCCTGATATTTGTTTAAAGTGCTTTTTCTTCAAGTGCTGGAATGCACATTATTTGGAATGCATAAAGCACACCTTAGATGGATTAAGTATCTTTTCCCTGAGAGGTCTCAAAAAGCAGCTGTAAAGAGGAGACATCAGAGACCCTGACAGTTTTCTAGAGATGAGCTCTTGCTCTGATTCAGTTTGGTATCTCGATCAATTGTCTAGATAATGCAAGATACTAGTAAATTTTGTAGCCTAATAAATGAGCGAATAATTAATATCTGGTTACAAAATCATCTGATGTATCCAATTAAGTCATCCCAGTCCAGTAAATTGCATTTTTAATGTCATAAAATGTGAGGAAATGCATCTGGAAATAAAGAATGCAGAGATGGAGCTAGCATGACAAAAAGTACCTCAAAAAAGAATTTAGTTGTTACTATTTCAGTGTGACCTCTCAGGGTAATACTGTGGTAAACTGGACTACTCTAACAATTAAACGTATAAATACACAATATAAAAAGGAGACAGGGGAGTGACACTGTCTTTGTCCACAGCACAGAGGCATTGGAACGATGCACCATTTCTGGCACCCACGGTTAGGGAGGGAGGAAAAACACAGAAAATTATTCAGAGGAGGAACATTAATGAAAGGGAGAGATAACAAGATATAAAATAGGGACGTAGGAAGCTCAAGCTATTTAGGTTACCAAAGACAAAGCTGAGAGGTGACGATGGCAGCGCATAGACCACTGCAAACGGCGAGAAGGTCAAGTTAGACAAATCCATGCGGATCGCGTGCCAGCATTACCTGGCTGCGCTGCACCTGACGGGCCCTCTGCCACAGCATTTCAGCCACCAGCTGGGCCCGGAACCTCCGGGCGAACAGCTGCGCAAGGCAGCGTTGCGTTCCCGAGCGGAGAAACCCTTCAACCGCGCAGCGAGGCGGGGGCGCGCACCCATCCAGGGAGGTGACAGAACGGTGCCCGCCGCTCTTGCCGAGCGCACACCGCCCGTGCTCCGCTCTCCAGCGCGGACAGCGCGGCCCCGCTCCCGTCCCGGGGCTGCGGCCGCTCCCCCGGCCACTCCCGCCGCCCGCCGAGGGGCGGGGGCCACCGCGCTGTGACGGACAGGCGTGCGGACCAATGGCGCGCGGCGGCGGGGCGGGGCCGCGCCAATGGCGCTCCGGTTGCCGGGCGCGATCGCAGCGGCGCCGCCCAATGGGAAAATTCGCGGCGCGGGAGGCGCGCGCCGGTTCGCGTGCGGCCGCAGACGCGCGGCGCGCGCGGGGGTCGGCGGCGCGGACGCGCGGCGGCGGGGCGGGCACGGCGCGCGGCCCCTCACGCCTCCCGCGCTCCTGCCCCCAGGTGCGAGTGTTGAGGAATGTGACGCCCTGCTTTGGAAAAAAAAAAAAAAAAAAAGAAAAGAAAGAGGAGCGGGCGGTGCCATCATGGTCTGGCCGGGGTAGTGCGGTCCCGTCGGGCCGCTCCTGTTGTTTTCCGAGCAATAGTTCGGGGAGGGCGCGCGTTTTCCAGCCGTGCCCTTGGAGCTTTTTTCTGGAGCGGCCTTGGGGCTGTCAGGAGCACCGTCAGAGGCCAAGCCGGGGTGCGGGAGCGGGGACCCGGCGGGCCCGATGGCAACCAGTCCATGTGCTCTGTAGAGAAGGGGAATTCCCCTGTGTGTTCCAAAAACGGAGCAAAAATCACAGTAGAAAAGGTAAATGCAAGAAAAGGGTTAATGAGTACTTCCACCTCCCCCTCCTTCCTCCCCCAACCCCCCAGTTGGATAAAGATGGTCTTGGATACCCTTTGTAAATAGGAATGTGGAGGTGGGAGGGGAGAATCAGCCCGGCTCCGACTACTCGGCTGCCTCGGTGGGTGAGCAGGCGGGAGGAGCTGGTGCAGCCCGGGCGCTCTCCCGGGGAACGCGCGGGGGACGGACGGGCACTCGCGGGGCGGGCACGGCGGGAGCGGCTCCTGCGCGGGGAGCGGGAGAGGAGGACAAGGGGCTGACATGCTGCCCAGCGGCTGCCGAGCGGTCTATTGAAGAGTTGGGAGGGTTTCCCCTCTTTATTTTTTAAAATTCTTTTAAAAAACATTTTTCTTTTTTTCTACGCCGCTTCCTTGAAGCTAGTAGCAGCAAGGAAAATAAGATGAGGACGGAGAAATAAGACGGAGATGGTGAGCAGATCGCTGGGTTGAGGGGAATGAATGAGGCTGCCGGGCTATTTTCTGAGAGGTTCTTGCAGGGTGTAGTACGTTTTGGGGTGATTTTGCATCACGATTCCGGGCTAGACTTCTTTGTTTGCTGAAGGTTGCTGGTTCAGGTTTAATAGCGTTCATCACTTTATTGTGAGATGCGCAACGAGGAGTTGATGTATGCGAATGCCTGAGTTACATGCGCAAGCCACACACACAAGCAACCCCTAAACAAACCAACGTTGTAATAATCCTGCAATATGATGGGCAGCTCTTGTCATGGAGGGAAGTCATTGCTCAGGTTATTTGTGGCATGCATAGGAGATGAGTCTCTTTGTAGCAAAGACCAAACAAAACTAACCCATTTCTTCACACATGCGAAATCCATTACAGACTTAAAAGCCCGAGTTAGGGGTTATTTTTTAATTTTCGCTTTCCCTGCAGTGTTGAGGACCACGGTTAAAATCTGACGTTTGTAGAAGTTGAAAAACTCTTTGAAATGTTCATTTCTAGTGAATATGGAATAGTAAAGACTGTCTTCCGTGCTTTCTCTCTTGTTTTTTTCATGTAGGCACTTGTTTGTGTATGTGAAAGGGGGAATTCTTATAACATGCACTTTGCTTGTTACGCTGTCGTGTTGTGCCTTTAGGTAGGTCACAATGCAAAACGTGATTCATAGCTTGTTAAAAAAATCCCAAAGCAGATTTTTTTTATCAAGTGAAGACCTGTTATCATACCAATAGCTTAAACCCTAAATACAAGTTTTGCGGGGGTGGGGGGGGGAGGGGTGGAAATAACCCTGCTGATTTTTATTAATGGAAATGCTTTATGGTAAAAAATCCTGCTTCTAAATGACAGAATATTGACATTGGCTCATTGTAACTTCCTGTGGATAGAGTGCTGCAATCTGCTGAATACACTAGTCCTTTAAAGGTCCATAAATTTAGACATATTTTGTTTACAAAATTGTGCAGGACTGCATGATGCAGTAGTAAAATCTGAAATTTTAGTGATTTTAGAGATGTTGCAAGGCCCTACAAAAGAAAAAAAATGCAGCTTCATATTAAATCTGCTATGGAAAAAAAAAGATTTGTTGTAATAAAGTAGTACAGGGTATGGATGGTGACTAAAGTAACTGCAAGGGCTGGAGAGTTTGGAGTTGGTATAGAAAAAATAAGTTGTGAACTATGTTGGGGTCTTCATGTCAGGTATTTGGATGGATGGCTCTTAAATTTATTTAAGCAGCGTCTCCGTCAATTCTTGTCTGAAATATTTAAATTATATGCTCCATTAGGCAGATGGTTTTATCTTCCCATTGCTTGGCTAAAGGAATGCATTAGGAAGCCAAGGTTTGGAAGAACAATAGTTTGACTGCATAGTTTCACTGCATGGTTTATCCTTGTGTATTGTTCAGAGATCATAGATTGTATTTTTTTTGACATTGGTGATCTTTATAAAGTGGATTTTGCTTATTTTATTTTTATGCCATAGTTGCTCTCAACATAAATATCTGAATTTCAATTAATATAACCATAATTTTGACTTACTATTTGGCTAAAATAGATGAAAAACAGTTCCCTTCTTAGAATTTAATCTATTAATTCAAAATCTCTGCAATTGATTTCAGTCTCAGAAAGTTTTTAATATTGGAAGAACCAGTAAGAGGTACAAATAGAGGGAGTTTCCCATTTTATTGAGTTAGGACACTGTACTAGAAATCGCAAAATTCCTGCCTTGTGCTTATACTTCAAATTTTGTACAAACTGTAGTTCAGATTAGATATCTTATCCTGAAGACCATCTGTATGCATGTTACAGTTATATAAAACTAAGCTTCTGTACTTGATTTTATGTAATGCAACACATTATATCTGCAGTGCTTTTGGTGGATCTTGGGTAGTGTCAGAATTGATACACTGCAAGGAAAACCTGTTAGAATTCTTGTGCTACCAGGTTTGTTGTTTGTTGCTCTTAATATTTTATTGTGTGAGTATAAATCATTGACACAAACATTTTAAACAAATGCTGTAGCAACTTAAGTGTGAGATGACATTTGGCTTGTGTCTTTCCAGTTTACCCAGAGTATGACAGTATTTTGTCAAGTGTGACGGCATCCTAATAGCCATCACAGTTACCTTCAAAGCAGTTAGGTCAAATTTTTTACTTTCTTGTCTGTCTCTACAGAATAAGGAGGGAAAGGCCAACTATAGGGTTACACCAATATGCATAGGGAAGGAATTTCACATGTGTTGCATGCAGTTACCTTATTCAGACTTCCTGTGTGTCTCCTGAAAATTAGCAATGAGATTTTTAAGATTAAAATCCACGTATTTCTAGAAAAAGTGTTCTTTCCATAATGCAAGACATTTAGAGTATACATATAATTTGACAAACACGTTTTCTTAGAGAAGGGCATCAGCGATACCATGGGTTTAAGCATTAAAATAAGAACAAGGAGATTTACAATTATTCTCTTAAATTTCAGGTAGGACGTGGTCTACCTGTGAGCTGAAGCAAGGCAGGTAACCACCTGAGCATCTGAGAAAAGAAGCAATCGATTTAGATAACGAAGTGGGTTTTAATTGCTTCAGCTAACTTGTGTAAAACTAAGCCAACCCCAAAAAACTGCGGTGTGTGCATTTTGTTCCCTGTTTGTCCTTTTCGCTCCTACCCTTGCATCTCACATGCAGACCAAAACAAACTGTAAAGCTACTTCTGGTGCAGTCTGCTGAGGTTCTAGAGGTCTACATTTTCTCCATTAGCTTGGGTCACATTTGTTTTAAATAGTATGTAAGAGAAACAGCTAGTTCTAGTGAACCAAGTTCTTTTTGTGACTGGTTTTGTGCAACGTTCTAAGAACAGACAGCTTAATTTAGTAATACCCAATCTTTTGAAAGCCTGACAGTCAACCCTCTGGCATTCACATTTTCAAGTAGCATTTGATGTGTTGTCTGTAAATGGCTAATCATTTCATAGTAAGTGGACAGCATCTATTACTCATCCTTAACTTATACAGACTGATCAAACAAAATAATATTTTGGAGTCCTGATGAGGCTCATTGATTGCCACTGTTTCAGGGTAGTCTGACATTTTGACCCACCAAAATAAATGCCTTTCTTGGAATATTGGTTAATCTTAGGGATAAAAAATGTTAGAGACACTGTAGGAATGTATATATAGGTGGCATTTTAAAATATTTTAATCTTTTGCAGAGAATGCAATTTAGTTAATGAAGCTCATACCTAGTTACTCCTCATTACTACAAAGAACATACAGTTTCTTAAAGTGTTGTCATTACTGGGAGCTTACCACTGTTGGAAGGACTGCTTCTTTCTGAAAATAATGAATCTTAACTAAGGCAGCATGATACCCTTGAAGTGACTGGCTTTATTGATTTTTTTTTTTTTAACTGGTTACTTTATCAAAATCTGTAAAAATTGACACTGCACTTATATGTATTTTGCTTTGTAGTTACATGATTTTTGTCCCACCTAGATAAACATCTCTTTGAAGGGTATCTTGGTCTGATTCTGCAAGTCTTAATCCTCTATGATCAGCTGATGTTAATCACCATGAGATAAGTTGAGTGATTTTTGACTATGGTCAAATATATATGTCATATATTTTGACTCTTTAGAAAGAGTAAAATTGTAATATTTAGATAACAGATTCCAGACTGAGTGGTCCAAGGAAGTAACTTTCATCCACCTCTTGTGTGGTGGTGATGCTGCTGCTGGCAGTGTTACAAGGTACTGAGATCCATTGAGAACATATGGGCAGGGTTGTGCCTCTCTGTCTCACTCTCCAGTTTATATTGGACTGGGAAGACCTTTCTGTTCCTGAGCTACATGCAGTATGCTTCATCTCTTCAGATATGATGGCTTTCTTAGACAATTTGGGATATTTGTTCCATAAGGTCCTTGACTGGGTTGTCAAAATCTTCTGTGCATGCTTCAGTTGGTGTTATTTATAGTTATGCTTTTTCTGCATCTTGGAGCACAAGCATTTTGTTTCAGAAGCTGCGACAGGGTTTCCATGAGATACTGTGCAGATATACACCAGTGCACCACTAATCTATTAGCTTCTGATTTGTAGGTCAGGGAGGAATTGAGATTTTGCTATCTAAGCAGTATCACCTCTTTGCTGCTTCAGTGCTTACATGACATCTCAAGTTGGCTGAAGATTAAAAGGACACTGTCAAGGTATCTTTTGCAATTTCATTTTTATTATTTACTTTGTTTGCCTTGTTATTGCTGTCATAAGCCATTGGAGACTTGAGGTCTAGTGCCTTAGCAGCAGGCCTTTGTCCTCCAGAACAGGTACTGTTTAGCTGCTTGTGGTTTATTTAAGAGTTGTGAAGCACTTACTGTCTTCTGAAATGCATTACTGAAGAATTACAGCTTAAACATTGCAAGCAAGTGAGAGGGAAGAAGTGAGTAAATCAGTTTGGGGTAAGTCCTGAGATTTTGTCATTATGGTAAACTCAGAATATTTATTATTTTCCTAATTTCTTTCAGGACCTAGTAGTTTGGAGTGTAGCATTAGCCATCAGTGCTTCCTTTGCACGGTTTTCTGTGAGAGTGGGCTTTTGTTATCAATTGTTATAAATTCCAGGGGATTGATAACAAGACCTGCATTCTAATTGGATATAGTTGGAATTACCTGATGAAGTAATCTGTATAAGAATTCTTACACGTGCAGTGGTATTGACCAATTGAGTTGCTGGGCATATCTTTACAGGATCTGGGCTTTGTGTATCACAAATGCCTTTTTTCTGTTCTAAGCTTAGTTATCTTCCCCTCCTGTTTCTGCTCTCATAAAAGGAATGATCATGGGGGTTTTTTGTACAGAAAAATGTTGCCCTAACTTGTTCCTGTATGAAAAAGTCTTCTCTTAACTGATCAACATTCATTGCAGTGTAAAATTAGGGAAACTAGAGCTACTGTTTCCAGTAATTTAACTGCCTCTTCTTCATCTGCTCTGGTGGTGGAAGTCATACCTATGAGTTGGAATACCTCTGTGGAACCTTCTCATTACAGTAAATGTTCTCTGTTTAATTTAGGTTATGTAGTGATAAAATTTTAAGTAACTGCTATTCAGAACAGTGACAGAAGTGATGGCACAGCCTTTTTTACTGCATTATCCTGTTGGTAAGAAACTGTATTGCAATGTTTCACTATCAACAGTGTCCATGGCTACTGGATTCACAGCTTGATGAGAGCTGAACGTATATAATGATATTGGATAATCTCATTTTTGCAGGTTTTAAATGGGAAAATTAAAATCTTTTTAACAGTATGCAGAGTAGCAAAGCTTGCAGAGATTGCCCAGAGGAAGGAAAATTGCAGTGACTTAATACATGGTTTATAAAGTGCAGGCTGTCTTGGGGAAGGAGAATCTGAGATGTGACAGTTAAGTTGGGGTAGCTACAGTAACTTCAGGCATGTCAATTAGAGGCCTGATTTAGAAAGGGCAGCCACTTCTGCATGTGGATTAAAACAGTGGATACAGACAGACTTCTCTGGAGGCTGATCCAGTCTGTGATGTTGAATCAAGTCTTCTAACTGGCACTTTGTGAGCATCTCTCTACTGAGTAGCAAATACAGGTGTTTTATGGAGACTAGCTTCCAAAATTAGGAATTTAAAAAAGTGAAATAATCTAACATTCCTTCTACAATTCTTAATCTGATGCAAAGAATCTTCAGTCATGTTCATCAGTAAAATGTCAATAACCACTCAAAAAACTTTGATTCAGTTTCGCATAATAGAACATGTATTCTCATGGTCCCAAGGTATTGAAAACTGTTATTGTATGCAGGATCCATAAATTTAGAAGTTTTCCTGAATGTTTAAGGCACACACTCTTTTGCCTGAATAAGTATCGCATTTGACTTTATTTTATCAATGTAATGTCAAGTGAAGTCTCAAACATGAACCTTAACTTAAACTGGCAGTGTTTTGCTTCTTTGCACCACGGGCTGGGTCATGCCATGCTGGTAAAACTTCTCCTCGTATTTTTTGACTGGTTCTTTTTTAATTCAGTATGACAATACAAGTAGTGAGTTATTGATGGCAGCTAAAGTGAGACCATTATGACTGTAATCAATAACACACCTGCATAGAATAACAACTACTACCGGGGACATATTTTGTATTGATTCAGAAATTTATGCTGTCTCCACTACACCCAGTCTGCTACTTCCATAATTTATGTAATAAAATCTCTACCTTAGAGAAGCTGTTACTAAGTTAAATACCAAGAAATGATGACATATCAAGATGTAAATTACATATTGAAGATTTTACTACAAGCAGAAACATCACTTTCTAAATTCCTGTGGGTTCTGATTCAGGACCAAGGCACTTCCTTACGGCAGGCTGAAAGATAATGGAAGTCAAAACCTGTGTTCCCTCTCCTGAGGCAGTATTTTAGAGGTGGAGGGTAAGGCACTGTTTTTAATGTGGTGTGACGATGGAAGATTATCGAATTGTACAATCCATAAGTTTGAAACCTCTGTAGGTTACCACATTTTTTTTCCTATGTTTCATTGTGGTATGTTCTTGCAGGTGATAAACAGTCTTCAGCTTTTACAAACTACTTACTATGCTGATGGTGGGGTTTCTGAATCCCAACCCATGCTCGTCTATCTAGTCAAGGAAACAAATGCCTCATTTCATTTATGATGCCACAAACCACTTTCTGCTGTTTGAGAAGCAGTATGATAACTCCAATTTTTAGGAACTTTAGTATTTAAGGTACTGAAGAACTCATGTTAAACAGAACTGAAGCTTGCTACATACATATAAAAGGAACATGAAAGATTCTTGGTGATATTTATAAATTAATTGATACCTTGGCTGAGAGGTGTCTGTTAGGAATTTAGGCCCAAATTCTTAAAGTGATTTAGGCACCTAGTGCCTGTTAATTTCCATTGTATTTCTTTCCAATATTGTCACTGAAACCAAGGGTTTAGCTTTAGGAATCCTTTTAAAAGCTTAGATCACAGGTTTATAAACTTCCTTGACTTGTTTCTTTCAGGTTTGTGTGATTGTTACAGCTTTTTTTTTCAAATAAAGATGGATTAACTTGGTAAGATGTATTGACAGGTATATTTAAATTATTGCAACTATTTAAAAAATGCAGTTGTAGATCAGTTTAAGATAAAACATCAGTCACCACAGACTTAATGTAAAGAAGCTCTGAGCATAAAACTTGATTTTTGATGTCAGCATATATGACTATTTTTATACATTTGGATTTGAAAGACACAGTCATTCAAGAAACACAAGAATTCTATGGCCTTTCTCACCATGCTTGTTTAAAACTGCGCAGTTTCGAAGGCATTTAGTACATTCCCAAAACCTGAGAAAAGAATTGAGAGGTACATACAACTGCAGAGAGTTTCAAAATACAGAGTTTCCATTTACACTGTAGTAAACTGTGTAATTAGGTCCAATCTCCGGTGGAGATTGTATAATTCAGAGAATATTGAACATCCCCGCTTGCTTCAGGCTGTCTAGTGGACTATATTGCCCACAATTAAACAGATGAATGCACAAATAAGGATAGGCATCCTTCCATCCAGTTCTAGCTATATTTAGCAAATTCTTCTCATTTCCCTCTCTGTAGGAGGGTGATGTTGGTAATCTTAACATTGGCGAAGAGAACTGTCAGTGTCTTAAACTCTGCCCTACAAGGTGTTTTACTTTCCCATATTGTTTTCACCTTGTGTTTGCTCCCTTTCTTTTGGATTAACCGTTTCTATGTCCTAAATGAAAAATTTGCTTTGCATTGACCATCTGAATGTAGAAAGAAGTAGAAGGTCGTTCTCTGTGGCACAAGGGATTAGGAAGATATTGAAAGTTTCACAAGTTCAGTGTTCTGAAGTTTATTAAAGATACAACAAAGGCTGGGGAGCAATGCAAAGAAAACTCCTTTTTATGGAAACCGAAGGTGTAGATGGTGTAATTTTTTACGTTATTTTATGTGTCACTGTTTCAAGAACTACAATGACTCCTGTTAAAATGCAGTAGCCTATGTTGTATTACATTTAGGAAACACAGAATTGGGCTGAGAGAAATCCTATAATTGGCAGTAGACATTTTAAGCATAAATAAGACTATGGATTGGCTTATTATAGGTTTTATTTTTTTGTACTGCAGGCTTACTACCTGTGCAGTAATGAGTAAATACTGCTCTGTTTTGAAGGTGCAGTGTTTAGCCAAAGAAACTGGCTACTGATCCTGGTAGTGAAAGAACTTAACAGGTGCCAAATGCAGATGTGTTTGTCGCAGTAATGCAGTTGGGAAGAGGAGGCTGTAGGGCAGATTTGGTGTATATGGGATTGTATTGTGTGGTTACACCAATGATGCAGAAAGCAAGGCCTGGGAGATTAAAGTAATGCAGAGTATAGTTTGTCATGGTACCACAAAAAGAGGGAAAGACTGATAAGAATTACAGGATAAGCCCAACTACTTCATGTGAAAAGAGGTTAAAGTCTAGGGGCAAGCAGCTGGTCTCACACAGGAGAGAGTGATATTTTAAAATTTTAAAAATTATTTTTTCTTTGAAGTACTAAGCCAACATATTTTAAAACTGTAAAAGCTTAGAAAACAGTAATACAGGTATTTCTGTTGTTTCAGAAGTAGACAAACTGTGGAGCTGTAATCTGTAGGAAAAGTACTGATCTTCTGAGAGTTTCTGATTCTGGTTGAAGATGTAAGGATAAACCATGTAGAGATTTCAGAAGCTTTAATGTCTACATACTAGTTCAATTAGGAAAACTAGAATTTCCCGTAGTGTCTGATTTAGATGCACTGTCTTCTGTCTGTAATCTGTTAAGTAATATCTGCATGTACCCATGAGACTGCTATACAGAGGATATAATTATTTTGTTTACCATTTTGAGATTGATGTGAATGGAATCAATACCAGTTACTTTGCTTTTCATTACTGAAGGCATCTGAAATGTTGACCAACCGTATCTTCCTTGTGTCAAACAGATCACAAAGCCCTTATATACACACCATTTGACCTTCTAGGACATTCTTCAAAGAACTGGCAGGCTTAGCATGTCACTTTTTTCCTCACTTGAAGAAATTAAATCTAATTAGGAGGATCCTACTAATACAATGTAGATACAGATTACAGGTGCACAGTGTGTGTGGAGAGTCCAGAATGAAAATAGCTGTAATGAAGAAGCCGGGGGAGGGGGAAGGCCCTGAAATAGGCTGACTTAATTATCAGTCTTGTACTCTAAAATAGGAGACTTTAGTAGCTGCACTGATTTAAAACATTTACAGCAAGTTGGAAAATTTTGTTGGGGAGAAATCTCTCGGTGTATTTTCTTCTAGAGAATATAAAATGAGAAAGGCATTATGCACAAATGCAACAGTTGCACAATTTTAGTATTAGTGATTAACACCTGATATTTATTTCTCTCTTCTTCACCCAGGTGTAGTTTGACTGGGTACCCCTGAATTACTTACTTGTTTTTAGAGTGGAAGCACAAACAGAATTGACTTCTCCTTGGGAAACCTTTGACATTTCACTGGCTGTTAGTGTTGTCCTCCTTAACAGCAAATGTCACTTGAGACTTTTGTAATAGAGAAGAAAAAAAAAATGCTTGTGCATGCTTGTCATTTCACATGAAATCAAGTGACTGATTTCTGATAGAAATCTCAAGAGTATTGAGTCCATAAAAGTTTCTCTCAGATCCCCCTCAGAAATAACTGGGTTTTGCACATATTTTTTGAGGCAAGGAGTGTTAATAGTGGATTTTCTGAGAAACTGTTTAAAATACTTTTGATACTATAAAATTGAGAGAAACTTCTGAGTATGTACAAGACAAAATCTGCTGGTTTAAAGTAGGTGTAATATCTGGGACTAAAAAAAAAAAGTGAGCTTGTTTTGTGTGTCCTTGTGTGACTGGGGAATCTAGAGCAGTCATTGGAAGAAGAAGGAATCCAGCTCTCTGCATTATTGGACCCAGAGGCCATACTGTGTGATTACTAATGCATGCAGGCATGGTCAATAAATTTCATGGTTATACATCTCATTGTCATTTTTGAAGCTCATTGATTTAAGCAGCTCACGCTGATTAAGAATACTACAACAGGCAGCACAGCCTTATACGCTGACAGGTACAAAGTGGAGGAGTCTTATTTCAATCAAAAACTGAGGAAAAATTTGCTGTTAAGTGTGAACTGAATGCTGGAGCAAGTTGGCCAGAGATTGTGGAGATCATATTCCTGGAGATTTTCAAAACCTGACTGGAAAAGATCCTGAGCAACTTGCTCAAATTGACTCTGCTGTGAGCAGGAGGGTTGCCAGGTGATATCCAGGGGTGTTTCCAATCTCAGCTGTTCTGTGTCTACGGTGCAAAAACCAGAAAGTAGTTCCAGGGTTGCAAGACAATCTCCCTTTATGTTTCTCCCCAGTGGGGATAAGCCAACAGTGACTCTCCCCTCGCCTGTGCTGGTTGTGAAGGGGGAGCTGGATGGACAGAGCTGAGTCAGGCTGGGATGTGGCTGCAGGTCTGAGGGCGCCATTAGCAGCTGCATTTATGAGACCACAGTTTGTGTTTTTTAACCAGCTTGGTTGTATCTATTTAAATTAACATTTAAGGTCAAACTTCTGCCATTAGTGCAATAAAGAATTTTAAGAGGTTTATTCAAATTTAAGTGCTTCCACTGTCACTTTATACAGCTGGCTTCAAAGCATTTTGACTTACATTGAACATAATCTTCTAATGAGTTTTGTTTTTGCCAGGAGATACATGTTTCTTCCATTATCTTGTTTGCTTCTATTTGTACTTTGTGCGTAATATTTGCATTTACTTTTCTACAGTACCATGTTGGTAACAGCAGCAGGAAGCCATAGTTAGCTCAGCTGGAACATTTTGGCCTCTGGAGTTCTTGTTACTGCATTCAGAGTAAGAAATAACTGCCTGCTTATCTTTGCTTATATTTGGATACTCTCATCCCCTTTTTTGTTCAATATTCCTTTATTGGTTAGACATAAGACAGCTGGTAAGAATAATAAATCCAAGTTGATTGTAACAGATTTTGTGTGACATTGGCATGTCTGTAACTAGGAAGATGAAAACAATGTGCAGTGAATATTTTGGACAAACTGAAAGAATTTGCTGAAATAATTCATAATTGTCCTGCCTGCTAGACTGGATAAACAAAGTGAAAATTATTTCCCTTTATTTGTGCACATTTTTGAAGAGCCTCAGAATTGCTGTGATGGTGTATTGAGCTGTATTTCTGCTCAGTGCTTTTTTGTGGACATATTTCGTGTTACCTGTAACTTCCATCAGTGCAGTCTTCCTGTGGAGAACATTTCCTGTGGCTGGACTGGGAGAGCTGTGTTCAGTTTGCACCTCATCAACTGGTCTGCATTAAAGCACCTTGAAGACATATTTGTAATATTAAAATAAAGGTGCTTAGCCTTTGTTTAAAATACTGTCTCTCTGGAAGCAGGTTACCTAATGAGCATGTTTTACTCATCTCATGGGGACAAAGCCTGAGCTGTTAAATTTGTGGCAGCAAAATGAAACAATTTTTGAACCAAGTCATCATTTTCAGCATCAATAGAAGGTCATGCCCTTGTCAGCTGGCATTGGTTCTGCATAAGGTTCCAGTCAGAATTGGCTGCCTTATGCTTAGAGCTGCTCTTTAAGAGACCTTCACCTGTCACTCTGTTTGGAGCTGCTGCCGTGGTGGGTCTATTGAATATTTATGAGACTTATTACGAGACTTCTTCTTGCAGTCAAGAGTGTAGACTTGTTAGTTCTCGTCTGGCAGAATGAAGTTTGTTCAAGCTCATGAAAGACTCTACTTCCATCATTTCTTCTCTGCTTACTGTTGTGTGTTAAGCCATGATACTGATTTAAGTTCAAAATATAACTCCACTTGTACTACTACAGTAGTTTCAAGGTTGGCTTGGTTCCTGAGAAATTCAGACCTTGCGGGACCTAGAGTTTGGCAGACTAAACTTTTTAAACAAGGTTATGAGTGAAGGCTGGAAAGCTTGTTCTCTTGCTCTGCTGCTTGATTTAACTAATGTTTTACTCAGCTGTAGTGTATAGAGATACCCAAAGTCACACTGAATCCTCACCCCTTGCAATTTTAAGAATACGACATTGCAAAAAGTTAGGGATCTGTTTTAATAGTAGGTGATTGTTCTCATCAGAAATTTTTACAGTATGCTTGAATTTCTCTTCCCATAAGCATCTTCAGATGATGGAAAGAGATGAATTTTTAATCAGATGTAAATTACCGGAATGTCAAAGGCACTTTTTGAGCAAAGTTGCTCACAAAAGAGAAGAAGTTATACATAAATGTAAGTTATAGATAATTACAGTTTCTGCCTGAACTCTTCTCAGGTCTTACAGGCATATGTAGGTAGCAGGGTATCCAGATTTGTAGCTCAAGTGATACATTGCTTTATTGAAAACTTACATTAAATCAGCTTACTGTCAACTTCTGCTTTTCTTGCATCATCATTAAGAAATTCACTGATTATTTGCTTTTTTTTAAATATGCCATAATTTTCCACTTGTTTTGAGAGTAGAAGCTTTTAAAATGGCTCATACAGGATTGACATATTCAATTAAAAATAATTTTAGAAGTGCAGTTTAGGATTTATTGCAATGTTTTAAAATTTTATCAAGCTACTAGTGGCATTTTTTAATACATTTTTTAATAAGTATTGTCCTGTTGATGTCTGTTTAATATTATTTCTGCTTATTATTATAACTGCATTTTTTTTGGATTAGAGGAAATTGTGTGTTCATTTTATTCTTTGGAAAAATGTTTTTAAAAGGGCAAGCATTGGCAAGATTTTGCTTCTGACCTCTGGATTGAATTGCTCATCAGGCAAAGTCTGAATTGCTAATAAAAATGAAACTTTTGAGGAAAATTCTTGCCTGGGGTTGGATTTGTACTGATTCAACACATTTTTTATGATTATACCATCTCCCTCCATGCTGTTTCTGGAACAACATGACCCTTTTAATGAATTTCATTTTGTGACAAACTGAATTCCCATGTACGTGCTCTACTTGCTTGTGTGTTTTGTGTTTGTGATGCGGTTTCTCCTTTGTTCTGCAGCACTCAAAAGCATTTACTTGTCAAGAGTTGAAGATAAATAAAGCATCATGTTAGTAATTAGCTAAATTTTCGTTGTGTCATCCTAAAGGCAATGGAATTACTGTATCAAGACATAGTGTTGTCTTACAATTTGTAAATTGTGAAATGAAACATAAAATTTACCATGGAAGGTGACGACATGTGGGGAGAAGATACGGATTTTTGGAGGCAGCCAAATGCTGACTTGCTTACAAGAATTGTGGGACAAACCCCAAAGTCTTCCTTCATAAAAGCAGTCTGCAGGTAGTTGTGTTCGTATTTCTTAGATGACTTAAAAAATCAGTTTCTTAGACATAAGAAGCTGTTTTTCCCACTGAGTGCACTTACATCCTTTGTGGATCTGAGTGTTAGTCAGTTTTTCTCTGGTGTTAGTGGGTTCAGATGAGGCCTTGTGGGTGAGCACTCTTCATCCAGAACAGTAAACCCCCTCCCCCTCAACAAAACAACCCCTAATTATTTGTGATACTTAAATCACTGCTGTAAATCCCTCTATGTCAGTGTGACTGTCCTACAAATCCAGTGTAGCCAGCAGTAGAAGGGCCAATGGTCAGTGGTGCTTTGGCATTGTAGTGCTGTAGCTATACTTGGGCATTTATTGATTGATTGATATATTTATATAATATATTTATATATAATACTTATATATTTATTCCTCTGTGTCTGCCCAATATGTAGTGATAATCAAGAATTATATGGTACTACCGTTCCAGCCTCTTGCTTTCTTCTTGTTTTTAACTTAAACATTCTGTAGAGAAATCTGAGATCTAAAGTTTTTTAGATTTTAAGTTTAGGGTAAAATTTATCCTCCTGTCAGCCCCAGTGCTGCTCGCCTGTAGTATTCTACACTGAAGGTGTGACTTCCAACTTGCAGTGTACCTATGGAATTGGGTGTATTTCTAGCTTGGAAAGAAAGGCAGGTAAAAGAGTTGGAAATTTATGATATTTGGAGTTAAACATAAAGAAAAAATTGATCAAAACTTGGTAAAATGTAGCCCAAGAAAGTGTTTGTATTCCTTGGGAATTAAAACTTTGTATTACTGTTAACTTGATATGAAAAATGCTTCAGCTTCCTTGTAACTTCATATATGTTTGTTTTCTTTAGAAAATATTCTTTTGTGTATGAAACAAGTATTAGGTCAGTGAAACCAGGTGTATGATCCAGGAAGAATACATTTAAGCAAAGAGAAAATAAGGAGAAGCGTCTTGGCTATTTTTGCATCTCATTATGGTACACTTAAAACAAGTGATTTTTGGATTTTATGACCCAGAGATTTCAGTTGAAACTTTTCCACATGCTAGAGCATTCAAACCAGATAGAGATTTCAGCCTTGAACTTTGATTTTGGGAAGCAGGAACTCTGCAGGCTGACGAAAGCCTTGACTTGGGGTGTTTTGAACTAGGGATAGCAGTGCAGTTTTGGCAGGTGTTTGGACTGTATATGGATGTTGTCTTATTCCTCAGGTCAACAAGCTTTTAGTTACACTGGTTACAGAGTTTGTTCAGAGTTTGATCTGCCTCTTATGTTTTCCAGGGATATCCGTAACTGAGTTGTGCTTTATGAACAAGGGGAGGGGCCTAACAACCCGCCTGAAAGGGTGGTAAGGGTTGGCAAAATTTCTTACATATACTTACATTTCTTACGTTATTACGTGTGTTTGTGTGTATGAAATCAAGAAAGCAAAATTGTCTGGGACAGTAAATAGAAAGATTTAAAAAGTAAGTCTCACAGTTGACATTCTTTAGCCAACAATAAAGTGATAAAAGGCTAAGTTCTTTTTATAGTAACAGCCTGCAGTGACCTTTCTCTCAAACAGAAGGACTTTTCAACTGAGTATGGCTAAAATATGCAAGAGTTTGAATTAGCCTGCTTGGAATAACAAATCACCAAATAAAAACAAATGTTTGTTTTAATCAAAATGTAGAATGATCAACTGCATATAATGTAGCTAATAATAAAGCTTCCAAAACTTTATACATGGGCCTTTTCAAGATGTTTTGTTCTGTCTGGCTTTTAGACAAGAGGTGAACTGACTTCCCACCTCCGTACTGCCCTTTCTCGGCCCCTCAGTTTTGTGTTCAGCTGTACAGACAGATTTCATTTGGGGTTGTTCTCAGAGCTCTGTGTGCAGAAATCTGTGGCGCAGGAATGTTGCACTGTTCTAAACTCAGTAGTTACCTACAGGCATGGTGGGGTGTGGGCCTTGCTGTGGCAGAACCTCCTCGCTGTAGGTGAAGGGCCCTTGCCAGAACAACACAGTCAAAGTAGGCAAAGACCAAGCAATTTATTAATTTGTATGACTTTCACTGATCTGAGAAGTCATTACTGAGACCTAACCAGGCAGAAGTTTCCTTACACAAGGAAAAGTCATTTACATTGGGATAAAGGAACATAATTTAAAAAGCCTGGTCTCTTAAATTACTAAAACCAGAAGACAGCTGTCTAAATGAATAAAATTGATTGAATAATTCAAACTTTTAAAAGCTTTCATTTCTTTTTATTAGTCTCCTTTTTAATTTGTTTTAGGGAAAGTACATTTTTGGGTAAAAGATGGGAGTACAGTTTACACAGTACAATCAAAACTGAAAGCTACTGCTTCTGAATATCCTAAGCAATACAGAAGAGGTGGGAGATTTCTTAGGGGATTTGTCACTGTAATAGTCAACCTGAGGTGAATCTTGTAGTGTTTAAAGCAAAGGAAAATGATTGTAGGGGTGAAAGGGAATAAAGTGACAGGAACAGAAGGTGTTATCTCTTACCAAACAGCCTGACTGCTCATTCAAAATTAGGTAAAAAGGTAGCAGGCAATCAAATGAAATGTTGTTGGTAGAGACATGACAAACATATATGTCATTATTTTGCAGTATATTTGTGAAGGAATGTACAGCTTTTAAAATCTTTATGCTTTTTCTACTCTGAAGAAACAGTACTAATTGTCCTATCATTACCAAAGGGCTTTTTTACAGAGTTCATGTCTAAGACTGATTTCTCGTTTCAGAAGTGAGGTATTCTTGATATTCCTTTTAAAGAGTATGTCACCCTTAATCAGGAGAGCCATACATTTTCAGAATGATGGTGCTTTCAGTTTATTGCTTCTCAGCCCTAAAGAATGCTGGTCATTACAAGTGCAACTCATTGACTGAGACTGCTAACTTATAAAGCAATTCTAGGTTTATTTTGATTGGTTATTGGTTTGTGGCTTTTAATGATGAGATTGAGTTGCCTTTCTGTGCAATAGACATTGTGGTGGAAAATCTAAAAAGTTGGAGCCGTTTGGAATTGCTCTTACTCCCACTGAGGTCAGCAGTAGCATTTCTGTGGCTTTCAGTGGGAGTAACATTATACTGTCTGAATGTGAAGACTTTTCTTTCAAAAAACACTTACAATAGTCTGCTTTAATTAGGGTTTCATGAAAACTAAGTAACTATTGTACTATTTGTTTATGGATAAAAAAGGTATTTCCTAAGTAGGAGAAAGAAGTTGTAACCATTTCTGTTGTGCCAGCATATTGGGTTTCTTAATACCTGCAGCTCTGAAAGTCATTGTACCACAAAAATTGGTTATCTAGAACTGTTTTGATTATATCCTCCAGTGTGTTTTATTATATTGTCTGTAGGAGTAGGTCTGAGCAGACAGAAGGCCTTCTCACAAGGGAGTGTTGTGGGATGAATACTTATTGGAGTAGTGGTAGACATGGCTAAATTCTGCCATTGCAGGTATTACTGGTCATGTGAACAGGGAATCTGGACTGGAGAGGAAGCATGTCAACTCCTGAATACATGTAGGTTTCAAAACTGTGTATTAGTTCTCAACTTTTAATAAAAGGTTAATTATTAGTAGTAGCATTTTTGTGGATGTCATTTAAGAAAAAGGTTATTTTTTACAAAGGTAAACATTTCAAACAGTGAGATGCTGTATTTGCTATGCAATACTGTAATAAGATTTTTTTTTTAAATCCCCTATATGAAGATGCTGTTACAGGTGAATTTGGCATATAAGCTTCTAGCCCGTGGTTGCCCAGAAATGATTTGTGAAACATGAAAAATAAGTGCCTTTTCAGAAATTAATACTAAATAGTCATCTCTAGAACTGTAGTTGTGTGATTTAAATGGTCAGTTTTGCTTGTGGTATACAAAATGGAGTTGACTTGATTTGAAATGTGTTCCAGACTGCCAGATTTCAGACCTCAGCCATCCAGATTGGGTGTTTTCAAGCTGTTAGGAACATTCTTTTTTCCTTGTAATTAATTTTCTTTCCCTAATTCATTGCTTGTAGATTTATGGCTGCTTATTTTGGGTTTCTACCATATTTTCTGGAATGATCAACAGTGATGAATTAATCTTAATTGATGGATTACTATACATTAATCAAACTCTTACTTAATGGACTTGATATTTCTTGTGAGTAAGCTATTTTTTTAAAACGTTGTCTGTAGTTAAGTTTATTAAATTAAGACTTGGGCATGTAAGAGTCTTTGTCACATACAGGAAGCACAAGATATGACCCAAATACTCAAATTAGCCAAAGTTAGCATTTTGTTTTATAAGCATTTGCCACACAAACAAATCTGAACTAAGTAATTTTAGAAAGGAATTCCTCCTCCATATAGTGTACATTATATGTAGATATCAATTAGGTATTTTTCATCTGTAGCTCTTGGAAAATATTTTTATCTGGTTTATCTGATGCCAAGTATATTTATCTCAAACGGGAAGTTTTGCTATTGTCTCTGCATGACACGGTTTACAAACTAAGTCTGATGACTTTGTGTTGTGTGCCTGAGAGTTTACCTCTACATGGTTATCTTTAGTTAATGATCATACAAGCCTTCCAGAATTGCTGCTGAGTCCTACTTTTGCCTTCATTGTTGTCCACACCGTGGTAGTGCCTTTGGTGGTGTTGAGTAGATGTCAAAAAGTATGTTGCATTCTTGTGTACAATATGCATGGATTTAATTTCTTATATTTCTTGATGGAAATTTGGAATCACTTAATTCCTGATTTAAAATGGTGGGTTATTATAGCTGGTGAAGGGGTCAGTGGCTCTGACCCAGGAAGAGGTGAATGGTCCGGGGAGATGGTCCCGAAAGGAATCGCCTTCCCGAGGCCCGGCATCTTCCCTCAACTGCTGGCCAGGAGGGCCCGTGCAGAGGCTGTCAGCTCTTTAGTGATTATCAGCTCGTGATTCCAGCTCAGCTCTGCAGGGCAGCCTCCAGGCCAAGCCAGACCAGAGAGAGACGAGAGGCTCATGTGGCTGGTTCCCCACGGAAGGAGCTTTACTGTTGGTCCGTCCTCCAGCAAAGGGGAAAGCCAGGGATGACAGCTCTCTCTGTCCCACAGGGGCAGAGGGCTTAGCTTTTATAGGGATACAGGGGATGGGTGAAGGCCAATGGGTTACAAGGGATCTGCATAGGGTCTCCTAAAGGATTGTGGGTCTGTCTTTTCTTGCCGTGACCAAAGAAATGTTTGCCTTTCCAGGGAGCCCTGCTGAGTGATTACACAATCTCAGCAGAGATCCCTCCAGGGCAGGGGCTGGGCATACCCCACAGTGGCCTGTTTGAAAGCATGGGGATTTTGTCCTGGTCCTGCTTTGACTCGTCTTGGTTTATTGATGCCAGCTGGAGAGTTGAGCTCTTTCACTTAACCCAGATGAGGTCTGGATGATCAGCCCCTGGGATGTTGGAGTTGCTCCCATACATGCTCAGGTCTTCTCCTAACAAAGATGACAGCAACAGGAGCAAGCCCGGTGCTCTGCAGCAGTGGTGTGACAGGCTGTGGCTATTTATTTTCCTCCACTTCACTGCGCAGCTACATAGCACTAACAGAAGATAGGTTGTATTGCTATAAATAGTATTTTATGGTTTGATCAGGTATGGTTTAAAAAATTATAATTTACTTTAGTGAGCATCAGTACTTCTGTAATACTGATTGCTGAAACAGGCAGATTTTTTCAGTAGGGTGTCTACTAAAAGTTTGCAAAATAGCTTACCTGTCTGAAGTAGAATTTCATTGAATTGCCTGGCTAAGGTTGGCCTTAGAAGTCTGTATGATACATCGTTGTGTGCTGCCTTGCTCTCTGCTTCATGGCTTGGAGAAAACCTGTTTCATCTGAAATGCGTTAGTATTCAAAACCTGGATGCTCTTCTGGACTCAAAGGACTGATAATCTGTATTTGGGATATGCATGTGGAAACATGCTAATGTACACCTATCAATGGAGCTGTACATCTTTGCGCACATTAGTATTGAAAACAAATATGCAGCTTCTGATCCTTGAGCTCTATCTGGCAGTGTTTCCATTCTGGCCAAACATGCGATGCAACTCCTCTGTCATATCTTTGCTGGCGTATTCCCAGATGCCATACCAAAT
Source organism: Corvus cornix cornix (assembly GCF_000738735.6). Classification (NCBI taxonomy): domain Eukaryota; kingdom Metazoa; phylum Chordata; class Aves; order Passeriformes; family Corvidae; genus Corvus; species Corvus cornix. The sequence goes on from NC_046345.1 coordinate 7,401,170, forward strand.
TTCCCCATATGCATCCAGTGAGGAGATTAAAAGTTTACAATTTAATATGTACTTTCATAGCAAGAGTCATGGTAGGCCTTTTTAATGTTCATTCAGTGTTCTTGGAGACATCTCTGGCAATAGTGGAGTAAGATGGGCACGGTCTATTAAAACTACAGTGAATAAAACTTTAGGACCCAATCTCTTGATCTAAATTTCTTACAGCAACATCTCTATAGAATTGACAAGACATAAATATTAGACAAATTTTCTCTTCTTATTTAGATCCATTAAAGGCCTTTCCAAGTGGATAAAGGAAACTTAGATGATGAAAATAATTAAACAAGAAATACAAAGCATTAGCTTAGAAAAATCTTACAATACCTGCCCCTTAGTAAGCCTCCCCTCAGAAGTATATCCTCACAGAACAGGTACAGATGGAATTGAAATGCAACCAATTTAGCTGCTGCACCATCTCATGGTGACTGTTTTTAACTTTTTCTTCTTTATACTTTTTCTTAAAAAGTATACTTTATAAAAGGCAACAGGCAGTTTTATTTGGCTTTGGGTACTTTCTTGATTTCTTGTAGTTTCAGTATTATTCTTCCATTGTAAACTTTCATGCCTTACGGTAAGCATTGATTTTTTTGAATTTTTTTTTCTTTAAAGCTATATATGGTGTATAAATTGGTGCTGGGTTTCAACAGGGATGTACATGGAACAAGTCTTCCAAAACTGATTTGCAGCTTTGCTGTAGAAACTTGTTGGAAATTGTCAGTAAGAATTTTGTGAGACTTTTTAATCTTGCACAACTTCAGTGTAGGGTCTTCCTGTTAAAAACCTGATGACTTTGTTGAATTTTGACAGAGGTTCTTAAAATGCCTATACAGCGAAGTCAAAAGCATTTAGACTCTAATAAAACAGTCCCCTTTGCATTTTAGATTTAAAGCTGAATTCTTCCTCCATCTGGAGTGTTATGCATGAACAACTGCAGAGATGCATTGTCCGATGAGAGTTCTGGCAGGGACTGTTTCCCTGGAACAGTGCTTTCAGGAGCAGAAGGGAAACGTGCCCTGATCTGTCTCAGAAGCTAAAAGCATCGCTTGTTCCTCCTCTCCTTCCTGACTGGAATTCCAGTAATTGTTGTAGCTTTGGCATCGCCCACATCAGTAGAAAGGGAGACTTTGTTTCTTGCCACTGCTTCCTACCATTGCCAAGATGGATCTTGGGCATTTTTGACTGGGGATATGAGGGCATATTTATCTCATTAAAATGATCATTATCATATCCTATTGTTGACATTATCTTCAGCATGTTCTTTCTTTTAATTGAATTGTAGCCTATTGTATGGTAATTCTTTGCTTTCCTAAAGTATTTCTTCTCCTTAAGATATCTGTACAGAATCCGAACTGACAGCTGACAGAAGACTGACTTCATAATGCTGTAATGGATTGCAGTACTTCTTGTGTTGAGCATTTTTTCTCTTGGCACTAGGCATTTGTGAAAATACTTGCTGGGGATTTTTTTCACATTTTTCTATATACATGTATAGGATGATGTTTTGGCACAAAGATGTAACACTTCATTTAGTGACAAAGATAAAATTTTCAGCATTCTTGGAGGAAGTTTGTATTTGTTTGATAGTTGCACGTCACTCTCAGGGTATTTATAGATAACAGGGGGCAGCACAAAGATTAGATGCTTTCCAGCATGTGTTAATGCAGTATTATAACTTTCAAGAAGTTTTTTTTTAATGGAGCTGAGTTTAGAAGGATGTTTGGAAACAGCCTCGTCACACATGTCGTCAAGGTCAGAAGGGAGAGAAAGCAGACATTTCAACGTTCCAACTAAATTTTATGAAAGGACTGTAGAATGTAAGTGCTTGCTAACCAGTGAACTAGTCTCTTCATGCCTCTTGAACAGTCCTGCAGTAGAGATGATGCAGTTTATCCTGTTCCATGAAATTTTTAGCTCGCACTGCTTGGGACTTGAAGGTTAAACTTTCAGGTACTGTAGTTGATAAAAGCCGCTGATTGATTATGAACCCAAAGTGGCGTCATGAAAGCCTGGAGGGCATGGTGTGGAAGAACCCCTAAGTGAGGTTGGGAGTGTGTTGTCTGTACTTGGAAATCCTCTAATGGTTTATGTAGTGGAGAACAGAGGTTCATTCTTGCTGTTTATAGACAATGGAGGCTCTTTTGGCATTTTTATCATGTTTCTCTACCATCAGTTCTGGAGAAATGTGAGCAGTTGGTTCCATGTTGTAGCAGCTCAGTGGTGGTGAATACAGCTCATTCCTTGGAGTGCTGCTTTAGAACACCTTTTAATTTCAAATAAACATCCAACTGAAAAACACTTTGCTGAGCACTGGACCTGATTAACACTACCATTACATGTTTCTGCATGTAGTAATTTAAGCTTGTTACTTACAGTTTTGGGAAGCTGACATGCATGTTGGTAGCATTCAGTTGTTAATTAAAAAACACATAAATAAGTAAACATCAGTTAGACTAATATTATGCCCCCAGACCTGGAGGTGTGCAGCCTCATCAAAAGCAGACTTTCTGTAATACCCCTTTGTGTGCCAGTGACATTGAAGGATAATGCTGCTTTATGTTATTCTTTTAACATGAAAAAAAATTCTGCTGATTTATTGGATTTAGTCCAGACTTAAACCGCTGTAGAAGCATACTACTGCTGTGTAAACCCTTTCTACCAGCAGGTGGAAATATATATACAACTCATCCTTTGACTTATGTCTGTCTTTCACTGGTGGATGTTTCTCTCCCAATCACTGAAGCTGAAGGTTTGTAAAAATTCTTTTTAAAAGTTCAACATAATAGATCTTGCTGTGCCAAAACTTGCAGGTTCTTCTCATTAACAGAAACTGGAGAGTCTAGACTTTCTGAAAGATATGAATACTGGAATAATGTTCTGTAATACCCACTACAGGTAATTAAAAGCTGTAAACCATGGTTAAGATGTCTGTGGTATGTTTCTGGAATGATTTTCTGTGGAATGGATTTCCTCTGTTGACCCTGGTACTGCTGTATTGCAGTAACTATGCCTGTGGTATAGTACTAAGCCCATATAAGCATGGTCTTTGCTATGAGTTTGTGGTTGACACAAAGCTTCTCTGGCTTTTCATGGCAGTCTTTGCTGTTTGGAATTCAGAACTAGTCATGCTATTTTGGCACAGTAGGACATTTAATTGAAAATAACATCACAGAAGTAATACTTCCTGTTAGAGTTTACATAAGATATGAATTAGATCCTAGCTTTGTATTTGGGATCGAAGTTTTGTACTATTTCCATTACTATATAAATACTATATGGTAAAGAGTTGCTATTATTTATGCCATTTCAATGGAAAGTCAGACTTTCAGGGCAGGCAGAGTTGTGGGATAATAAGCTTGACAAGGCACTAGGTGAGATATTGTAGATCCAGTTATTAAGTACTAAGAGACTGCAGAAGACTGTATTGAAGTCAAAAGAAGACATCTTAGAGGCATTGATACTTGATGTTTAGAAGGCAAAATCTAGAAAGGAATTTGGAAGGCTTTGAAGTCTGTAGCTGGATGATGGTGGAAACAAGGGATGGAGTACATGTCTGGAGTTACAAAATGGCAGAAAAAGCTGTTTGTTTTTATAAAAAGTGGTGACATTTGTAATACGGCATTCAGTTCTATTAAAGCTACATCAAAGGAAGCTAAATAAGAAAACCCATGGGATTTTGAAGATACCATTCTGGATTTCTTTATTGTCTCTAATCCCACCCAAAGGTGAATTCCCAAATGTGGGAGATCTTGCAAGCTTATACTGTGTTAGGTGACTTACGAACTGAGCCTGTACTCAGTGGTGTGCATGATTTTTCTGAGTTGGAAGGAAAGAGTTACAGACAAATGTAGAGCCTGTGGAAAAAAGGTCTTCACTCACAACGGAATTTGTCAAGCAGACACAGATATGCCGTGGAATTTTTCACACTTGCTAACGGCTAATGGACTGTCTGGCAGGTCAGTTTAAGTAGGAAGACTCTTGCCTTCCTTTTTTCTGTATAGCACCATACGAGGAGAGAGCATTGCTGCATCATCCAGTGCTTTTGGGGTGTTACATTGAGAACTGATCACACCCTGATTAACTTGTGAGAGCAGGCAGCTCACAGCATAACACTATTCTTTTTTTTAAATTTATTTTCCACTCTTGTTTCCTGCTTGATTAATATTACAGCTATTTTTGCCTGAAACACAGAATTATTTCTCTGTACAGTTCTCATTGAGAGATCCAAAGGGCTTCTTTCCTAGTATACCACAATTAAATAGGAAAAGGTTATCTAGCCTGAGAACTCATTTAAAAGGAAGGTAATAAGAATATTTTCTCATTTTTTTTTTTCTGAATAATAATGTGCAGAGATTACATCTTGCGTCGTGGTCCAAAATCCCGTCAGTTCTTCCTTGGCATTTGAAGAAGATGGCACTGGAAAACAGTGCATATGGGTTGGGGTTTTTTTTATTTCTATAAGCAAGTTATTTTGATGTAATGAATAGAAGCCTATCTTCTGTCAGAAAGAGTTGATCAAATGCGAATTAAATAACCCGACTGTATTAAAGTCTGTGACTAAAATGGTAACTGTTAATATGATTCATTCAAAAGTGTAGGTATAAAATACAGTAGATAAAAAATTTATCTTGGTCCACTAAAGTCAAGTTAATTGGAAGAAGGGCAGTGCAGGAGCAGGTGGCATTTTGTTCTGTCATATTGTGACCACAGGGTGTTTCAGAATAGTTGGAGTTTGTTAAAAGGCAAATTTTGCTGGAAGGGATAAATGCAGGATTGTGTTTTGTCAATTTCTAATAGGAGTGGAATTTCATTAGCACTACTATTCATTTGTGTTGTGGGAGGAAGAGTAAAATAGATTCTCATTGACTTAAAATGTCACTGTCAATTCTAGCTGCTGGAATTCTCTGCAGTTTGTTGGCTGAATGTGTGAAAGAAAATATGACTATGGGTCAGCCCTGTTCACTCTAATTAGGATCCGTGAGGTTTTGTGTGGGCTTACACATTTGTGGGGTTTAGTTGTTGTAGTTGTATAACATTGTGCTTTTGTCTTTTCTTCTAACACCCACACACTCTTTGCTTTCTGATAGTGCTTCATATTTATTTCTGTAATGCAAACTGTCCTCTTGATTGCAGAAGCATAATTTGTTGTGCCTATACTTCATACCTTTCTGTCCCTGATCTCTTGGAAAGTCCTTGACGTTTCTTTGCTTTGTCTATCCAACATAATGTTTACATGATTTTCTTGTCCCACTGCTGACAGTTCTTTCTTCAGCGTTTTTCTCAAACTTGTGTTTAGCTTCAAAGAGCTGAACAACAGATCTATGTATCCTTATTTCTCTCTTCACATTCATTCTTTTTCTGTTCTGTCTTTCTAAGCTGTGTTCTTGTCACAAATTTCAGTATATTCCTTATAGGGCAGCCTTAGCAATCAAAGTCTGCATACTGCCAGAAAGATATATATGGTTAGTTTTTGCTTTGGCTTAAACAGAAGAATTACCATCTCTGCCAGTTTCAAACACATAGACTTGCAAGCTGGCTACTCATTCCCAAACTCCTTGGAATAAGGTTTCTTATCTTCTTTTGTTTTGGTAGAAATACTTAGTAAAGATTACTGGAAAATTCCGTCCTCCCTGCTCAAAGTGACAGATGATATTGATATGGAATTTCCTGCCAGTTGTTACGAGCAGCCTTCAAATTATGGCTGTCATGAAATTCTGTATTAGTGCGCAGTGAAGTGACTCGAAAATGAAGGAAATGAACTCAGAAATACCTGTTGTTCATCTCGCATTCAGGAGTACCACATTAGCTGAAAATCACTTCAGCCTCTTGTGACTTTCTGGCCCTGTAACTTGTGAAGATAAAGTGCCATTCTCCTGCAATCGTTTTCTGTATGTTAAAAAAGAAAGTTGTGTGAGGAAATGATTTCATTTATAGATGATAAGTTTCCCCATCAAAATTTGTAATAACTGCGTTATTTTTTCCTGATTGATTGTAAACTTGCCTAAATTCCCTCTTCCAATAACCTCAAAGGAAATTATATTACCAGGAAAGGTCTCATTGCTTGTTCTCTGATATTTTAAAGTTACTATCATTGGTGTTCTCTACAAGTATTGAAGACCTCATCTTTACAGGTCTTTGAGGAAGAACGAGGTGTCCCTGCAAACACTTGCATACTTCCTCCTTGATTCAGAGAGAAAAGTTTGATGTCTTTGTAGGAGCAGTTGTTAATGGCAGTGTATTAGACACGGAGAGTTATTTGTCTAATTCCAAAAGAGCACATGTTAGACATAAACAATTACAAATACAAGTATTGTTAATCCCCCAACTGTTCCTACAGTAGGTAAAGTCTAGCACTCCCTATTTTAAATATGGCTTTAGTTGAACTACTGCTTCTCAAAATATTTCCACTTATCTCTGAAGTCGTAATTATGGTATTCATCATATTTGAATATAATTGCTGCACTTTGCATTCTATTCAAGTCATAGGAGTTCAGTAAAGAATTAATTTCAGCTATTGCTTTCTTGCCTACTAGAATCTGGATTTGGACTCCATCTCCTTTGGTTTTTATCAGTTACAGTGTAATGTTTCTAATGAGGTTGTCTCATGTGTAGAGTATTACTCTAAAATGGAACTAGACATTTACAAAATAATAAGTAAATACCATGTAGGTGGTTATAGGTGGTTATCAGGTGCACAGAGATTTCTGGATGCAGGAACTGCAACAGTTCCATGTTAATCCTATTGTAGACAAATTCTCCTAAATTATTTCATCTCTTTTGAGAAAAATATTATCTCTGTATAACAAGACATAATTAATACTTGTCAAGTGTTTGAGGTGCTGTGCTTAACAAAAGGTATTGCTGGGTAATTACAAATATTTATTCTCCTGGGTGCAATATCAGTGAGTATAACAGACCAGTAATAAACACATGCCTCTCTCACATGTCCTGAAAGAACTAAAACACTCAAAAAAGAAATTGGGATATTTAGAGACTTGTGCTCCTGGTAGATGAAGACTTTATGAAGCACTTTCAAAAGCTTGATAACTGCAGTAAACTACAGATCCATTAGCTTGTTCACTGTGTGCTGCCAATCACACAGAAATTGGGACGAAGCTTTGAAGTAATGTAGGACTATATAATAATATTATTCTGTGCCTTTTTGGAATGTGTGACCTCTTCACGGAAAGAATTGCACATCTGCACTCTAAAGTAGATATTCTCAGTTTGGAACTGATTAGAAAAGAGTTGCTAAGCCCAGTCATTTTCTATCACAACCACAGTGATTTATGTATTTAAATGTAACAGATTTCCTCCTAAAAATAATTAATGTTTGTTTTTTGTCCCTCTTTATTTGATTTGAAAAGGCTTTCAGGATGTTGCTCCTCTGATGGATAGAATTGTCCTGATTTCCACCAAAATGAACATCACAAATAGCTCCTCATTTTAGAGCAACAGACTTTGAGCTCACAACAAAGTGAGAACTTTAATGGAATGTGACGATGCTTGACCTTGTTGTCCCTGCCACCTTTCTCTTTTCCTTATTTCTGTTGAAGAAGAGAGATTGAGTTTTGGGAGAACTTGCTCATGATAGCTTTCTCTCTTGCTGCTTCCCCAGTGCTGGGTAGTCTCCTTTGCTGCTGCTGAGCCATGTCTGGTGCTCTCTTTGCTGTGCAGTGACATTCTTGCTGCACACACTGAACAGAGAAATGTGTAAGTCAATAGAGAATGGGGCTGGGAGGTTTGTGGAGCATCCCCAGCTCTCCCCACCAGCCCAGGGTAGAGACAGGCTCAGCATATGCTGAGCACAAATCATTCTAAGGCTCTCTGCACATTTTTCTCTTCTTTATCAGTCTTTTACTGGGATGCTGTGAAGTTTCTTAGTCCTTGGTATTATTTCTGTGTGCAGCCTTGCTTGCTGAACAATTGTGGCAATACCAGAGTTCAATTCAGCAGTATTTCTTCAAGAGCTTGGGTCCTTGACTGATTTGTAGAGGACAAATGAAAAGAGCAATTGCAAATGGGTTTCTGTGCTATTAAAGCTCTAAACAGCCTTCCCTCTTGGCTGTGTGTCAGATCATACCTCAAGGAGGGATGGGTGGGCTATGAACCTTAAAAAGATTTAAGTACTTAAGTGCAGGGTCAACTTGTCATTTCAGTGGCTGTCTTAAACTGGTCTCGGAGTGCTCAGCAGTAATGATTTTCTTAAATATTTTCAGGTAGAATTGAAGGTGGTAATTGAGTAGCAAATGTTTTGAGTTCTTACATTTCTTAATAATATTTTCCTATAATTTACTTAAAATTTCACTACAGAGCCTCAGTTTTGGATTAATTTTAAAAAAGCATAGTTGCAGCTTGTGCTGTGGGGAAGATTTGTATCTAGTATATCAATAGCTGCACAAAAACCGGTAAGCCAGAGAGTGAACCAAGTCAGGAGAGGAAGAGGTTGTTAGGAAGATCTTTTAGAGGAGAGATATTAGCATACAACTTCCTTCATTAGTCAGCTATTTTAGGGTATTCCATCAGTGCATAACATTAATCAAGGGAAGGGGAACTAGCTTGTGGCCTCTACCCTGTAGATCCTTGAGACTGTGTTACCTCTCTTCCCATACAAATTTGTAGACTTCACCTGTTTCTGGAGCCATCAGTTCTAGCATTCTGCAGCACTGGCCATTCTCCTCACTGCCAGCCCTCTTTCTTTTTTCTTTATTCCTCTCAGGTGTGTAGAAAGCGGCAAGCTTGAATTGATTTTGGCAAGAAGCCATAAGAGTTGATGCAAGAAGGCTGTCATCCTCTGGTACACAGAAGTGGTTTCTAGATGTGAAATCCATACCCTGATCCTTTGTTTCGCCCGATGTTTCAGTGACACTGCTTGGGTTCAGTCTGTCACTGAAACATTCCTGCTTTGTTGTTTACAGATGGTTCTCTGTGGCTGGTTTATGACTTGGTGGGGAGATAACTGCCTGGTATCTTCATTTTCCTATTATTTCACGTATGAACAGAATGTATTGGCCACTGTTAAAGAAGTAGCCTTATCAAAGAGAAAAGATAATTACAAATCACCATTAACGTTCTTTGAGGATGGCTAATTGGGAGAAATTGGTAGGAACAGCAGAGTGAAAAGTTTAAGTGCCAGTATCTCTGGCCTCCTGTTTAAGCATCAAGCCTGCCTTGTATAATAAAAGCTATTTATAAATTGCTGCTCTGTTAAACGTGTACAGAATTTTACGATGCATAAATTGGGAGGCAGAGCCAGCTAAGGGACTTAGCAGAGTGATGAATGGATGACAGGGTGCAAGACTGAAACTGTGTTTTATTCATGGATTGTGAGGTCAAGAAGAACAACTGCTGGGAAGGGTTGGCAGTTGAATGAGAAAGATAAAGAATCCAAGAGATAAAGAATCCAGTGATCTGAGAATTATCAAGCCACATTTTCACACTTCTTTTTGACAGTTACCACTCCAGGTAGTAGCTTTCTATTTTTACTTGCTGCACTCTCATGGGTTATTTTTTCTCCCAGTTCCACTTGCATCACTGTCATCAGCTGCTTCCAGTGTCACAGCCCTAATTCTCCTAACTCTCAGTAATGTGTTACCTTACATTTTAAGCAACAGGTAAGAAAAGGGGTTTTTTCCCCTCCCACACTTTTGTTTTGATACAGCCACCCACCCCCACCCATTTACAATGTAGAAAGTATGTGATCATGCAATCCAAAATCACAGTCTTGATCTGGGGCCCAGCTGGAAGTTCATTAATCTGTTCAGTTTGGGCTTAACTTGTCAGGGCTCAAAAGATTGTTAGAGGCTGATAACTCATTAAATTGCCATTTAATTCTGTTGGTCATGCAGGTATTCCTGAGCAGAATGCAGTTAATGCAACTTAATTCCAAACACATGAGTCAAGTTCATTGGTTTGCAGTCATTATTTGTAGTTTTGTCACAGGATATGTTCAACCCGCAGGTACATTTTATATCCACAAATACCACAGAGTAAAAAAAACAAATCAAGACAAGGTTAGAATAGAGCTGCTTTGGACCAATTAATGAAATCTGATTTCCTTTCATAAATTTACTGTGGAGTCTTCCTGTATTTAATTTAAAATTGGCAGATAGATTGTTTAAGGAATATGCGGTTGCACTTCAAAATGCATGTTTTTCTCTTATGTGTTCATTGTTTCTTGCATCTCTAAGGATTTCTGCCAAAAAACATTGGAAAGGAAATTAAAGAGGCACTCAAGATAATCATCACAAAGAGAAGAGTTCCCTTACCTGGTAGCAAATGAGAAAATACACCCTGATTAATTTTACGGTAGCAGTGGCCTTTAGTTTTCTTCTGGTAGCTTGTAGGGTGTTTAAGAAAACGGGTGATGTAAGGGACTCTGATGTTTGGGGAAACTGCAGCACTTCTTTCTCATGCAGAAATTACAGATGTTCACTTTTACAAGCCCCAGTATCTCAACATACTCTTGGTGTTGTAGCATTGTAGTGCTGTAATTTGACTAAAAAACCCACAAAAACATAGGCAAGCAGTATTAAAAAAAAAGAAAATATTTGATTGTGATTCTTTATAAGTGAAATACATCTGATAATGCCTGCAGTATTGGTTGTGGTCTAATTTGTGTGTTGCGCACTAACAGTATTTGCTGGACAGATTTCATCCTGCTTTTGCCACCAGGGTTGCTGAAGACCCCTTTAGAGCATGGAGGATGTTGGTTGAGTGTGGGTTCATTCTTTCTATAAAACCTTTTACAGTAGAATTATATTTTTCTGGGAATGGCTTGTTGTTCCCTAGGCTTGCAGTATCAATCTGATGAGCCCTTAGTCTAGGAATGGATGAGTGGGATCCACAGCAGTTATTCCAGCAGACTGGTGGCATGTAGTGGTATTCCAGTGGCACGTAGCTGACAGACCACTTGGGCACTCCGGTTCTCTGGAATTGCTCTGGATGCTGACTGGTGTCCTAGGAAAACTGGCTGTGCTCTGTCAAGGGTTTTTTTCAGCCCTACCTTAGTTCAGCAGTATAACCTATATCTTAGTCTACTAATTTTACCTACATGTTGATCCAAAATGTGACAGACTTGTTTGGTGCATCTATCCTCACTGGTTGGACTGAGGTCCTTCACCCTACAGTGAGTACTTGGGTTTTTATTTTTTTCTATAGCAAATGCAATTTGAGGGGGGTATTGAAGTTTGTTTGCACCGATAATACCTTGTGGTTGGACTAACATGAATGTCTGTTCTGCAAATAATGGCAAGGACAGCCTGCATGCTAAGCAGAATGCAAGGAGAGTGTGGTGGTTCTTTTGCGAATGATTCTAGATCTTAACTTTGAAGTTAAGGAACTATTAGCTCTATTGTAAAGTTAATATTTTTGAAAAAGAAGTTAGGCCAGGTTTTTTCCCCAGTAGTTATAACTTGATACTTGTCTTCTAAACTGTCAGTGATGTTTCTTTTAGGGGAGCATATTTTTGCTATCTATTTATGTTATAAATAAAGGTAATATATTATGTATGAATATTAGTATTAGTATTGTACAATAATCAAAAATGGCTTTCCCACAACTCTAGATAAAATTTAAAAATTAGCTGTAAGAGCCAGTCTTTCAGTTTGCAAATTAAGCAATGTGAAGCAGGACATAAGAAATCCCGTGGAATTTTTTACTTTTCACACTGTTCAGAGTAGGAAACCATTTTTCCATGGAATGGGACTGGGTTCAGAATAGTTAATAACAGCACTTTTTGGAAACACTACAAAGATGGCATTGGATGTTTCCACATATCACAGTTGGCTCACTAAGTGCCATATTTTCTCTTAAGTGCTTTCCCTGCTGTTATTTCCTCCCTGAAAAGTTGATGGTTGAATCAGTCCCTAAAAGCAGAGTGCTCCTGGGAGAAGCTAAGGACACACAGGAAGCAAGCTTAGTTTGAATACTGGTGTTGGCTCATACATGAGTTGGATTTACATACTATAGTACGATCAGATAAAATGGTGCAGTGAAGAGACTTCATTCTTCTAGTGTCTGTTACTTTGTGCTTTCTGTATATGGGATTTTTATGGAAAGTAGTGGACACGCAGCATTATACATTTGGCTTGAAACATGGAGTGGGAAGGAGAGTACGTGGTGTCTTACACAGGGCTCTGGGAAGGAAGCAAATTGCATGCCTACCTGAAAACAAAAGGCTCACTAACATGGTGTTTAATGTGTTTTCCCAAGAAAGCAATTACGTATTTTAATCCTGAAGTCTATGAAATACATGCATTACATGTGTCACTTTTGTATATATTGTTTTGCTTCCATCTGGATTTGAGAAATTAGACTTGCTTTGGACCAAAGCCAAATAATATGAGCCAGTTTCATGCCTTGTGAGTTATTGAAGAGAATGTTTGGTACCTAAAACTTCAGTTTGCTGGCTCCCTTCCCATTTCTCTTAATCCTTTTGGGAATTTTGGTTATAACTCTTTTTCAGAGACTCAACAATTTCTGAAGGCTGGGTTACTACTCCAGTGGAATGGAAGGAATTTTAAATATGATCTCTCTTTCCCCTGACATTTGTCCTTTTCTGGTTTGCAGTCTCCTTTTTGCTAATTCTAGAGAACAACTATGTTAAATCACAAAATATGCTTTGATCTTAATGGATCCCTGTCACAAAAATCACTATCTGAACTTGGGGTCAGAGGATGTTCAGGGCAATAATTTGATTTTGTTTTCTGTATCTCTGCAATCTATTTATTAAAGCTCCCATGGCCTGTTCTCTTACTAAAGCATGTGTTTCTCTTTTGTTTGATAGGGTTCGTTACGAGGCAGGGCTATTGGTTTGCTGTTGTAACAGCAGCATGAGGAAGACAGACAAGCAAGTAAATTTGGCATACAATCATGTTGTTGGAGTAGAATATACCTTGAACAAATCTTAGTCAAATGTGAGCTTTTATAATAATTTGGGGCTGGATTTTGTTGCATACGATCCAATCAATTGCGCAAGTTTATTGTGAGATGACCCACATACAGGGGTAATTTTAGAGCACTGGAGATGCCTATTAAACTTACCTTAAAGGCTTTTCTTTTTAATGGTCTGTTACCTCTCCTTGTGTTTATATTATTTCAGTTTGCTAAGGTCTGAAATAGCAAATATTTTAAATGGGAGAAGATATGTAAAGATGTACTGAAAATGTGATTTGTGAACCTCTTTGGAATTCTCTAGGATGTAAGTATAAATACAGAAAGTCTGTTAGAGCATTTTAAAGACTACAGAAGAATAGTTTTCATAGAAGGAAGTTATTCATTACATAACAAATTGAATGTATCGATCGTACTTTAAGAATCAAAGGTTAAGATTTTACTCAATTTACACAGAATGCTACATGGAAACACATTACTTAAAGAAATTCAAATTGTATTAATGCTCACTGCCTAGAAATGTTTTTGTAGCAGCTTTTGCTTTTCCCCTGTAGGAGATGACTTCTGTAATCTGTGTTACTGATACACTTTAGAAATTTTAATAGTAGTACAGTTTTATTATTGCATAAATCTCTGTTATGGCAACATAAATCTCCTATGACAAACTTCGGACAAAATCACGTTAATTGTGTCCTTCTATTGACTTCAGCTAAGTCATGGAAAGATTCTTTGACAAAATTAAATAAGAAGAAATGAAAAGAGGCTGCTTGTCAGCTTCATTTATATAGGCAAAGTAAAATAACTTAAAATAGGGAGTAACTGTGTTAATGCTTCCTGGAGGGAAGGTGGTGTATAGATATTGATGAATTTGCCTCTTTCATGATCACCAAGTCCTCAACCACATCCCTTGTGTAACTAGCTTTAATGTAGAAACAAAAGAATCTAGTGTAATATAACCGTGGTAATTAAGATTAATATGTTGTAGCAGGGATTCCTGGCAAGATGGGCTGTAAAATGAGGAAAATCAACATTTGTTCTGGTAGCATAAACTTGTCAAGACAATCTCTTCTCAGTTCAGGTCACTGTCTTATGGGGAATGTCATCACACTGTCCTCGTGTTGCAAATGGCAGCCGCTAATATGGAGCTTTGGATCGATTGATTCATTTCTGACTGCAGTTGCTTACCCGTGGTGCGCTATAATGAGCTTATTTTCCATAGTGATTGTATTTAGGTGGGGGCAGCGTAGAGAGGAAAAAAAAAAAAACAACTGGAGGGATTATAAAGAAAGCAAGGAACATGATTTAAAATCCTTCATGTGGAAAGAGGGGCTTAGAGATGCCTCTTTTTGCTCACTTTTTGCATGGATACTCTTCTTAATTTTACTAGCATCTCTAATTAACTAGCTCTGTTTCAATGGCCTTCAATATACAGGCAGAGATTTGCATGAAGGTGAGAAAACTTACAAAGGTTAAAATTTGTCTTTAGTTTCCACTCACTCTGGTTATTTTGTTTTTATTATAATGATTTAGATTCTGAGGATAATTACCACAGTATCTGATGTGAACTAAGATCTGACAGGAAAGCTGTTTTTAACCATGCTGCTAAAAGTTCCAGTAAATTATTAATAATTTCAGTATCTAATTTGGCAAAACCTGTTAGTACTTATCCTCAGTGCTCATAAGCTATGTAGTAGGCTGTTGAAGGAGTTTCTTTAGAAATTAAGGAGAAGTAGCAATTTATAAAGGAAAACTACGTTCTTTGTCTGAGCACTGTTAGGGTGTAGGTAATCAGCATCGTGAATAAAAACCCAAAACAAGTGTGGAACACTTTTCGGTTTTATAGTTGTTATTCCTCATTAGAAGTAGCTTATTTGTCTCCATATATACTGGGGAAAAGGATCTGTGTTAATTGCAAGTTCTTAGAAACTTAATTGTGTTTAACAGACTAACCTCTGTGCTACAGAGGTTAGATCTCATGACAAGCAGCATATTTTGAATGAAAGGGCAGGGTTGGGATGTGGGACTTGTGGCACTTTAGGAGCAGGATGTACAAAACGCTTCTGACTCCTGGAGCCAGAGACCATCAGTCAGTGACAATCTGTGTCTTTTCTCTTGGTAACGCTGCAGCTCCTTGTTCTGAGGCAGAGTTCACCTTTACGTTTAGACATGTGACCTGCCACCAAGTGTAATCTGGTGTCAAGAGACATCAGCTGTTTGTGACCTTGGATGAATCACTTGGTCTTATGAGGAACAGAGATGTTACTTAAGTAAGAAAGTTGTTATCTCAAAAAGTCTGGAGCACATCTCTGTCAGTTCAGGATTATGAATATATAAGCATTCAGGTATTTTTAGGGATTCCAGTGGGTATTTCCACTCATTCAGCAATCCTTTAATGAAATGTGCTTTCTCTTTCTTCCCTTCAATATGAGTAGTCATTTAATAACAAAAATAGATTCAAGAAGTTGTGGGAGAATTCAACAGTCCTATGAACAAGTTTAAAATGCATGATAACTCTGATGTTTTCATCTAGCCTGGTGTTCATCAGCTGCCCTGGCAGCTTTCAGCTGCCTTAGCCTCTGAGCAAAGCAGAAAGTTTTGAATAACTGTTCTCATGTTCCTGTTTTATCCTTGTTCCTCTTTCCTCCATACGAGAACGGACTATCCCTGCTTTTTCATTTCTTGCTGGAAAGTGCAGCATGTCTGAAAACACAAAATCTTGCTTCGTAGCTCTCATTCCTATGGACATGAAGGCTTCATCCTCAAGAGAAGTGCTGGGCAGGAATGATGCTTAATACGCATGTAGTTACTGCTATACAAGAATGCAGGGAATGTTTTGACATCAACTATTTGCAAAAAAAAGTTGAATAGTTTCATCTATAAAAATACTGAGATTTACAAACCAGAGAAAATGAGGCATCCTTTGCCCTTCATCCCAACATGTGCTGATCAGGGCCCAGGGAGTGGGAAACTCAATTCAGCACAGACTGTAAGTCATCCCTCTGGCATCTCGGGCAGGTGCTTACTGCAGAGTTTGCTGGCCCAGGCACTCTTAGTTTCTTCTCTTGCTTTCTTCCAAGATATTAAAACTGATCCAGCTTGCTTGCAATCTTCTGTTTGAGTTAGCTCCAGAGTAGATTTGTGTGTCAGGAGACTTGAGTTCAGAAAGTTCTCTTGCTGTTTGCTTTGAAGATGGGTCTGCTTTGGTCCCATCACTGGAGAAGGTTCATTTTGAATGCTCAGTTTGTGGTAGATGTAGTCTAACCCATTGGGCAGTGCACCCAAAAAGCTCTCTCTCTTCCTTCAGTGCTCCTCATGTTTGACAGCAGGAGCATAGGAAGGAACGTCAGGATGGCTTCTGTCACCACGAGGGAGCTGCTGCCTTGGCTTGGCTGTTACTCCAAGTCACAGGCACAGAAGGAGGAGCCACCCAGAGCTTTTCTGTCAAGGGGAGCTCCTCTTTCTCCTCTCTTTTCTGTGAATCTGGCCTTCATTTCACAGCTTTTGTTACAAGTCTGAAATGGAATATGTCATGTCAAAATGAAATGTTGAGAGGGTTTGAGCAAGAGAAGGAGCTATTTCAAATTCAGTTCAATCTGGCGAACCGAGAAATCAATTATTCACACCGCCTGAGTTAGGACATAAAATGAAATAGTGTAATATCTTCACTTAAATTTTCTCTCACTAGTTTTAAGCAGGATATTTGAGCTCAGACATAGGGGTAGGGGGGAGTTGTGTTGCTGTTGGGTTTTTTTGTTAATTATGTGTTGTTTTAGGGGGTGATGTTTGTTGTTTGTGCAGTGGGATCTTTAGGGACTAGAATGTGTGGAGCATTGACTGTCTGGGATGGCTCAGTGCTATGGACTAGAGGGGGGAAGGACACCTGAATTCTCAAGGCAACGTAGTGAATTTGTCTAAGTGTGGTGTGAAACTAAAGCCCCTCAGGCTGAGATCTGATGAGGGGCATGGTTGAGGACGTCATGGCTGCAGAGCTGACACGAATGAGCAGAACATAAGTACAAATGTGCTTTCAGTAATGGATAATCTGTTTCACTATAAAAAAATAGGTCATTGAATAGCAAGAAATGTAAAAATTATAAACTATATGTATTTCAACAAATGTGGTTTTTTTAGATCTAATATAAGGCTCTTGGTGAAAGAAGTTTTGTTTTTTTTTTTTTTTTTTAGCATCTTTCATGCTGTCTCTGAAAATATGCATCATCAATGGGTAGTTAATATTAAGACAGAGTGTTCTGCATGCTTAGTCTTGCATCAAGCAGTTCATACCCTAAAGGAATATTTGACTTAAGGGAATAGTGCAGCAATTAATTGGAGATAATACACAACTCTAATGGTTCCTTTTAGTATGTTAGTGGATGCACAGAGGCTTTAGCAAATCTTTGCTTTCCAAGAGGGTAAAATGTGACTGACTGCCCTCCTGAAGACCCATCTATATAGAGATGGAATCATCTTTGTTTTCTTCATTCAGTACCCCAGGCCAGCATGAGTCTCAAGCTCTTGCTGGGATTTAGTACTGCAGCTTCGAGCTATTTATATTAGGATAGGAGGGAGTAAGCTATTCATAGCTAGGCACAAGTGGAAGGAGATACAGGGAGGCAGAAATGGTGTTGGGATTAGGATCCTTTCAGTAGGCAGCGACTTTATAGCTTTTCAGCTCAGTGCTCTCCTGTTTGTAATGAACTTTCATCTCCCAGGTGTCATGTCTGTATCTTGACTAGGATTTGTCATTCCATCCTCAATCCCTTTTGTCCTTGAATTTTTGTCTTCCATTTTCACTTTTCTGTAAGACTCTTCTCCCTATCCATTTCACTCCAGCTTCCTCTTAAGTTTTCCCTCACATGGAAATGTTTCTCAGATTTCCCCGTGTTCAATCCCATAACGTTATTCTGTGTTTCCTGGTATAGGGCGTAACTTCTTGCCAACACCTTCCCTGACTTGTGCTCTTACAGTGTGTTGGTTTAGTTTTCAGAGATGGGAGGCTTTAGGTGACAGGAAGCCATTACTTTTTATATTTTCTTGGATACAAATATCCTCTGGATGATCATGTATTTGTTGTGCCACCTATCAGCCATTTCTAAGTTGGGGGCAAAGAAGAGTCTTCTGCTTTTTCATGAAGTTCCCACACTATGCTGAATGGAGGAGAGAACTTCATTTTATGTTTAAGTAGTGATTCACAGTTGTAAATGTGGTTGTATAAAGCTCTGACTTAATGTTCCCATGTATGAAAGTACCATACGTTACAGATGCACTGGGAGATGTAGACAAAAAAAGAAAATTTGGTTCTCTTTATTTTAGTTTTAAAACTGACTTAATTCCACGAGAAAGATCTCATTTATTAAATGAGTAGGTGTTTTGAAACAATTTCAAACCTATTTGCGGAACTTAATAGAGATTAGATCTGTTAATAGAATTTCACAGCTTTAATGGCAAAAATCCACAAATGTGGTCTTATTATTTCTTAAATTCTTAATAGTTCTTCCATGAGAGATGTGGTGGTTTCTTTTCTTTTGGTTTTCTCTTAATTTTATTAGTAATTGGAATTTGCTAACATTCCTAGCTTTGAAGAGACCTAAAAATTGAATCTAAACCATTGGAAATGGTCTTCTGTCTTCCTTGTATTTTATCTATTTACATGAAAAAGCCTGGGCTATTGACACTGTATCATATTTATTGTAGGTTCCTGGATCTTGTTGCCACAGTTACATCTGGTTTTGCTGGGCTCAAAGTTATGCTAATTGACAGTTTCTTAGGGAGAATAATCCTCAAATTTCAGGGAATAATCATTCTTTCTTGCTCTAAAACTTGAGGAAGCTCTTTAGTTTTCATCCACAACAATATCCCCCTCCAACCCAATTCGATACCAAGGCTGTATGTAGTTAATTTTTCTCAGAGAATGTTTTTTTTTCTTGGATGCTTTTTGCTGTTTGACCAATCCTCCTCTTGCTTTTCTCCTCTTCCCCCATCTCAGAAAACAATGGCCTTTTTCTGATGCTAAAAATCTGATGCTTCAGATTTCTCTGAAGAAATGACAGTTTCAAGGTTCTGCATTTTGTGGGTAGTGCAACCTGCTGTCCAAAGAAAGATAATCAGGGTTAATCACATGGCAAAGCAAAATATTATTAATGACACACCATTAATCTCTCTCACATGTTCTTAAAGTGAATTTGCTTACTCTTGGAAGAAAAAAAGCCCAAATGCAAAAAACCTCGCCAGAACTTTGTTGTTTGGTCCTGGACTTGCTCTCTTGTTAGTCTCAAAGAAAAAAGAGAGAAGCCAGACTGGTGTAAGCAAAGAGAGATGTTGTACTGCAAATGCATTCTAAACAAGCCTTGGTATGTGTAAATGGTACCTAACAGGAAAGCTGGAGCTTCAAGATTATCGCAAATGCCCAAGATGGGATAAGGTAATGAATTTGTTAATTTAAATTGTTTGAAGATAGAATCAAGCTGTATCTACCTTGAGATTACTTGCTTCGGTGTAAACTGATTTGTAGCATGATAGAGTTTTATCTAGTTTCAATGCTTTCTGCAGTTTCTGCCACTTTCATATGGTCAGCTAAAATCCTCTTACAGGAAAGGCTTTATTGGAGCAGACACTTAGATTTTATGATGCACTTAGATTTTATATATTTAGTGTGTAACAGTACTTCTGTAGTTGACTCGGAGAAAAGGAACAGCTGCCTGTCCAGCTTTTCCTTGTAATGTCCACCTAGTGCTATATATTCAAGGTATTTTAAACTTAGTCTTCTGGATTATGTCCAATGGTTACCCAATTAACATGTCCTATCTTGGGCACTTGTAAGTCACCAAAGTTATCAGCAGAACTTCTAGAACTAAATAAAGTCTAATTGTCTCAGTGAAGAGGCAATTCAGAAAGGAATTACTGCAGCTGTGTCATTAAGCACACCTGATGGAAGTTCTGATTTAAGAGCCTTTAAATGCTTTTTTTGGACTGGTGATAACTAAAGACTTTGCAAAGGCAGAGTTTTTATTGCGGAGTAAAACAGGATCTTTTTCATCTGCTTTCTGAACCTGCCTGTTCCCATGGCTTCACTCTTGAAGGGTTGGCAGCTTCTGGGTACCATGACTTAGCAGTGACTGAGAACAGTCATAGGCTCTGTCTGAGCCCCCTGTGCCCCTGAAACTGCTGAGGCTGATGGTGTGGGGACCTTCCAGACACGGAGAGGTGAGTGGGAAAGTTTGAGATGGTATGTTTAGGAAATGAGGGCTGGGCAGACAAATCTTACCTCTGTAAATATTAGTGTGGATCTTGGGACGGAGCGCAGCAGTGTCTGGCATTACACTGATGTGCATCCCCTTGCCATGATTGAACTGCTGTCCAGGCATTGTGAGCTTTTGAATTTTCCTGTGTTCAGCCCACCCTTTAATTCCTGCTGTGTGTGTGCATCCTGTTACACTTCTGTACCTAGAATGTGCTTGTCAGACTGCTCCCAGAGCCTTGGAATGTGCAGTGCAGAAGCTGGGCTGCCCAAGGGTTCTACAAACGTTTGGGATTTTCGTATAAAACTTAGTGACTCGCTGGGAGTACACAGTGTAATTTGGCTGAAATCAGAGGCATGGTCTAGTGAGTTCAGAGCCAAGAGGTCTGTATTCTAGCCCTCACTCCTCTATTGATTTCCTGCAGCATTGCACATTTCATTTTTACTGTATGAGTCTTTAATGACACTTTTTTTAAACATGAGAAAAATATGAAGAGGGATAGCAGTGATGGCTTCAATAATATTTTAAAGATTTTATGGATTTAAGTTTATAGATACTGGCAGTCCTTGTCTGTGGAAGTGGTATATGATAAAAATATTTTTACTATACTTTTCTGTTGGAATTTGATACAGCAACAGTGGTGTTGAGATTGGCAGGGTTCAAAGGATAGCTTACATGTTCTGAGTTTGAATTCAAAATATAGTCTCTGTATTCTGTCCTAAAGCTGTAGTTCCTTTTTACTATTGTTTGGCAGCAATTGTATGCCTGTCTCCCCTTATCACAAGCTCTGAAAGGCTGCTTTTCAAAAGGGGATTAATATTCTTAAATTTAGTACCTTGTGTTACCAATTTAAATTGGTAAGTTGTTTTTTTCTTGATAATAATATGATATATAAATGTATAGCATGTTTTTGCCTTAGATAGTTTAAATTGCTTTCTGTTGGTATTTTTTTGGAAGGCCACTTTTTTCTGCTCTTTCAATGCACTGTTCTGTCCATTTGTTTCAGAGAGCTGGTGATTTAGGCTCACGTATAAGAAACAAATTTAGCTACAGGATGGTGTTAAAATTATCTTGCAATGTACTAGTCCTATTCTAACTCAACTTGGCTTTATAATATTACCTTTAGAGAGAAGAGGACAGTTAACAGAACCCTCACATCCTAAAATGTTGGCATTTATTTGAAGAAGTACAATTTTTATTTAGCTACTGAAGTATTTAGAAAAATACACCTCCTATATCAGTGCAAATTTAAGATTAACATCCAGTCACTTCATTATTTTGCTTGTTGTATTTGGTACCAGCTAAAACTTGTAATCAGTTCTCTACTACATGCATTCTAAATTTTACAGATTTAGTTGAATCATTGCCTTTTTTCCCATGTGTGCTTTAGGGCTTAGTTTTCTTTGCAGATTTACATAAAAATAAACTGAAGGCCTGGAGAAAGGGCTCTACTAAGAATGTTGTGTTCCTGAATGGTTGCTTCTTAGGTCTTTTACTAGTGTCATATTAAAATTGCAGAGAAATTGGCTTACGGTATTGTTTTAATTATGTAACAGAAGTGTGGTTTCTCTTCCTTTTTTCAGCACTGGATTATGCAATGACTTTAGAGGCAATTTTGTCTCTTTTTTTAAAGTAGTATTAAATTACTGATTTTCCACTACTTTGAAGCTGTCTGCAGATAAGCAGATCTTAGAATTAAATCATGTTTAAATCATAAGGCCACTGACTACGTTGAAGTTGTGGGGATAGGACTGAAACTTTCCTGAAGTTTAACAGTGTTTGAATTGAGTATTTTAATTCAAGCACATCTTTTGTTCCTGAGTTGGACAGCAGCCAATTTGTGCTGTATCTTTCTATTCCTTCAGGGAATTGTAGGCATTTTCAGCTTTATTTTATGCCTTAGTTGAACAGGGTACATTCTTTGGATGTGCGTAAGGGAAGAGAAGGGGGGAACCAATCTGAATACTCAGGCATGATACAATAAGCTGTAGACCATTGATAACAAAGGATTTTTACTGGCTGAAAATAGGTGCTCAGTAGCTTCCTGATAGAAGCCCTCAGATGGGGTAGCTGCTTTTAAAAGCTGGATGGTTTTATAAATATATATCTCTATCTCAATCACTGTGTCCCCAACAGAGAGATATAAGGTTCTGCTATCCTGACTGTGGCTACGAGTGTAACAGTATATGGAACATAACTTTGCAAACAGATTTGACTCTTCCATATGGCAGTGCTTAGGTTTAATTTCTGGAATTTTGTAGTTGTGTATAAATACTTGGGTCTCTCAATGTGTAATTAGCACCTTGTCTTTTCCTTTACCTGGTTTATAATTTTCTTCAAGAATGTATG
Organism: Corvus cornix cornix; assembly: GCF_000738735.6. Taxonomy (NCBI): domain Eukaryota; kingdom Metazoa; phylum Chordata; class Aves; order Passeriformes; family Corvidae; genus Corvus; species Corvus cornix. Next base: position 7,423,687 of record NC_046345.1, read on the forward strand.
TGTGTTTAAGAAAAGCAAATCAGATATTGATTTCTCCTGTTGAAGAAAGAAGTCAGCTTAATGATGTTTTAAATATAAAGTGTTCTTGCATAACTTAATGTTTAGATTTACAGTGTTCATCTTGTAATAGTCACCTGCTTCAGAAATTGGTTTGTGTGTCTGTCTAGTGATTTTCTAACCCTGTTCTGAAGGTCGCACTGGCTGCTGGTCAAGGGGACCTGCTTCAATTCTTAAGTTATGGCCTAAGTTTATATTACATGATTTTGATGTGTGATGATCTGATTATGCAGTAAGCTACAGTGTGATTCATGAGATCCAGTTTTGTGATGCCTGGGATGTTATTGAAGCTGGTGCTCTGATTATGACTTTGTGACATAACTTACGACATTATTTCCAAACCCACTTTTTCTTCCTTTTGAAATAACACCAGTGTATCTTCCTATCCCAGCTGACATTGAGGATCACGTCATGCCCTTAAAATGACATTAAAATTTATATTTTGAGTATTAGAGAGTATTAGATTCTGAGTATTAGAGTATTAAGATTCTGAAAAAAGAAATAGTAAGATGTTAAGTGATACTGGGTGAACAGCAGGAAATGCTGGGCCTCTTGGTAGTCATCATTTATAAAGATATCTTTATCATGGTGGAAGTGTGTGTGTATACTTATTTTTATATATGATATGTTTGTAATTGGCTCATTGTTTCAGGAGATCCATGAGTAATCTTATGCTAAGATTTTTGTCTCTAGAATGTGTTAATCACGTATATGTGTGAGCAATATGTGTATATATTGCCATGGTTTAGTTGAGGTAGTGTTGGGGCATGGGTTAGACTCGGTGATCTTGAAGGTCTCTTCCAACCTGGTGATTTTGTGATTCTGTGAATTTCATAAATGACCTAATCTGCACAGCAGATTTGGAAGCAAATTTAACTTAGGTATAGCAAAAAATAGGGAGTGAGGAAACAGAAGTGCGTTTTTTAAAATGAATGTAAAGTGCAGTATGTATTTTTTGGTAAAGAGGGCTATAAGATGAAAATATTCAGCCAGCTTTTTCAAATGTCAGGTGTGCAGTTATGTGGAAAAAATATGCGTAGTACGTAACTAATATGATTGGGATTCAGAGATTTGTTATATAACAGAACTCAGGGATTTGTTATGTAATAAATGCTTTGGATGTGCTCACAGCTGCAATGGAGTTAACATTTTTCAATAAGACACATAATTGTACACGTTGCAGGCTCTTTTTTTGTGTGTTGATCTTTCCCGAACAAAATTGGTAAGTAGCAAAGAAGCCAAGTAGTGTAAAAGCTTTTACAGAAAATATCTTCATGTTTCATTTTTACTGCAATAACAATTTACTTTGGTTAGAAATATCCATGTATGATTTTATGTAAATTAAATGTATTTGCCATAGTTTGTAATTATATAGCCATTTATGCTTAAACTGAAGCAGTAGGTTAAATAGAAAAGTTAACTCAGACCACTGGATGTGGTTTCCCTTCAGTTACAAGTATGTTATGTGTTCATGATTTAATCTTTCATCTTCTGTCACTGGACCAGACCTAACCTAGGAGTCCCTGTGTCAACCCATGAGTGCATAAACTGTTATGTAACACTGTTGTGTTTGTTGTCTCATTGAGCAGTTGAGATCTAGTGCTAATCTTATTTTACGTATTATACTGAAGCTATTGAAAACTCTTGGGTTGCTTTCATCTTAATGGGGTTCAGAATTCTCAGAAAACTTCTTGAACCAGGAAAGGTCAGGCTTTGGCCTTCCTTTTGAAACTCCCACTTTGCACAGTGTCCATATTATTTGGTAGTGATTTGATAAAATTGCATGTCTCAAATCATTCCTCAGTTTTTGAAGTGGCTGTAATCCAATGCGAATTTGAGTGTTTGAATTGTTTTCTGTGAAACTTGGTTAAAATAAAATAATTGCTGTTTGGCTTTTGTGTAACTCTTTCAGGCACAGTTCCATAATGCTGGAATTCAAAAGCATCTTATCTTGACTAGACGACCTGGGTCTTAGTTTATCTGGGCAATTCTTCTTTATGTCTAGCCAGGCATAATTGAGAATTTTCTGTTGGTTCTTTCTCTCTTATAAACATGGGAATATTGGAGCTACTTATCCGCTGCCTGAAGGCCAGTGGAAGTTGATGTTAATGAGGGAAATGCAGAGCAGAACTGTGATGGAGTCCACTGCAGTTTTCCTTAGGGTATTAATTACTTGCTACATAGGGCTTGCTCTTGCTCAGGGCAAGGTGCTGGGAACAAAGCCTCAGGGTGTGTTTGCACCAGCAATTAGGCCTTCCCTCTCCTCTCAGCATGAACCACGCCACACAAGGAACTTCACCTCGACAGCACTTCCCAGCGTCCATTCTGCAGTTTGTGGGAGCAGGATGTTGGAGGGAAATTCTTGTGTCTTCTGAGGTGTGCCTGTGTCTGTCCTAAGCAGGTGGCAGAGGTTGGCTCCTGTGCTGTGTCCGAGGCTGGGGCCAGGTGGGCAGTGCAGAGATACCTGTGTTTGCAATTAGTGTTTGCATAGCTGTGCTGCCTTCTACTGCTGTGACCCCAGGACTGGGATTAGGATTCCTGGATGTGGCTGGTAGTGTAAGGACCTGTCAGATGCACAGAGGAATTGCTGTACTGAATGAGCAGGAGGGATGTGCCTTGCTCATGTATCCCAGTTACGGGAATGAAATCTCTGCTGGAAGTTACAGTGGCAGCAAGGATGATGTTTTGCCACAGCAGGCATCCAGCCATGTGCTGCAAGAAGTCTTCTGCGAGTGTTTTCATGTCTTGATAAGGTCTAAGAAACAAGTTCTCCTTTCAGATTTGTGCTTGTGTAAACATGAGAAATTACATGAAGACATTTCAGGTGTTGTTTTATGATTCTATGGCAGTTTACTCAATACAGATTTTGGAAACAGCCCTGTCTCAGGAGGGTGCATATAGGGTATGGGTAAACATTTCAAATTTGATCTTCTTGTACATGTGTGAGAATACTCCTTTTCTTAAAGTACGTGTCTGACTCCAGGGATGTACTCTAGTTCCAGTAACAACAGATGAGATTTAGGTACACAATTAATTATCCCACCGAAATGGCACCAGTTCACCAAATTTCTCAGTCTAAAACTGCATGTGGCTGTTACTTAAGTATTATTGCATTGTAAAATACATCCATGTTACGTGAAGCAAACTTTTTTTTTCATTCAGAGTAAGAATACTGACATTACTTCTATTCCTTTTAGCTCACAAAAAGGCAGGATATGAAGTACTAATTTATTGTAAATTATATTTGTATAGGACAGGTGTTCCAATTTTGCCAGTGCATTTGACATTTCTAGTGTGTAGGGGAAAATTGCTATAAGGTATGTACTTTTTTTATAATAGATGTTCAAAAGTTACTTCAACCTTTAACTCAGTAGCATAATCTTTCTGTATGCATTTTATGTATATAATTCTACTTTCTAAAAAGAGGCCTTCGGCCCCTGAAGAGTGAATTAATTTAAAGTAAGTATTTAATGCACTGAACTCACTTGATGGGATGTAGTATTTTTGGAAAATGTAGCTGACAATACCAATTCCAATTTCCTTTCAAAATAAACTGAGGAATTCAAGGATAACTAAAACAACTCTTTAAATTGTCTTTCATTGTTGTTGTGCGCCATAGCCATAATTAGTTGGATGTCTGTGCACCAGGAAGAGTACACAATGGTATTACTAAAATAAAAAGGTTTAGCATGTTTTCCGTTCTGGCCTAGTGGCTGACAGCCAGCACTGGAGTGAAATCGTTACACAGGGCTGACGTGTCTCGGGCTTGTACTGACAGGGCTTCACTTTGATTTGTGTGGAGGGAGCAATCGTGATAAGGAGCTCCGGTCCTCTGGGTTACACACTGTTCACTTATCCGGGCCTTCTCATCCTGGGAAAGTAAAGTGGCCACTTCTAACCTGAAGACACACAGAACAATCTGGTAGTGAAATCCAATATGGTATTGCTGCAAGTTGCACGGATTTATGGGTGGTCAGCCGCGACAGCAGTGCTGCTTTTCTTTCCAGCAATGCTTTAGCATGTTGAATAAAGCAAATTAACATTTCAAATCTTCTGAATTGATGGTCATTTTTGGCCAAAAATAAAGATGGTAAATAAACTAAACTTCCTTTACTAGAAATTAGGTATTTAGCCTTTTTTTTTTTTTTTTTTTTTTTTTAACGAACATTATGCTTGAGTTCTTTTGATACCAGTGGGACCCTGGTTCTCCAGTCTCAAATTATTAATCTGAATATAAACATTGTTGCTCAGATGGGTGGTTTGAATAGCACTAAGCAAAGATCTTTTGTCACTTCTCTCTCTCTTTGGTGCTGTAACAATAAAACTGCATCTGTAGCAGGTATTACAGTCAGCTGCCTGAGCAGATGGACAGTTATCTTTGTGAAATAGAGAGCTGACTTAAATACCTGGCTGCATTTGACTTGGAGGACATAGTTGTTAAGGAGCAGGTAGACAGAACAGGTGGGTTGTCAGGAGCACCCAGGGTATCAGTAAGGCATGACCCATCCATCTGGCAGTCAAAGTTAAGGTTTTTTCTCCTTAACATTCACGACTCAGATCCTGGAGAGAGCTATACAAGCATGAAATCATTGGAATTCTTCAGTAATGTGTGTGGGTTGTAGATACAAGAAGTTTACTCTCTGTATATTCATAAGCCAGTCTAAATTTGATTGTACCCTGGAACAGTCCCTTAGGTGTCTTGCTGCAGCTCCATCTTTCTGGCACACTCATTAATCTGAAGGTGAATTATCTGAGACAGAACCCAGAATCTGGTTTTTTCAGAGGGGCATTTCCCTCTCCTTAGCAGGCGTGCTTTACGGCTTATTGGTCTTTCTTTGGTGCAACTCTGTTTCAAGTTTCCCCCATCTGAAGTACAGCTTTATAATGGTTAAAAACGTTGAAGTTAAATATACTTTATTACACTTGTTGGTTTTCTGCTTTAAGTACTAAAAAGAGAAGCAGCCTGGTCTGCTCCTGTCTTCATTTTCAGATACAAATGCCCAAATCTTTTTAGTATTAAGTGTCTTTTTTTTTTAAAAAAAAACTTGATTTGCACCCCTCTTGCAAGTCCTGCTAAGCCTGCATTTATTGAAGAATTAGAAATCCGATTATAAAACTTTGGAAATACACATGTATTTATAGCATTTATGCATGTCTTGGGAAGACAGCTTGTTCCTCGCACGCTGTGTGTACCCCTTTTCTTTTCATCTTTCCATTTAAGTATTTCATTATATCAGGTGTCTACAGTAATGCTCTGCACTTGGAGTGAGCACACTGCTTCTTCCATAGGATTTCATCAAATTCAAAAGAACTCATCACAATAGTGAGCACTGTGCTGAGCTTTTCTTTGTACACATAAATTATGAGATCCATAGCATTGGCTCAGCATCTTTATCTTCTCTGTAGGACATAGCATGTTGCTTTATCACCATGTACTAAGAGTGGTACTACCCTCTGCCTGTGGAAAAGGCTTTATTCAAGATACTGATGTGTTTTAATCCGTCTGCCTTCAAGGCAACACCACTGGAACATAAAAGTAAGGAATTGCATGAATATTAATACCAGCTCTTGATGTGACAGGTACCATAGCTTATGTGCATAGTATGGTACTTAAAGAATCTGAGAGACATTTTTAGATGAAAATGAATTTTGACTTTGTCTACTGCTGACAGATTAAGGCTATTTAAAATGGAGTATTTTTCAGTTTCGGGGCTTTCTTCCAGAAAAGGTATTAACTCTTAATTTGCCACAGGAGACTAAAATACAAAAGTTTGTTGTAACAGATGCTAAGTTTCAGTGTGAGACTTTGACACGTCCCTGCTAGAACCTGTTGACACGATGTTGAGGAAACAGTTCACATCCTGTCATGAATATCACAGTGGTGTGTATTGCTAGAGGTGGGATGTCTAATTTCAGTGGTGGGATGAACAGCGCTCTGTTGGAACTCATCTATTGGAGCACAGCTGAGAGCCAGCAGCTGTGTTTAACTATATTAATTTGGAGAAAAATAGTAAGTTTTCATCAAATCACCTCACTAATTCAGAATTCAAAGTTACTTTCTCAACATTTGCTGGCCACTTCTCTGAAAATGTTTAAGATTACAGATGGTATTCCTGTGATTCAAAAGGGAATGTTTCTCTTTTTTGTTTCGTTTTGGTTGGTTTCTTTTTGTTCAAGACATGCTGGATTCTCCTCATTTACCTGATGACAGCTGTGATACATTAGGTCCTTTTTGTTCTTGACTGCTGAGTGTAAATCTTGCCTGTTGGTTTTGGGCAAGTTATGTAGCTATACTCAAGTAAGTGACAGCAGAGATGGCTAATAGTCATTGCTTCTGGCTTAGTGTTGTATTTATTGACATGACAAAGCTGTTGACATCAAGAAACTGATTTGCAGATTCAACTGTTAAGATTTATTTGGCCAGTCACTACAGAGATCTACTTTCACCTAGCAATAGCACATATTCAGTAAATTAATTGAAAATACAAGCTCATCCTTTTTTAAAGAAACTGTAGAGCCTCCAAAAAAATGTATTAATTCCTTCCTCTAAGGAACTCAAATGAGAAAGCACAATATGCATGGTGTAAACATCCTTTCTGTGTTTTGGTATTGTTAAGGAGAGGACTTGATTTACACATGTAGGCTTTTCAAATCTTCTGTAGATTTCACATTAAACCTAGCCCTGTTTAGTTTTACTGCACTATTGGAATCATTTTCTTGACTAACTAATTTCTCAAACTTTCAGTTGTTGATGGGTACTTTCCCAAGAGCAGTGGTTTTTGGACAGAATCTTGAAAACTTCTCCTTGTCTATAAAAACGGGATAAATGAGCTGTTAAATAATTTTAAAATGCTTTCAATAGCATTTGAAATGAAAAGTTCTATGAATATAGATAATCTTCCTCAAGCAATTGGAGGATTTGCAGTTGGTCTTTTGATCTAAACTTGAATATTTTAAACTGTTCATTTTGGTGAGAAAAATTATAGTCTGATTATCATGAAACAAATACGTTTAACAGCGTAAACTGATTTATTATGTAGATGCATCTGCTTCTCTAAGAGGCTGTACTGAGCAGGAAGAGAAGGCTGTGCCAAGTCCTTGCCTGTTGCAAGGATAAAATCTCTGTAGGAATTGCTGAAGGTACAACCAATGCCTGATGTTAATTGCCTGAAAATTTAATTCTATACAATGTGTCCCTAGAAGAAATGCTGTTCAGACAATTGAGTGACTGCTCTGGACTACATGTATCTATTATCTTGTGGAGGGAAAAGTGTGGTTTTTTACTCTCAGCAATATGTTTTGAACAAACCAGTGTACACAGTTGGACTCTCAGCAGGAAGAAAGTCCAAGGACTGACATGTTATTTTAATAATGGCCAGGTCAGCAGCACGATCGGTGCTGTAGCACAGCCGAAAGATTAATATCAAACAAATATGTTTTTAACATGAAGCATAAAATAATCTGTCTTTAGCTGTAGAATATGTTAAAATACCTTATTATAAAATTACAGGGCCTGGTCATCTATCAAGTTTCTAACAAGGTTTCTAAAATCATATCATATTTAACTGATAAATAGATTAGGTTTTGCAGAAAATAGCCTCCTCATTAAATTGTGAAGATTTCAATCAGATGAAGTACTCCATACGAAAACTATGTTAAAAATTTAACTGTCCTTGTACTTGGTTGGTTGTGCTCTATATTTAGGAAAAATGGTCTTAAAATTTCCCCAGCTTGTAAAAATATATCACATCAAATGTATCTAGGTATGACTGCCTGCTCTTGTACACCTGTCATTAGTATCTGGATCTGCAAAAAAAGATTTTTTTTTTTTTAACTCCTGTAATTGAGATTTTGTCATAAACCCATTAACTGTAAAGGAAACTGTAAATTCAGAATTCTCTGATCCATGGAAACAGTACCTTTACTTAGGACAATGTAAACTTTATTTGAACAGTACTCTTCCAAATATGCACTGGTTTAATTTTGCAGGTTCATATTTCTTTTTTAAACCCTTGTTGACTTGTACTTGGTTGGGGCCAGACTCTGGGAGGTCAATCAGTCTTCTAAGACTTCTGGGTTGGTCTTGTTTTTTCTCCCAGCTGAAAGTGAGTCATGACCTCAGACTGCATTTTGCCTGAATTAGGGAAACCAGAACCGATTAATGTAGCTGTGCTTATCATTTGGCAGCTCATCTGGAATATTGGTTTTGACATATATTCCAACAGCTTAGGGAAGGGCTAAAGAGCGAGATGCTGAGCTTTCCAAAAGGTGCCAGTCCATGGCCATTTGTCAGTATTGAAGATTCCCAATGCTTTCATGAAGACAGCTGTTGCAACACTTAGGAGAAGTAAAAGAAAGGGAAAGAAGGGGGATCAGGAATAAATGTTTTCTGTCTTTTCTCTCATCTGTGTATCGGGGGTGCTAAAATTGATCATGAGTGTGAATGCTTGATATAATATGTTTTTTGACATTAAAAAAAATAAATCCCAAAGACTGCCTTGCCCACATTTCCACTTAAAGTATATGTGAAAAAATCTCTGAATAATAGTTGGAGTGACTGACATGAAATTAGATCAATTACAATACAGTTGACATTGATTGAGAGGTGTTAAGTGAGGGATGGAACAAACCATATTTGATCAAGATTAATCCTTTTTCTGCCAGTGCTCCTGAGACTTGTATAATAATAATAATGATAATTTTTTTTTCCTGTAAAGCTGCTTACAGAAGACTGAGGAGCCAAATCATGATATACGGAAGTCCATACAAATTCTGGACACAAGGATCTTTGAAGATCGCACAAACGTCTTTAAAGACTTTTAAAATTTATAGTTGGGCATCTTTATTTCAGCTGAAACATCACTACAGTTTAAGATGCTGAAATCATTTAGCATTATGGATGTATAGTTTTGTCTTAAAAATCCCCTTTTCTCATGCCCCTGGGAAAAGTGAAGTGGAAAGTAAAATTATAAATGCTTTGAAATGATTCGTGTGTTTAAGTGGAAACCCACCCACAGTTTTCCCAGAGTGCAGGTCACTGAATCCTAATGCTTCTCTTAAAGAGATGGGAACTTCAAAAGTTGCCAAAGATACCGTTTAGAATCTGAGTGGGAAATGAAGTTGCTTCCTGTGTTCACTCAATGCTGATGAAATTAAGTCTGTTTTATTTGACGTGTAGTTGAAAAGTTCCAAATACAGAGCTAATGTTTGAAGTTATCTCAAGCCAGATTTGGTTGCAGGGTTTTTCTGCAACAGCCAGTGTCACATGGAACTCCTTATGTAAGTCTTGGATAACATGTACCACCCCCAGCTCCTGAAGAAAAAAAAAGTCCCTCTTTTTAGTCTCTCTTATACCTCTTTATCTTTGGATCTCAGTCTTACTGTTACATACAGCAGAAAGTGTTTATTAACCTCGGTAGTAAAATGGACTCTCTTTTTTCTTTTTGCATTATGAAAATAGGATAGTTTTTGCTGAGTGTTGCATGAAAATGCTCAAATGCTGCAGTTATCAGCATTATTCACTTTCAACAAATATCTAATTTGTGGTAAGTCATTCTTAAAGAGGGTTTTGCCTCTGTGTGGAATTCCTGACAGCTGGAAATCCCAGATATGGCCACTGCTCTTACAAATGTGCTTCCCCTTCTTTGCTGATGCCCAGTGCTCTGTTGGAGCCCAGTGGATTTCCCACATGTGAGCAGTGTGTGCACAGCACACAAACAGTTCTGATGGAAACTGTGGAGCTGCTGGATGATGGTTCAGAGTGCACGGCCCCCACTCCTGTGGGGTAAATCAGCAGCTGCACAACTCCCTCGGAGTTTCAAGATACTCCTCTGTTCCAGGCACAACACAGCCAGGCAGGAAAAGGCCTCTTTTGAGAGCACCAGATTTCTATCAAAAAAAGACACTGGCTGATGCCAGCAGATTATAGCAATAATACATCCTCAGAAGATAATGGTCCATTATAAACTGTGGGGTTTCTGGACTCTTGCTGTCAGAGTTACTCAGCATTAACCCCCAATCTGTTTGCTTCCACTGGAATTTTGCAAGCGTTGAACTACTTGTCTGCTAAGACCAGGCTCCCAGAAGGCTTCTGCTAGTTCCACAACTGTAGTGCCAACATGGGGATTTTATTGGTACCTTGAGTCCAGATAAATTAGTATTTTGATTAAAAATCAATGGTGATTAAAAGGGCTTTTGTCTAATTCAGGGTTAGCATTAACCAACAATTTGACTATGACAGTGCTTCCAATCTGCCTTATTAAACTTGTGTTTTTAACAGCCAGCTGACCTAACTGGAATAGCTGGGATATGGAAATTCAGGCATAGAGAACATCAGTTGCAAGTAATTGGACGTTGTTTCCTCCATGCTGTTAAATGGATTCACATCCCTCTCGTAGTGTTTGTCTGGCGTGATGAAATGAGCTGTCCAGATGAACAACAAACGTTCATGTGGTTCTTTAAATTGGATGAACCAAATGAAAGCATTTCATAAAATCCAAGATGGGATGGGAGCTTCTGCACATAAATCGCGAAGTCTGTGTGTGGGTTATATTGTAACAGTAAGTGAAGCGTTGCTCTTTTTCTACCTGCTGGAGATTATCCTTCAATACTCTGAAGCCTTGCACTGAAGTATAGCGATGGATGCTGCTTTAGTAAGAGGAAAGCTGCACACTGGAATCCAAACTGCTGGGTAACTAAGTCCAAACTCTTACCAGTGGAGTGAAATGGCTTATTATAATGCTGTGTACTTCCAGTTTTTGCTTGACTGTTCTTTGAACTTTGTTTTCAAAGGGATGAAGCAATCTGCACTACATTATTTTGTATTTCCTTATTATAGGATTGTACACTGAATGTCAAGGATTGAGCAAGTTAAATTCATATGGAAGAGAAATTAAGAAATTTTTTAAATTATTTTTTTAACTTAAGTACTGCTAATCTTGAAATTCAGAGCAGTAAATTAAATTTATGCAGTGAGCTATATGTTTTCTGTTAAAGGCACGGAAATCTCAGATTTAGACTTCTGGGTGACCTGCTGGTAAAATATGCTTTTTAGGAGCTAGGAAAGATGTGTCCCTCTGAAAACAAAAAATTAATCTATGTGCTTTGTAGAATAGGTAGAGCATTCTGTGTAACCTGTGCTCACTTCTGCGAATTCTTTTTCTTTGTAATGCTGTAGTGTCTATAAACTTGAACAAAGGTAGATGTAAAGACAGGTTATCAAACTTGAAAATCAGGACAAAGCTTTGTCTGCAGAATCTGTTCTGCTTGTCTATGAGCACAAGCAGAATAAGGGAAGAGCCCATCACAAGAAGCCACTGTTTGCACTTTAAAAGTTTCTGTTTAAAAAACAGAGTTCTTCTGTTTATTATAGTTCTCCTAAACTCTCTTGGTTTTGTCATTATGTGAGGTTTTTTATTAAGCTCAGATTACAAGTTAGCACTGACATTTTTGCTTCCAGTTGACTTGTTTGTAACTCCTTTTTCTGCTGTGAATGAGACCACAAATTAAACATTGGCTTGCAGTATTAATACTTTATTGTTAATTGCCTTGACTTGGTCCCTTGCAGTGCAAAATTAATGTCTGTGCCTTCTCTTTCGGCAGTCTTAATTGTAGCACAGGGAGGTTAATCCAAACTGGAGCAGCATTGTTCCCAGAAAGCTGCTGGAGCAGCGGTCTCCGGAGTGGGGTTTTGTGAAGGGTACGGGCAGCCGAGGTGCAGAGGGAAAAGGGGTCTTTGAGAAGGGGCAGGATGGCTCTGCGCTGGTTCATGAAGAGCAGCCGCACTCCAGAGGTGGTCCCTGCTGCCGTGCCAGTCGCTGCTCTCCGCCCTGGCGTTGCGCTGGGACAGTCGGGAAGCGGTGGAAGGAGCGGCGGCACAGCCGGGCTGTGCGGCGGGAGGGCCGCTGGGGCAGCGCGGGGCGGGTGCCTCCCTGCTCGGCATCCAGCGTGCAGCCGTGGCTGGCAGCGTTCCTCTGCAGCTCCGGGGCAGCCAGCCCTTCCCGGGAGCGCAGGATGAGCTGCCTGCCTTGCTCCTGCGGAAGGGGGGTGCCTGAGCCAGCCAGCGTCTCCTGCAGTCCAGAGCAGGGATCAGCCCAGTGGCCCACAAGGGCTCTGGGAATTGCTGGGTTTTGTTTTTCTTGCTGTAGGGCTCTATGAGGAATATATGATCACACAATATAGCCGATACAATCCAGAGAATATTTTCAACAGTACTGGCATGGAATGCTAACTTAAAGAAGCATGTGGTTTCTGTAGTCGTAGTTAATGGTTACAAACCAAATTAAGTCTAAATATTTGAGGAAATTAGCCTGCAAAACTGGATGCGAAGGAATGAACACATACCAAATTGTTCTGATGAACAGAAATTACCTTCTAAAGTAATGTGAACTTGGGATGACTTTTTACTCTTTGTGTAATGAGGGGAAAATGGTTCATTTTTGCTCTTTAACAGATGCTGCCTTTGAATTGTAACAAGAAGGGGGGAGACAGATAATGATTTCCAGTGAAGTCTAATTTGTTAAAAGGCACAATTAAGCTTTGAGAGAAATGATTTAGCTTTTAAAACACTGGGAGTAAAGGAATTAAACTCAATTCTCACCCATTGCCTGTAGGGTAGCTTTTTGATTTCTGTAAAAGGGAGCATTGTGATTTGAAAAAAAATTAATTTTTATGGTTGTGTTCTGTCTCTGAAACCACACATGTGCAGTGACAGCTATTTTGCATCTATTTTAGGGCAGGCTATCTTATTTGATTCTTCTGAGAAACTAAGCAGGTTGCTATAGCTACTGAGCTGTGGCTCTGCTGAGTTTTTTTTCTTCAATTTCTAAACGTAATTGTTAAATAAGGTTGGTATAAGGCCTGTGATATTCTGCTGTTGATTGCACTTGGAGATTTTTATTTAATTTTTTTATTTAATTCCAGCAGGTACATGGAAACATGTATGTACTATTTTTATGTACATACATAGCAACCATGTAATGAAAAATGAACGTACAGGTTTTCCAAACCAATATTTGCCTCAGAAAGCTCCTGCATTCCTCTTGTTCTGCTTGTGGTTGGGTGTGGATTCTGGTCTCTGTACACGGTCCTGCAGGATGAGATGCTGCTGAATGGGATGGCTGTGAGAACCACGTGCTAAAACTATTCTTCCAGATGATCTTTTCTTTCTGGTGTGCTACATCTGAAACAAATGCACAAGTAAAAGAGCTGCTGCTAACAATACATTGCAGCTATTAGGTACAGGTTTTTAACGTGTGTAAAGAGTTGTTCAGAACAGAATCAGCGTGTCCTCTAATTTGTAAAGGCTACCCGTTCTTGACCTTGCCTACAGCACTTGGGTGGATTCTTTGTTTCCTGCAGCTGTGGTCCAGTTGTTACATTGGCTGTATTGATACCAGGCAACATTACTAAAAATGTAGTATTGGTTTTGTCATCAGTGGATGTGGGTTTGGGTATTTTCTTTTTTTCAGCCAAAGTCCACAACAGGTTCAAGTCTTTTATGATCCTTAAGATGGGGTTATTGAGGCCTTGTGGTGTGTAGTTTTTCAGCCATCCTGGAGTGTGGAAATTGGTGAAGCTCATCTGCAGAAGCAAAAGCTTTAATGCAGACCTATTGTGAGGAGGCCATAGCGGTGTATATTAGATGTTAATGGCTTCTTGTCAGGCAGCAGTCAGATGGGGCAGAGGGAAAATACCCTGTAAAGCAGCACCATCACTGGAAAGCCAGGACAGAAAATACTAGCTGGATTTGCAAGGACGTTTAGGGATTGAAAGGTACAGGTAGGCATCCAGTGAAATATTTCAAGCCACTGCTGTTGATTAGGAGTCCAGTGCTTGCTGACGTACAGAACTGCAGGCACCCTTGTTTTGGGCATTTTAGTGAATTCCAGAACCTGTGTATTTGTATCTTTAGATGCTTTATGAATCGTGCACTGTGAATGTCTGACAAATTCTTTGGTAGCAGTGGTGGATTTAGGGGCTACTTGCCTAAGCTGAGTGCCTGGGATGCAGCGCTTCTGAGCCACTTGGGACAGTGTAAATTTATTCTTTACACAGGTTTTATTCAATTAAGATTAGTGTCCTATTTAGGCTGAAGTAGCTAATTCTGTTACGGAATAATTTATTCTGGAGCTCATAACTTTCAGATAATGCTGTATATCCAGCTGTTGTGATCCTGTTGGATAATACTAGGTATTCCAAGAATAGGAAGAAACTGTATTGAGGAGATTAGAATAAAAGTACTTGAGGTTGATACTGCAGACTTCATCAAAGATGGACTTAAAGACAGGTTCATAATAATCAAATTGGTGTTATATTTTTAGCACAATCAATCCACTCACTGTTGTCCCAATTTCAGGAAAATCCCTTGCTCCAGACTTCCCTCTTAGACAGTCTTTATTTACCTAAGGCCAAGGTGTTCCCAGTCGTCTGTGGATGGATGAGGTGTAGATCTGGTGGTGTGGGACCTCTGCTGCAAAGTGCTGAGCTGCATTTATGACTTCTATGTTCAGCCCCTTCTATTTCTGCTCAAGTAGTAACCGCAATTTTAGGGAACTCCTACCAATTCTGCAGCCAGGTACACAAATTTAACCTGTTAGGACATTACCATTGGCAGACAATCCTTAAGGTGAGCAGCAATCATCCCTTTAAGGATTTGGATTACCTCTGTATTTATTCTCATTTTTTTGTTGTTGCTTTCCTGCAGTTCCTAAGATACAATTATGCATGTGATCTGGGAAATGAACAACTGAATGCAAATCCTGGTGACCTCAAAGATTTTTGGTGAATTGTAATTGTGAAAAAATTTTTTCTGATAGTCACCTGTCTTGATTTTTGACTACAGTGTTTGGTTTAAGATGAATAATCCTGCAAAAGTTTTAAAGATTTATATCCTAATTTTGGTCTTAAGTAAATACCCAATTGTCAGATCATTTAGTAAAACACACTGTTGTGTAAGATTGTCTCGCTGGACTGTTTATGAACATGAGAAATATCTAGTGTCTGTATTGTGTCTAAATGTATGGCATACAGGTTAAAATAGTCAGTTACACAGACAAATTCCCATCTCAAAATCTAGAGGACTTTAATCACTAAATTTTAAAGGGATTCAAATTATGTTAGTCTAATGAATTGCACCAATATCTTTAAAAATAGTATGGACATTTGCATGCATGCATAATCACTTAAGGTGCTTATCCTGTAATTTACTGAGACCTATGACGTGAGAATTCTTGGTTTATAAAAATCCAGCCTTTAGTGACTCCTGTAAAAAATAATTGTAATTAAAATTTAATCACCATTTAAAGTGCAAAAATGTTTAAAACCCTACTTTTGCTTTCTAGCCAATAGGTGGTGTAGAATTTACCAGAGTGCTGCTGGTATATTACATTACTAGCATTGCAGTAACCTAGTAATTTCATAGTAAGAATTAATTGGGCAAATCAGTATTTTATTGGCAGGATTTGCCTGGGGTACTGAAATTTTTTACTTTTATCAATTTTTTTTAAAGTCCCTGTAATATATTAAGTATGCAAAGCAGTCATTGATTTACAGCTGACGTGCAACCAGCTTTGGGAGAAACACAGGGGCTGTTTAACAGCAGGACTGCTCTGTAGCTTAGGGCAGGAAACAAGGATGCTCTTTCCAGTTGGAACTACTGGAGGTGTAGCAGCATGCTGGTGAAGCCTGTTGTGTGATTTCTCAGTTGGCTGATCTGACTGTCAAAGAAGAGACTGCTACTAGCTCCAGCTGAAAGAATTACTCATTTAACTCAGTTGAACCAGTTCTGGTGCTTTGATGCTGAAGATTAAAGTTCAGTGCCCACTGGCAGTCATTGGGGGTTGACTAGCTTTGAGTGTGTGACAATGTTGCTGTGTAATTATCTATGCTGGGATTTGTTTGTGACATTAGGCCTGATACATCTTATGTTTCAAAGTCTGTTGTAGGTTCACTGGCTGTAAGATAGCTTGCATTTTGTATGAATCGCTGATTATTACCTTATCCCTCACTTGCATTTAGAAGAAGCTGCTTCACAGAATGAGGGGTTACTTTTCTAGTACAGGGTAAATATGCAGCTCTTATTCATATTGGGATATAAGAGTTATTTCACTCAGTCATATACTCATTTGAATACTAAAAAAAATGTGGTTACCTGCTCTTTAAGTGGTTGAATACTGTAGTTAGAAAGTAGATAAATGGATAGAGGTGTATAATGCACCTCTGTTACTGTACTAACAGCAACAGCCAGTTCCTCAATTAAAAAATGCATAGTTATTGTTCCAGTATCAGGTCTCTTC
The DNA here is from genome assembly GCF_000738735.6 of Corvus cornix cornix. Lineage (NCBI taxonomy): Eukaryota > Metazoa > Chordata > Aves > Passeriformes > Corvidae > Corvus > Corvus cornix. Next base: position 7,440,039 of record NC_046345.1, read on the forward strand.
CTCTCTCTGTTTTATGCAGAAGTGCATGAAAAGTCTCAGGTTGATTTTAAACTTACAGTGTTGAAAGGAGGGCCAGACATGAATTCTGTCATTAATCCTCACAGAGCTTCTCTGCCAGTAACCCTGAGTCTTTTGCAGGGGTGGAAAATCTCTTATTCACTTGTCTTTGGGATCCTATCAGTGGCAGTTTTGCATAGACTGATGCTGGTATCAGTAGTGGAAACTTGTATCTGTGCTTCATCTCCAGATCAGGTAATGCTGCCTGAAGTATTAACTTGCTGCAGTCACTTAACTAGACAGTGTCTAAATTCTTGCTTTTTGTAGATCACAAGTTGTTCATATATGGATCCTCTGGAATGAAAATAATCTTATAAGCTTAAGAACATTATCATTCACTGAAGTTATTGTACTTCCCGTTATGTTTTAACTTTCAAACTTTTCCTCCGTGCCATTTTGGACATTATTTTTGAGAAGGATTCTCCTTGCGTTAGCTCCTTACGTCCATGCAGAGTCCCTTGGAACATGCATATTCAATACCTCTCTGGAGGGCCTAGCCTCTGCTTTGTTCTGCTTGTCAGAACGGCTTGTGATTTTCCTGCATTTCCAGTAGAGCTTGAAATTAGTCACATACTGATGTTCTACTGAAACAAGCAGGGGAGTCAAAATTAACATGGCTTTTATTTGTAGCTTGTTCTGTGCATGGTGATAATCTGTAACATTAGAAGCACAGCACTTGCTGCACTGTCTTCTTCCAGCACATCTGTGCTTTGGTTTGTGGCAAAGCCAGCTGGGTGGCACTGCTTCCTGTCTGCAGTCTTTGCAGGCAAGTTCAGCATGACACAGAGCCTTGCATAGTTATGGTTGTGGCTTCCAGGTGGCTTGAGGATGGGCAGAGGCTGCCCTCCAGAAAACACTGATGTGAGTGCAGAGGGAATGCAAGGGATCCTTACCTATCTCTGTGCTTAGAACTGCTCTTTATTAGTATCTCAATGATAAATATAAATCTGGGTTTTAAGGGACAAAAACATTTGAAGAAGTTCAAAGCTTTTAATTAGAATTTCCTGCCAATGTCTTACTAAAATGGAAAGACAAGTCTGCTTTTTTGTCACTCTCATCAACCTATAGTTGACTCCTTCACTCCTCCACATACATCAATTGTCTACCTTGCCCCTCACAGCTGCAGGATCATACTTGGGGGCATAATATATTGGAATATTATGCTAATGCCTTCATTGTCACTGATTGTACCCTAGAAATGTAATTGTAATTCTTCATGTTGTCCTGGTGCCTCAGTATTGGAATGTAAGGAATGAGAGATGTTTTTGCATCTGGCAATTGCATGTCTTAGTGTTTGCATGAATAGATTGGTTGCAATTAGTGACTGGGCAGTAAGTGTTTCATGCTTTGAAGGGATCATCCCTAGAGAGTTGTGGGGGTTCTACAGTGGTATTTCGGATTGAAGGTCTAGAACTTGGGGGAAGTTGATCTGCTGAAAAATGGAGCGGGTTTAGCAAGAATAAAATAATCCCTACAAATCTGTGGTCTTTATTTTCCACTTTTGGCCATAGTTCTCTCTTTTCAAGTACCTGGTGATTCACTGCTACTGATTGCAGAGTCCTACCTGTGTGCACAGACACCTTCACTGTGTTTTGGGTTAAATACTTATTCTGAAGCTCACACATGAAAACGAGTCATTTCATAGAATTAAGTGTAAGCAGAACAGTGACCACTGTGTTGACTATGGGTTGGATTTAATAGGCGGTGGTTTGTTGTTTGATTGGTGTGACACTGCTGCCAGTGAAATCTGGTACTTCATGTGGCTGTAGTACCGTTTCAGTGACCCTTAATGACGGGTTTTTTCTCTTTTTTTCCCTTGCTGTAACTCAAGGCCTTTTTACAGTAAAAGCTGACATGCGAAAAAAAAATGATAGGAATAGATGTTTCTGGGACTTGCATACCTAGCACATAATTGTTTTTATGCCTTTTTGAAATAGTCGCCTATGTCCAGCAATAATGGTACACCAAGGAACAAATCAAAACCTGGTCAGATCAGTGCCAGAGTTTTTGTCTTAATGAAAAGAGTATATTCTTGGTGCACTGCCAGTTGCTAGCTCCAGGAAAATCTGGAAAGCGCTGCTTGTCCCTCAGAAGCATTTCCCTGCTGACATGGTTTTGATGAGTGTGTGTAGGGAATACCGTGTGCCTTAGGGATGGTAGAGGGAGCTGTGTAACACAGGGCTCCCAAGGGATTACAAAGCTGTAGGACATTTAGAAGTGTTGAGGAGAGGGAAAAGAAGGGCAAAGGGAGTCTCTTCTGCTGAGAAGCAAGCTTTTGAAGCAAGGTGTGGGTGCAATTTCTCTTGTGTTTTTGTATCATCTCAGTACATCCCAGCTCTTGCCTCTCAGGAGTTTTACCAAGCTGCCTTCTTCCTATCCCCATAAGTCATTAGTGACATGATGTAGCATCCCTTATAGCCTCTGCAGGCTTAGCTGTAATTTAGATCACTGCACCAATACGCTAATTGGCTGCTTCCTCCTGTTGTCATGTGCAGACTCCATAGGTGTCCTTACTTTCATTCCTTATGAGTTTCATGATTCTACAGTCTTAAAGGCAAATGGTTGAAACGGCTCTCACAGGAATGCCTTGGCTTAGAAATGCCACACATTTTCCTGATTAATTGATCTCTCCCATAGATTGTAGAACTGATCATTCAGATCTCATGGGATCTCTGTTGGGCCTACTCAGTTTCCTCTGGGGTGATTTACAAAGGAATTTCACCTCCATTTGATGTACTGCTGTTTCACCTGTCCTACAACATCACAACTTTATAAAATGTTCAAAAGAAAACCCAATTTTAATAGAAAATGATAAAACTGGAAAAGAACAAATCAGACAAGAAGATTCTGTAGCTAATGTATACTCAAGCACAAGTGTTGTGGAATAACTAACGCTGTTAATGCTGGAAATTGTATGTGTACTGTGGTATAACAAAACCCTCTTCCTGGACCATGTTGCTTTATCTCCTGATCAGGAGGTCACAGACTACAAATCCCCCTGTTTGTGTAGGGCTGAACTAGGCAAGTGGAATGGAAGTGATTGTGCTTGGGAGGATTGAAGAATTGCCTGAAAGCCTGAAGTCACTCTGGGGCTGACTGAAGGCTGTGAAGTAGTGAAGTGTTCGGGGGACATTGTGCAGTGAGGTGCTGTTAGAACAGTTCCCATCCGTCCCATGGAGGGAGGATGGATTGATACAGGAGCTCAGTAACCCAGTGTTGTACCTGTGGGTAGGTACATCTGTGGCGTCAAGACCCACAGCCAAATCAAAACGAGATCAATACATGTTCAGCCTTCACCTTTCATGCACTAGAAGGTGCAATCAACAGCAAGAACAAACATCTTTATTTTACATCAGAGTTAAGAGTAAAGTTCAACCTTTAACCTTTAAATTTTCTTGTTTCGTTACTATACTTCCTAAGCAGAATTAATAAAACCTCAGTTCCCATGATTATCTCTTCAAAGATGTCACAATGTATCCCAGCTGCAGAGGAAGTTCTGCATAACATTAATTATGCACTGAAAATACAAAGAAAGCACTTGACATTTTTCCCAGATCCATACTGTGTTGTTTTACTTATTTTAGGTTTGAGGGTTTTTTGGCATTATCTTTACTGATTCAAAAAAGGGGCTTTGAAAACCTGTTCCAGAACTTGCTTTAAGTGTACAGGATTTTCCCTCACTGATACATAGTGACTAAAGAAAATGGTCATTTACTCTCGCTGAAGATTATTTAGAGCTGTATCTGGAGGACTGTAGCTAAACATGACTAATGAGATCATTGGCAATTACTTCCTGTGTTGCCTTTCCTGGAAACAACCCAAACAGAAACATTTTGTTTGTCCATTGGTTGCATTATTATTAAATCAGTAAATCAAACCTGCTGATCCTGTTGGGTTCCATCCAAGTCAGCAGATTCTAGGATTCTATTCACATTACCATTTCACAGGATGGTCAGAAGACTGATTTTTTAGCACACTCAGGAGCAAATTACATTTGGTGTCTGGTGCATACACAGAGCTTTATTACTGTTCATGGCTTGGTTACTCTTCATTCTTTCAGGACAGTAGTAAGTACCATATTTTAAAAAATAATTAGCCTCAATAGAAATCAGAGTAAACTTTTACACAGTTGAGCTAGACCTCTAAGGGTGGTGCTCTCATTTTATAAGTAAGAGAACTAAGGTATAGAAGTAGAAATGAAGCTATGAAGGCAATCAGTAACAGTACCACTGATAAAAGTTTGCATCATCTGATAGAAAGTCTGTTGTTCCTCTGTGACTCAGAGGAATTTAGTTAGCTGCAAGAACCTATATGGTATTTTTTCTGTTTATCCTGGAATAGTGACAGAAGCAGCAGCAAAATGGAATTTTTTGGATTTATTTTCAAATTTTATTTCTTGTGTCACAACAGAGAGAACAATTGTAATAATGAATGAAGTTGTTCTCTTAGGTGTTCTGTAACAAAAAAAGAACAAGGGTCTTTGAAGAAATAAGACGGAACCTGTTAAGAATTTTCGTCTTCTCCTAAAACGCAAGCCTGCTTACACTTCAACATAAAGTCCTGTTCTGAGCAAATCAACAACCCCTAAGTGAGAGCCTGTGGAGTTTCCACAGCAGCAGCATTTTCAATGGGAGCAATTTGTCTGAGAAGCTGGCAGCATATCCTTTGTCTCAGTGATGTAGGTCCTAGTGAGTCCAGAGAGAGAGAGAGAGGATCCTTTGTTGCCTCTTAATGCTGGAATTATTTTGAGTAGTCATCTCCCATCTCTGTTGGTCTTCATCTCCATCCCTTGCTGCTACAGGCAGCAGCAGCTGAGAGGGCATTGTGCTATGGCCAGTGTAGAGCAGGTTTCATTCTGGGTGGAATTTCCATACAGAAATGTGATGGAAGGGTGGAAGTGGAAATGAAGCTAGTATGTGTTATTTGAGCACTGTAATTGCAACAGTAGTTTGAAAATACTTTGAGATTTGTAAACAGATTTCATTTAATTATATGTTGGCCTATCAATAAAAAGGTACAGGAAGGACTCTTCCAGTGTGGTGTATTGTATTCACTGTCACTTTTGCAGAAAAGTAAGTTAATTTGGAATGATCAGCTTGGACTTTATGCAGCCTGGGCATGGAATTAACAATGCTGAAACTGCTTGTTAATCTCATTTTGCCTTTACATATCTGTCTTTAAAATAAAGCTTCACAACAACAAATGCTGTATATTGGAAAGCAGAGGGAGCTCTTTCTGTCTGCTGCATTTAAAGAGATCAGTATTTGTGCCAGTTCTGAGTAAAAATGTTCCCAGCCTCCTAATAGAGCTGTAATTAGTAGGGTGTACCAACTCCTTTCCATGAAGATACATAGCTTTGAGATCATCCCATGATTAGTAACTCTTGGCTTTGGAGGTAGCTAAGAACATGGAGTCAGCCTTTAAGAGTGCCTCTCCTGTTCCTGTGCTCTAATTGCACTGGGTAGTTGTAAAAGGAAGTGTTTGCAAGCAGGGTAAAAAAGCATGTCTGATATGGGATGGAAACTGTGTGTGAATGTATGTTTGGGATGGGAAGGATAGAGTCAAAGAAGTTACACCAGAGTTTTTACATCAAACCCTGTCTTCATGATAGTAGTCACACTAAAATCTCTAAGCCAAAACCTTCTGAAGGGGTGAGGTAATTTCCATTGACTTCAAAGGAATTGCTAATGCCCAATTTCTGTCAGCATTTGACCTCCAGAAAATTCAGAGGAATAAAGCCTCAAGGTGCAGGTCCTTTTTGAAGGCTTTAGAAACCAGAGTGTGTTTTGTCATAAAATCTCTGAATAATATATGTTGGAAGGGACTTTTGGAGGTTGTCTTGTCCAACCCGTCGTTCAAAGCAATGTCTTTAAACCTTTTATGACATCCATGTAAGACTGGGCATATGTGAGTGGTTTGAAGCTTTGTCAGGTTTCACTCAGTCAAAAACCATAAACTGTAACTCTTTCAGTTGGAGCTAAACAGTGAGAAAAACCCCATCTTCACATGCTGAGTCGTCACACTCTCTGTGGCTGACATACAGTGCTGACTTAAATATGTTTAGTCTTGAAATGTAACAGCAACAGTTGGTAGGGTAGTTCCTGTGGGTGTAAGTTTGGGTTCTTACCATTGCAGATTGACCAGGCTGAGGCCTATAGAATGTGTTCATACTTACAGGATATATTCTTCCTGATAGTCTGTGGCCAGCCTAGTACCTTAAATACACCAGTTCAGTTTTAGGAGGATGTGCTGCCCTGCGTTCACAGTGCGAGAGGTGCTTAAGTCAGGCATTTGATTGCCCTTGCCCTATTACATGCAGGGAGGGCCATCTCTTGCAGGGTACGACAGCTTACACAAGCACAGCAAAGGCAGCTAATGGTACTTTCAGATCATTATCTTTGCTTAGCATTACTGTCACTTTGTTGTTTGTAAGGCACAGGTCAGATAGACAGTCCTGTATATGCTCATTCCCATTCTGGAACTGATGGATAATGCATCTGTTTCCTCTAAATTGGCCTGCTAAGATGAGAATGTGAGCAGCTAAATAACTGGAGTCAAGAATAAATGCTTAGCCCTTGCTTGGGTAATCAATCTCGCAGACTCAATAGGAGGCATGGTGCGGAAATAGCAGAAAAGAGAATCTGAAAAGATGTGGGATGATTTCTTTAACGTAAATGTGGTTTCATGTCACTTTATTTCCATGACTCACTATATCTAATATAAACAATGAAAGACAGAAGAGAACTGGCTTTCTGAGGGTGGAATCAAATATGAATAAATTTAACATTTAAGCTGCAAAGAGCTCTAGTAGAACTTTTTTGAGTTATGTCTGACACTTATCCTGTCATTAGTGGCTGAAAAATAAATGTTGCAGCCTTTTTATTCCACAACGCTGCCCAAAAATAAAAAAAAGAAAAAGGATCATTTTAACTCTTTGTCCCACTGCTGTACATAGTTGTTCTTTAATGCTGTTCTTAGGGAAAGCTAAGCATCTCTTGGAACAAATAATAAATGTAAACTGTCTCCCCAGGTAGAGGTAGTAACAGAAGCAAGAGAGAGAATGGAGGAGTAAGCAATAAAAACCAGGAGTAAGCAGCTTTGTTTTAAAAGTACAATCAAGGCATGTTTACCACTGGTGTGGTGTTTTATCCTCACATCTTTCAAGCTGCCTACTAAAACCAAGGAATTTTGCATGAAGCACATCACCCTGCTTGTCTGGTGACTATGTTGTGACAGTTCCTGTGGGCCCCAATTGGGACTAAGACCATACTGTGCTTGGCACAGTACAAATGAGGAAAATTAAGTCAGTCCTTTCCCAAGAAACTCACTAGAGAAGAACCTAGCTGTGGTTAAGTCTCTGTGGATGCATACTAAATTTTAAAAAGTCAGCTTCTGTTATAAAGAATATAAAATACAAAATATTCCTCTTTCTGTTTTGCAATTGCTTTTATATGTATCAGTGTATGATAGAGGACAGCAGAGCAATCTGCTGGAGAATATCCACATACACAACGTGCTTGTTGTATTTGTCTTGCATTGTGATTGTACTTAGATTAGTTTTTATTTATCTGGAACATACTGCAGGCAACTCTGTGAACGTGTATTTTGTAGGTTTATCTGATGAGCATGGCAGGGCAGGCACGTCTGTGTTTTTTCTCGTTTCTCTCATATCCCCAGCATTTGGTGGGAGAGGGCTTTGCAACTGGAGCATTTTCTGACTGCAGGACTCCATCATTGCAGGATTATTTTTTTCCAAGTAATTCCTCTTTACATTCTGCTCTGAAATCCCACTGGGTGCCTGCTCAGCAGTGCTTTAACTTCTGAATATTGAAACCAGCAGGTATGGTGAGAATGGAATATTTTAAACAGCAGAAGAGACACTTGGTGTAGTGTGTAATACCTGGCTCTCTCTATGCTGCACTGGAGACAAAAGCTGTGTGAGAGTCACTTGGGGTACAGCTGTTTATGGACCAGTGACAGGGACTTCCAGAGTATGTGAAAGCTCTAAAACAGGAGAGTGGTGCTGGGTGCTGGACAAAAAAGGAAACAGAAAGACATCTCTGGATTGGTAACTCATCTTTTAAGATAATTTTCTAAACAAAAAAAAAATTTGTTTGGCAAAACTGTAAGATGAAAGACATTTATCCAAAGGCAGACATTTATGGGTAAAGCATCTTATTTTAGTGCCCGTCTGCTGTGTACAGTGTGGAGATCATTATGGTGAATGCTTATCCTTTTAGATTAAGTTGTTGGCTGTGATACAATTGGAATTAGTTACGTGCAAAGGTTTTTGTAACCAAGTGTGACTTCCAGCAGAAAAAGAAAAATGCAAGAGAAACTGCATGAGCATATAAAGTAGGTTTGTGTAGGTCAAGGAAGCAGAAAGAAGAGTGATTTGGGGCTAAAATACGATAGCTCCTTGTCAAATCCCTGAATTAATGCGTTACTGGCAAGCAGGCATGTGGGCATGTGTAGGGGTGTTTGAGAAAAGTGAAATAGATTACAGTCCAGAAATGGGATTCTTGAGCAAGGTGTTTTTCTTTTTCTTGGATGGGAGAAACAGCTGAGTAGTTACTTTCCAACAAAGTCAAAAGAGGCCACCTTTGACATAAGGTCTCCATGGGGAACAGTACAGAATGTGAAAGAGAAAATAACAAGGGAATGTTTTTTAAGGGGTCTGTTTCTTTTTCTTATGAGGGCTGTTGAAATAGAAAACCTCCCTGAGCACAGCAAAAAGCAAATGCAACTTAATTATGTTACTGATACTCTTCTTCTGATACGCCTTTCTTAGTTGTCTAAAAAACAGGAAAAGAAATGCTAATTCTACCAGTATGATGATTTCCTTGCTATGCTTAATTTCTTTGCATGTTTAATTCACTCTGAACCTTAAAATAGCTTTCTGATGCTTGCCTTGCTGGCCTCTTGTGCTTTATTTACTTTTGAATTGATTTTCAAGCTTTCACTCACTTCCTTTTGGCATGAAGATCTGTAGGGATAAGGGGATTGTATCTCTTCCTCTGTCCTCTGCTGCTGTGCTTCCTCCCTTTCCTCTGTGTCATGCAACACTGAGCTCATCAGCTGGGTTTTTAGTACTCCAAATGGAGGAGTTCTGTGATGGGAGTTGGAAAGCAACACTGTAATACAGTTGGCCTGTATGACTAATCAGTTAGATAAAGAATTCGGCCTGCAGAATAGCAGAGCCTTCATGCTTGATTGATGATAACAGCAGCCAACTGACTTACTGCCCTTACTGCCAGCATCCCCCACACTATTAGAGAGGATTTCTAGCACAGGACAATAGATTTGTCCTGGTAAGCATAATGCTGGGGTTTGTAGCGCATGACATCAAAACCAAAAGAAAAGCAGGTCAAAATGGATGGCTCCCTGCATATACTTAGAAAAGCAGGAGTGGAAGAGTCTGCAACTGCTGTTTGCTCAGCCCCTACCTGCACACTTCCTACCAAAAGAAGTGGATTAGTTTCTGTACTCAGCACAGCATAAAGAATCTCTCTCATTCCTAATGACCTTTACCATGGAGCTTGTTTTTCGTTGGAAAATCTCCCAGACCATAGGCAGGGCTGATTTCTTTGGCCAGCAGAAGTTACTCTCTTTGAGTCAGGGCTTATGAAACTGCCATTATACATAAGGGTAGGATAAATGGAGGGAAATAAAGTATCTTTAATGGAACCCATAAGAAAGAAGGGAAAGCTACACTTGTTTAATATAAATGCAACTTAATTTCTTTTGTCTTGCAGGCTGTAAACAGCTCTCAGAAAATCTTATTTGCTATGGGCTTGGGGTATTTTGTGTCTAGTGATGTAAACTTGCTGTGCTATCCACAAAGCCATGGATCATACTGGTTTATTGAAGCTGCAAAGAAGAACACGTTGAGGTGGGAAAACTTTTTTTGTTGCAAAGAAAAAGATGAAAGTTTTCCTGGATGAAATCAAAATCTGTTTATGAGTCTCAGGAGAGCAATTCTACTCTCCTGCTTTACAGGAGAGAAAGGAGCCAAGAATATGGATGTTTCTAACACATACACATAGTAATACTTTTTATGGATACTGTGAGCTTACTGGGTGTCAGGTGTTAGCAGATTGATCGTGTTCAGTGTCACTGCAGAAACCTAGCCGTATTTTTTTCTGTTTAAATATCATTGTGACCACTGTTCTCATTACACCTCCTAAAACAAAAGCAAAAGGCACCTAAAATAATATCTGTATACTGGATACTTTATTTAAATTGATGTAGATGCTGTTTGAAGCAGAACTCCACTCAGTACATAAAGAATATTTAAGATATTTCTGTAATCAGACTTCAGTTGCTGGATTGAGATATGTAGATTAATTTATTATGTATACAAAGAAATTGCCTAAACTGTAAACAGCTGGTAATGCTTTCTGGACAGAATTTGAGCTTTGTGTTTGACTTAGTACCTGAGAGAGAAGTATTAAGCTACAATACCGATTCTGATTTGAAGTTGAATGCTGAAAATTCATTGTGAAGTTGTTAACAGCAGGGAGCTTCTTTTGTAAAGAACTAAATTAGAAGCTTTCAAATCTTTCAGTACTGACAGACTAAATAACCTCAGCAACTGATGAAGTTTTTATTCTGTCACTGGCTCATCAATAGCTGTCCTTCCTTTCTAGGTCCCTTATTCATAACAAAATGATTTCAGTATAAAAGGGAGGTTAGCCTTTCACAATTAGCCTTCACTTCCTGCTTGCTTCATTCCCAGTTGCCACAGTCTAAGCCACAGAAATACAATTACAATATTGAATGATGGGAATTTATGAGACAATTTAGTCCTGGAAGTGAATTTGTTGTTTGTGATGTAGGGACTTGTCTGAGAGGCTGAGAGCCGGATACCTGTGGTAGGACTGCCAGCCAACCCTTCCCAAGCGGCTCCACTAATGGGAGGATTGCCAGGTGTGCAGCTCTGCGTGGTGTCTGGCAGTGGTTACTCATCCTTGGCTGCTTCCCTTCTGCTCCACGTGCCACATGAACTTAACACCCAGCTATCACAGAAATGAAAATGGGGCACCGTGTGTTAACCTGCAGCTGAATCAAAGAGCATTTTAATGCTGTCATAAAACTGCAAACTCCTATGAAGCTTAAAATATCCCAGATTGCATCTCTTAAGCTGTTATGCTAATGTTCTGTATTTATGTATGTGCATTACCTAAAAGATGCAAAGTTCTCAAATGGAAAATAAAGTCTGCAATATCTATTCTGAAGTGCATCTGCACCATCTCTTTATGAGGTTTGAACTGATGAACTTGCCTTATGCTGTGCCTCCCAAACAGATGCCAGAGAGACTCAGTCCAGTTACAGAGACACCATCAAGCTGGTACAGCTTGAGATGTTCTGTATTCAGTGCTTGTCTAAGTCCACAGAACTCAGTGGAGTGGCATGGTGGGAAAAAGGCATAGATTTTGCCTTGCCTGGATGGATCAAGGGATGTTCTGGATACATGTCTATGAAGATGGAATTTGAAGCCATTTTGCCCAGCAGAAGCAATTACACAATCTACTTAATACTAATTTTTTATATTTTTCAGGCTAGGCGGCACATTTTATAGACAGTTCTGAATGGCAAATTAATTCTGCTTTACTCTTGTGTGATTGACTTGGTCTCCTGGGTCTATAAATCAAACCAATTGATGTTTAGCTTTTCTAAAGTTCAGTCATGCCCAGGCTTTTGGCTCTGATGAGCATTTTAGTCATAGAGCTCTGCACCAATGGGGAACGGATAAGGCAAGAAACATTTTGTCATTTTAATTTTTCTTGGGGAAAATAAGCTGGGGAAAGGACTGTAAACCCCCCAGTGATTTGGGTAAATGGATGGGTGGTACAGAACCAGAGAACAGTCTGGAACAAGAAAACTGCAACTGAAATGTTACTGAGTTAGTTCTGGTTCTCTGTGGAAAGTAAAGGGAGGAAAGACCAGACAGAGAACAAGAATTGTGCTGGTTGGAAAAAGCAGCAACACTTGAGATGCTCCTAGTGAAGCATTCCGGTTGTTGCCAGTGGTACCCACTGTGAGCCGAGCGCACACTGTCCAGCATCTGCCAGGAACCAGTTCTTGTCCTGCTCATTTCAGAGCAACATGCCCCTCTGCAGGAGGGGATTTGTTTCCCATTTATGTTTACTTGCTGTAATTCCATATAGGGAAATGTGCAACATGGGCAGTGTCCTTGGGACAGTGAAGAGAAGATGCAGAGAAGGGAAATAGGAGGGACTATAGTATGCTTGAGGTCGTGTGAGATCTCTTGAGGAGCTGGGGTAGGTAGAAGTTGTGTCTTTACAGTTCCTGCACCTGAAGGAAGAAAGTATAGTCTTAAAATACTGCAAAGCAGTTAAAGCAGTAGAGAAATAAATAATTTTTTCCTGCTACACTTAAAAGGTGCTTTCCATATTTTGCCATTTCCTTTGCGTTTTCAGTTGTGAGTTCTTCAGAAATCTTTTCTTGTATCTCTGCTAAAGTCTCTGCTTTAATCTTCAAAGAAATCTTGGAAACCTCAAAGACACTCCTTCCTGGTTAGTCCCAACACAGGTCGTTCTGCCAATGCATTACATCCTGACTCGAGCCAAAGGTACTGGGTTCTGGTTCTGGGTATTTATCAGAATTCATAGTTGTATTTGAACAGACTTGCACCATTTTCAGCACTGAAAAGCATTTTATCCCACAGGATGTTCAGAAGGAGACAGAAAGCATCTGTTCTTTGAGGACTTTAATTCCTGTATTTCTACTAGGAGGTGTCTTCATCTTATTGTCTCAAAGTCCACTGTTTCACAAGTCAGTTTGATCTCTTTGCCTTAAATGTCCCTTAGCAGTGATGGACATTTAATATCAGGTAGCATTTCTTTACCTGTATTAATTTCTAATTTCTTAGCATCTATTTCTGTTACATAATCTTTTTTTTAATGTTCAGAATTCAAGATGGTATGGACTTGGTGAGGTATGTGAGCCGTAAAACTCATGCATTGTATGTAATTTCTTAATGATTGAAAATTTGCCCTTGCAAATATATTTTTAACTTTTACTCAGTGTTAGTATTTCTGTAAACATTCCTTTGGAACAATCATTTTCCTGAATACTTAAGGAAGAAGAAATAGCATGAAAACTACTAAGAGCAATTAAACTGCATAAATAAAGAGTGCCATTAAATATTTGGAGGCAATTACTCTAAACCTGGTGTAATTACAATGTTAAAACAGATAATACAAGTTCTGCTGGCACTCCTTAAGTCCATTTCTCAAAGGAGGGTAGATTCAAAGCAGCTCTGCCCAGATTTACTGGGCTGCTCAGTGGAACCTGCTTCAAGGCACTAATCGATTAAACCTGTGCTGTTTAGTATTAAACCGCATCCCTTCTGTCCTAACCTGCTTTTGCTTGTCTGTCTGCTCATGAGTGGTGAATTTTATAGGGAAAGAGAGTAGCATGAGTTGTACAGAGACAGTTCTTCAGCTGAGCTAAATAGATACTGAATTAAATAATAGAAAATCTTACTTTGTTCGTTCAGCAGGGTAGGGAGATGAACCCTGTGGACTAAGGCCCATCATTAACTAAACATATTAAACCAAAGATGGGTTTATGTTATTTTGTTTTTTCCCACCTCTGCTTTGGTTATCTGATGGACATTTTATAACGGAGTTACAAAACATATGTACTCTAAGGCCAAACCTATTTGAAAAATACCAGATTATTTGGAGTGTTTGTATTCGGTGTATTTCCTACAGCATTTAAAACTGTTCATCGTACATGAATGTTTACTAGAAAAGTAATAATAAAAATCCTCTAGTAACATGCATTGGTATTACTAGCAGAGGGAGTAGTTTTATTGCATCTAGGCAGCCACCAGCTACCCCAGAATGTTGCTTGGGTTTGCCAGGAGAGGGCATGTGTTATCCAGGGGAGGCGATGTCTCCACCCCTGTCCTCCTGCTGCCAGACACCACTGGGTAACTCCAGAGCTGGAGCAAATTCAGGCACCAGCCCCCTCCCTCCCCTCCCCCCCCCAAAAAATTCGGCATTTTCCCAGTCCTTCAGGCAGGTTGCTTGCTGTTACAGGTAACATTCCTCATGGCAGTTTGCCCCCAGAATGAAGTGACCACCATAAAAAGAAGCCGTAAGGTCAGCTGCAAGGGATTTTAATCTTGATGCTACTTTATCTTAGCAGCATTCCAGGGAGATGTAATTTCTTTTGTGTTGTGTGGGGTTAATGGCTTGACAGAAACAGGAATATTAATAAATAATTCTTAATTATAAGGTGTATTGAATTGCCAAAAGAGGAGATAATATCTCCTTATGACAAATTTGGGCATAACACAGCTAGCCTACCAAATGAAAAGGGATAAAAATAGTAATTCGCACAGTCAGATGTTTTGAAGCCACAGAGGCAGGTAACAAGATTTGAACATCATTGATTCATCTGTGAGCAGAACCAGAGTACAGGCGGGGAGATCAGCAAAATAACCTGCTGGTGTGTCAATTAAATCTCTCTAGTAAACAATC